>NC_053445.1:25985552-26585552 GCF_007990345.1 Gossypium hirsutum | reverse complement strand
CCACATCTTTAGCTTTGAAGAAGGCAATATGTGAAGTTTTTTACATCATTGTCTTAATGCAGATGATATTCATGGTCAAGGATATGATGGTGCAACTAATATGTGTGGCGAATGAAACGACTTGTAAGTGTTATTTGCTAAAAAGTGCTAAGTTGCATACTATGTTCTCTGCCTCGTTTATCGTCTCCAATTAACTCCAGTAGTTGCATCCAAAGAGGTTATTCCTATTTGTCAATTTTTTTCATACTTGACTGGTATAATCAATTTGGTTGCTTCTTCAAGCAAGTGACATGATCAATTAAGAGACATTGAGGCATCTCATATCGCGGAATTGATTGACAATGGTGAGCTTGAAACTGGCAAAGGGAAAAATCAAGCTGGTACTCTCCAACGTCCAGGCGATACCCGATAGGGATCTCATTTAGCTTCTCTCAATAGCTTGATAAGGATGTTCAATTCTGTCTGTGTTGTATTACAAGATATCATCAAGTTCAGAAACCTTACTCAAAGGAGTGAAGCTGATGAAATATATAATGCAATGACATCCGTTGATTTTGTTTTCACCTTGCATTTTCTAATTGAGATGCTTGGAATCATTGATGATCTCTGTCTAGCATTGCAGTATAAATCGCAGGATATACTAAACGCGATTCAACTAGTGTCATCAACTAAAATGCTTCTCCAGAAATTAAGAGAACATGGGTGGGATCCTTTGTTTGAGAAAGTGAAGTTATTTTGTAGAGGTCATGAGATAGAAGTCTCTAATTTAAGTGCTCTATACAAAGCTGGACAAGGTTGGTCTCGCATCTAGAGAAATAACCTCACAATTGAGCATCACTATCGGTTTGATATATTCATTACTAGTATCGGTTCATTGCTAATAGAAATGAATTATCACTTTAATGATGAGGTAATGGAGTTACTTGTTCTTAGCTATGTTTTTGATCCACACAATAATTACAATGCTTTTTGGGTAGAAGATATCTACAAGCTTATGAATGATTTTTATCCGAACGATTTTACGAAACAAGAAAAGCTACACATGAAGATTCAATTGGAGCATTTTCGACTTGATGCTCAACAAAGCACAGAGTTGCAGAAAGCTTCTACAGTTGTCGAGTTGTGTCAAGTGCTAGGTAAGACAAATAAGTTAAGTATTTATCCTCTTCTTGATAGAATTATTCGTCTTGTGCTAACCTCTTCCTGTGTCTATTGCAACAACCAAACGAGCATATTCAGCCATGAAAATTGTGAAGACAAGGCTTCGCAACAGAATGAAGGATAATTTTCTTTCAACCTATTTGGTGGCATACATCAAAAAAGAGATAGCTCGAGAATTTTCAACAGATTCTATCGTTGATGAGTTCAATCTTATGAAAAAGCGGAAGGTGCAATTTAGGATGCCTAGTATTGAGAAATGGACTAAGCTCAAGTTTTTTTAATTTAACTTTTGGAATTATAATGACATTTATGAAATTTTTAGTATAGTATTAGTTTTTTTTTTACATATTGGAAAGAAATATTTAATTTGATATAGTGTGATTTTTTCTTTTAATTTTTTTTACAATTAAATCGTTCATTCTTTTTTAAAAAAATATTAAATTTATTAGTTTGATAAGAATATATATATATATATATGAGAAGAATTTTCACTTTTTTACGTTAAAAAAAGGTCGTTCGAATTTAGAAATTTTGCCCCCTCAAAGTAAAATCCTAGATCTGTCCCTGTTAACCACTCCTTCCATGCACATAACTTATATCTCTTCAACTCAACTATAATTTGTTATTAATTAACCTTTCTAAATTTCAATTACTATATGATTTTTAAGGATTAAAAATAAAAATAACATTCTTGGTATGTGAGTAGAATGTAGTAAAAATTGAATTGAATTGAATTATAATAACAAATTTTACTTATTTACTGAAAAAAATTATGTTTAAGGAATCTCTTTAGGTGCCCGAAAATAGGGGAGAGAGGATAGGCATCGACCTTGGACTCATTAGTTAATTTGTATAATTCCAATTTTAGTTTCATTTATTTTATAAAATCTTAAAAATTAAAATTTCTTACCTTCTCCAAACAATTAAAGCTTTATTTTAGCAGGAAGTAAGGCTTCATCTCGAAAAGAAAAGAACAGAGACCGACAGTCAACTTTACGTGCCTCCTAACTATAATGACGAAGCATGGGTTGAAAAGGTTGAAGAGATATTAATAGCAAGCAAACAACAATCATATTTTGTTGGGTTTAATTTTCAAAGGAGAATTTTCTTTATGAAACCCACAAAGTAGACATTTCTAAGTTAACAAGGACATGGGTCACATTAATTTCTCTTTTTCTTTCTTTCCAAATAGAGTATTTTATTATTTTTCCTTATCGCCACAAATAAGTTGTACTCAACAAAATATCATAAAACGTTCAATATTATATATTTATAAATTATAAAAATAAAGTCCATTTTCTTAAAACAGAATTATTTTTTATTAAAACAAAATTTTTAAAACTTAATATTTATATTTAGACGGTCTGACATTTTAAAGCCTATAAGCTTGGAAAATAATATGTACCATAAATGAGTCTAATAGTAATTGAATGATAAAAATTAATATTACAAAAAAAATTTAATAAATGTACTTTAAATTCTAATAGTTATTAGAATTAGATCTCTACTTCTTTTATACTTCTTATGCCTATAAATAGAGACTCTGATGAAGCATTGTAATTATCCCTTTAATTAATAAAGTACATTTTTTATTGCTTTCATATTTTTTTGTTCTTTATTCTCTCCATCTTTCTTTATTTTATAACACGTTATTAGCACAATGATTCTCTATTTTTTTAAAATCTTTTGAAATCGTTCCACAAATCAATCTTCAAGATGTTGAAAGATTCAATCTCAGAATGGATGCTCATGATAATAGTCAAAGTGATGATGATGATGTTAAAGATCTTCAGGTATATTTTACTATGTTTTATTTATTATATCATATTTATTATAATTAGAGAATAATCATGACAACATGAATGGATAGATTTTGATTTAAAATCCACGTATGTTTACGATGGTGATTATGAAATAAAAAATCTATAGAGCCGTTTAGAAGTTTGTCCTACCAGATTTGTTGTTGTCCCGAAAGTGAATGTAAACATAAAGAAAATAAAAGATATACTCATGGACCACTAAAAGTGGGAACATAGTAATAAATAAGATAATAATAAGAGTTCTCAAGATAACTCTTCAAAGGGTAAAGATGACTTTAGGAGTGAGCAAAACTCGATTCGACTCGAAAAAATCAAAAAAACTTCGAATTTCGAGTTAAACGAATCGAGTTATTCGAATTAATCGAGTTATTTGAATCAACTCGAATTTTTTTTCAAATTTCGAGTTCGAATCGAATTGAGTTTTCGAATTCGAATAATTTGAATATCAAACTATAATATTTTACATTTTTACCCCAAACTCCCAAACTTTTCTACTTTTCCCTCAAAACTTTTACTCCTTCCCACTTCCCCCCAAAACTTTTACTCCCCTCCCCTCCCAACCCCCCAATCTACCCAAAATTTATTTTCCACTAAAATTTTACTCTCCCATTTACTTTTTCTCAAAATTTTACTCCCAAAAACCCTCAAAACCTTTTATTTTCTCCCAAAATTTTTACTCCCTCCCACTTTTCTCCTAAAACTTTTATTCCCTTCCCATCTCACCTCCCATCTATCCCAAACCCTCCCCCCTCCAATTTTTTTTTAATATTTTCCCTCCAAAATTTTACTCCCCCTATTTACTTTCCCTTAAACTTTTATTCCCCAAAACTTTTTTATTTTCCCCCTAAACTTTTACTTCTCACCCTTTACTCTCAAATAAAAAATCAAAATTATCCAAAAAAAATCACTAAACATAAATAGTAATAATTTTATTTATATCTACTATTTATTTTATTAAATTAAATTTCACATTTTAAATTTTTTATATTATTGAATTGTTTATTCATATTGAATATTTATATTAAAATTGAATTATTAATTATGCCGTAAAATATTCGTGTTAAAATTTTATATTGGTATCAATTTCACATTTTATTTTTAAAATAACTTTTATTAAAAAATCATATTTTTACATTTAATATATTTTTTAATTCTAAAATATATAGTGACAAGAATCTGAAGATAATTGAAACAACTAAGCAAGCAAAGAAGCTAACCAATATATCAAAAATTAATAAATAAATTATGAGGTGATGAAAGTTAATAAAAAATTTGATTAAGGTGGACAAATTTTATTACGATAGGTGACAGTGGTTACAAGGACCCAAAATTATTTTTTAAAATTTAACTTGAACAAATATATTCAATTCGATTCGATTGGAATTCCATCTCACTCAACTCGATTCGAGAAAAATTCAAATAAAGTTAGGATGATAAAATGAGATTCGAAAACTCGATTAACTCAAAAATTTTCGATTCGATTCGATTCGATTCGTTTCGATCGAATGCTCACCCCTAGATAACTTATGTTATCAATGTGATATGAAATATTATTGGCCACATATGTGGCGTATGCCCAAATATTTTGCTTTTGTTAATATTCTTTAAAGAAGGATATGAGAATGTAGTAATGAATTCTATCATTATAAATAGAAAATATTATTTGGTACTGAAACAAACAGATATTATTCCAATATTTGATACTACAAAATTAGTTGAAAGCTCCAGAAGAGCTAATATATTAATATCTAAAAAGCACAAAATTTGTTATTCCCTTAAGCAAATATTGCATATAATTATTTGAAAATTATATTTATTGACTTAGTGGCATTATAGACTTCATATTGATTTGGACATTTCCAGTAGTAAATGTCATTATAGTGCTTATATGTGGATACAAATTAAAAGAAATAATAAAATTATCAATTTGTTACAATTTAGTACAATTGAAACACATGTTAAAGTAAACCAAAAGTTTACTAATACAAATGCATTTACTACTTCGCGTGACTAGTTAGACCATCTTGGATCATATATGATGCGAAAATCAATTGATAATTCATATGGACATTCATTAAAGAGCTAAAAGATTCTTTAATTTAAAGAATTCTCATTTGTTGCTTGTTCTCAATGAAAATTGATTCTTAGAAACTCACTAGTTAAAGTTGAGATTTAATGTCTTACATTTCTTAAAAGAATATGGGTCTATTTATCCACCATGTGGATGGTTTTGATATTATATGATTTGGTAGATGCGTCTACAAAATAATCACATGCGTTATCAACTTGCAACATGTCGTTTACGAGATTGTTTGTTTAAATGATTAATTTCAGATTATGCAATTAAAACAATTCATCTTGCTAATGTTGGTGAGTTTACATCCCAAGTTTTCAATGATTATTGCATGTCAATTGGGATAAAAGTTGAACATCTTGTAGCTCATGTTCACACACAAACTGATTTAGCTGAATTGTTTATCAAATGCCTCCAACTAATAGCTAAATCATTACTTATGTGAACAAAACTTTCTATTTCAGCATGAGATTGTATTGATTTACATGTTGTATGCATCAAGCCAATAAATTATAAATACTCCCCATTACAATTGATTTTTGGTCAAGAGCCAAATATTTCTCATCTTACAATTTTTAGATGTGCCGTATATGTTCCAACTGCTCCACCACAACGTACAAAAAAGGGTCATAATAAGAGATTGAGAATGTATATTTATATGAGTCTCCTTATAATATTTTTGAGCTATTAATTTGATATTTAGTTATGACACGAGTTGTTAGTTTTCTCAACATTAGAGGGAGAGAATAAAAAGCTAAATTAATAAAGTACTTGAAATGAATTATCAATGTCTAAGATCCTCGAACAAACCAATGTGAACCAGAAGCTCAACAGATAATTTATTTTACAAATCAACTGCCAGTTTATTAAGTCTCACATACCAGCTAAAAATGCTCCAATACAAATTGATGTCGTAATAGAACAAACTGCTAATGCAAAAGAAAGTAATCCATGCATGAAGCGTGGAAGACCGATCGATTCCAAAGATAAAAAATCATCGTAAAAAAAAAGGGGGCAAACATTCAAGATGGTCATATAGTGGAGGCAGGGGGTTCCTGAAGAGACCCATGACATAACTAATTATAAAACTCAAGAAGAGATTCAGGTACCTAAAAGTGAAAATGGAAATGATGAAAATAAAGAGATCTCGATAAGTTATGTCAATACGAGAAAAAGATGGAACAAAAAAATGTAGTTGTCGACAACAATTTTGCTTATAGTGCTGCTATTGAAATAACAAAGGAAAATGAAGATCATGGGTCTAAACCTACTAAGGAATGTAAAAAAATAGAAAACATTGGCCAAAATGGAAAGATACAATTCAAGCATAACTGAATTCACTTTCTAAACGTGAAGTTTTTGGACCTATAGTCCAAACACCTAAAGGTGTAAAGCCGATAGGATATAATGGGTATTTGTGCGAAAAAAAATGAAATTGATAAAGTCGTAAGATATAAAGCTCGACTTGTAGCATAAGGATTTTCACAAAGGCCCTACATTGATTATGAAGAGACATATTCTCCTGTGGTGGATGTAATCACGTTTAGATATATTATTAGTCTAACAGTACGTGAAAAACTGTACATGCATCTAATGGATGTTGTTACATTCTATTTATATGGTACACTTGATAGTGAAATTTATATGAAAATCCCTTAAGGATTTAAAATCCCAGAAGGATATAGAGTTTCTTGAGAAAATTGCTCAATCAGATTAAAGAAAAGTTCATATAGATTAAAAAAATCTGGACGTATGTGGTACAATCGTCTTAGTGAATACTTGTTAAAATAAGGTTACAAAAACGATCCAATTTATCCATGTGTCTTTATAAAAAGGTTTGGATCAGATTTTGTGATAATTGTTGTTTATATTGATGATCTAAATATTATTGAAACTCCTAAAGAGCTTCAAAATACAATAAATTGTTTAAAGGAAGAATTTGAAATGAAAGATCTTGGAAAAATAAAGTTTTATATTGGCTTACAAATCGAGCATTTAAAAGACGAAATTCATGTTCATTAATCAACTTATTTGGAAAAGATATTATAGAAATTTTACATGGATAAAGCAACCAATTAAGTACACCGATGGTTGTACAATTGTTAGATGTAAATAAAAATCAATTTTGTCCTTACGAGAATGATGAAGAGTTTCTTGGTCCTGATGTATCATATCTAAGTACCATAGGGGCATGATATATCTTGCAAACAACACAAGATCTGATATAGCTTTCGCTGTGAACTTGTTAGCAAGATTTAATTCTTCTCCAACATGTAGTCATTAGAATGGAATTAAACATATATTTAGATATTTTAGATGGACTATTGATATGAGGTTATTTTATTCAAATGATTCAAAATCCCTATTTTTTGGCTATGGTGATGTTGGATACTTATCAGATCCACATAAAGGTCAATCTAAAATAGGATATTTATTTACATGTGGGGGTACTACCATATCATCGTGTTCGACAAAGTAAACATTAATTGCTACTTCTTCAAATCATGCAAAAATAATTGCAATGCATGAGGCAAGTTGAGAGTGTGTTTGGCTAAGATTATTGACCCAACAAATCCAGAAGATATGTAATTTGCCTTTATAGAAAAAGATGTCAACTATCTTATATGAAGACAATGCAACATGTATAGCTCAATTGAAGGGTAGTTACATCAAAGGTGATAGAATGAAACATATTTTGCTAAAATTATTCTTCACCCATGATCTTGAGAAAATACGTGATATAAATGTTCAACAAATTCATTCTAGTGATATTTTAGCATATCTTTTTACTAAGGCATTGTCAACTTCAACATTTGAAAAACTACCACACAAGATTGGAATGTGTTAACTCAAAGATGTAATGTAATGTTGCCATTAGTGGGAGTCTAAAACAAGTTGTACTCTTTTCCTTTAACCAAGGTTTTGTCCCATTGGGTTTTTCTGGTAAAAGTTTTTAATGAGGCAACTTGTAATAGAAGATTGTGTACTCTTTTTCCTTCATTAGGTTTTTATCCCAGAGGATTTTTCCTAATAATGTTTTAACGAGGCACATTATCTACCAATGGATATCTAAGGGGGAGTGTTATGAATATCTTATTAAGTGGATGTCCATCATGATCAAGATAAAGTTTTGATGTACTTTAAATTATAATAGTTATTAGAATTAGATCTCTACTTCTTTTATACTTCTTATGCCTATAAATAGAGACTCTGATGAAGCATTGTAATCATCCCTTTAATTAATAAAGTACATTCTCTATTGCTTTCATATTTTCTTTGTTCTTTATTCTCTCCATATTTCTTTATTTTATAACAATATAGACCTTTTTAGTATTCAAATTTTATCGTTGAAGGAGTAGTTTCACTCAATAAAGTCACGCTATATTTTAATACATCAACCAAATCTTTAGTGATTAATAAAATAATTTAAAATATCTTGGTTAACATTTTTTTTCCTATACTCCTTTATGAGAAATAAAAATATAAATAAATAGATTATATGTTGATACTAAATCATTACTAAAATAAAGATCAAAAGCTTTTGTCATCAAATGTTATATTTTTTTATAGTTATCTGATAACCTAATATTTGTTCGACAGTTTATTAGTTGTTTAATCTTCTATTTTAATTTTTAAGATGTCTCGTATTAAATATATCTTAAATTTTTTATAGAATTTGTTGAAGTACAAAAGAAAAAGGAAGTTGAAGATGTTGATTCACACAGTGGTAAAATATTAAGAACCTCAAGGAGGAGGAGAAAAAGAATGTATAAGGCATAAAGGTGGGGAGTTGGAGAGAAAGAAGAATATCTCCCCTAAGGTCAAGGATGAGTATTCATAAGAGAAGGTAACTTTCCATTCCATTGATTTTAGGTCTTAACATAACCTTTTATATAGGTGATGATTCGATTCGTATAAATTAAGTAGAATCTTATGTGTAATCCATCCAAAGAATAGTCCAACACTTGTTTCTCATAAAGTAATATCTAATAACGATGTTTTGGTTAGAGAAATAGTAATTGAAAAAAATGAGGATGAGGAGACCTACTTGGACATAACATTTTTTTTTTCTTTTTAGTACAAAGTAAGAAAGGTTCTTTTTAGTACAAAGTAAGAAAGGTTAAGATCATGTAAAGTTAATAAACGCCTTTGAAGCACATCTTACCCTGATTTCCCAGAGTAAATGGTTATTATCCGTTGGCTCATCCTGCATATGGAAAAATTAGAAGATATGCTTGATGTCGTCGGCGCTGGTTGTATCTTCCGTCTCACTTTGGTACGCTAGCATATGTTATTCTACTATTTAAGTTTGAAGTTTTTTCAGATATTCAAGTGGGTCTAACCAAAAAATTAAATTATAAAATGGATTTGGATTTGGATTTGGATTTGGATATAAAAAAAAGTTAAACTTTATCTTCAACATTTAAAGTGATTTCAGCCTAAATCGGTCTATTTTTCAATTATATCATATATTACTTTTATATTTATATTTATTTTTATATGTTATATTATTCAATCCTATAAAGAAGGAAAAAAAAGTAAAGCTAATAAGGAAAATAAAACAATATGCAATATGCTTTTCAAAAAAACAAAATCATAGAAGTCTTGAACACTGCTGTGGATTTAATTTCAATCTCTCTACTTAAAAATTGAATAAATAATTTTTTATATGTTATAAAAAAATTTAAATAGTTCCTTCATTAAAATTTTCATTCATTTATGTTGGTAATGTTATACCTGAAAATGTTAAAGGTTTGGTATAACGAAAATTCTGAGTAGTTAATTAGAAAATTTTCTGTATTAGCGAGGTCTAGTGTAATTATGTGAATCTTGCGGGTTGACTTTTAAATAGTCAGAATTTAAATTTAGTTTTGTTACATTAGAACTGAGGGTTTCTATTAGTGGGAAACATTATAATTGAGGGTATTAATAATATTGATCGACTTGGGATTAAAAGAATTAGTGGTGGAAAGATTCTATAAAGGGAGGATTCTTTCATTTTGATATTCATTTTCTTTCTTCCATTTTCTTCTCTCGTTCATTCTGTAAGAATGGGAACTAAGAAACGATTTGCATGAAAGGAAGATTGTAGGGTTTTAGCATAAATATTTGAGAACTTAGCAATTTAGTAATCTTTCTAACTCTTACATACATTTCAATTTAAGAAAAATGAAGGAAAGTCTGAGGATTCAACATAATTCATTTTGAAATATGATGATTTAAGTCGTAGTTACTCCTCTGCATGCATATGAATTAAGGTTTTGTTACCTATGTACGTCTTCGTTTTAATCTCTATATGGTTGATATGCTTAGCTAACCAAGAAACAAGAGGCCTAAGTGATAAAGGGAAGGCTAAACAGGTGTAAGTTGTGTCAACCCTAGGTATTTTGTTGGTGAGTTTCTAAACTCAAACCTTCTGTGATTGTTTTATTTGTATATTAAGTATTGTGTTATTGTGTCGTGTTTGACTTCATGTTCTGTTGAAGATAAGATGAATTATTGTGGGTTGTTTGTTATACGGTTGTTGTATACAAAGTGATTATTTACAGATGCATGTTTGATTGCATGTTTTAGTTCGTGGTTTTGATAAAAATTTTATTGGTGAAATAATTATTGAAGAAGTTATCATTGAAATGGACAGATGGATAATATGTTTGGTATGATCTGTGTTGTGTTATTAACAATATATTCAGTTAAATGCTTGTTATATGTCTGTCATAAATATGAAGGATATGTGGAGTATGGAGGGTAATTTTGGTCAATGAAGGATGAAGAAATGTCACATTGTGTACTTTATGCCACATGTTATATGGCTTCACGAAGGTTCAAGAGGATTGTACGAAGAATGTATATGCATGGTTTTCGGCTTTGCAAAGGTTTAGTTGGATTGTACAGAGATATATATGCACATGTATATGATAACCCCCTACATGGGTTCTTCTAAGTATCAGAATCTAACACCCTAAACTCGGCCTAGACGTTATGGTCGAATCTGATGTGACACATCAAAGTGTCATTCGAAAATTTGAACTCGTTGGTTAAAAAAAATTTCCTTTTTGCTTCAGAGTGGTAAACCCCCTTTTATTATTAACCAGCAAATCAATTAGTCGAAATGTCTGTCTTGTTATCTGATATTAATTTAATCAATTGGTCTAAAATCGCGAAAGCTTTTTGAATCCTACTGTTAAAACTCTTGTCTTTGAAAATGGTAATTATTTTAAAATTCATATTTTCCTAAACTAGCAGATTAAAATATGAAAGTGAAACCCCAATTAAAAAAATTAAACTAACTTAAAGGCCTTTTTACAAAAACAAAACCCAACTTATTATTTAATTTAAAATAAAAGCAAATATGAAAAGCAGTGATTGGTGGCCATCTTCGAGTCCCTCGAAGCACCGAATCGCCTATGGCTGAGGATTACCTGTACAGTTAAAGGAGAGGGAGAGTTTACGAAACTCAGTGTGTAATCCCCTTCTAGACAATCACTATGCATCATGCAGAATCAGTCTAGGCCTGAACCTTCTACAATATCAGTATAGTGTGCACCTTAGCCCATTATACTAATAGTGTGTGGGTCTTAGCCCAATACAGTAACAGTGGGGGCCTTACCCAATAAAGTAATTAGTGCAATGCAGTAATGCAACCCATCCCAATCCAGCTAACACACCACTTCGTACCACAAACACACCATGTGGGGATAAAATCGACCCACCCAGCCAACATACCAATATCGCAGCCAAGCTGTCAGTAATAGTGATGCAGCAAAGCTGCCAGTAACAGTAACGTAGCAAAGCTGCCAGTAACAGTATATGTGGCAAAGCCACCAGTATAGTATACTTCCCCTATATCAAAATCTCAACCCCATGTAGTATGTCAAGTCATAAATCATACATGTATGCAGTATGTCATACTCAGTAACAATCATATAAATAACATAGAACAAATCGATCATACACTTATTTCAATTTTTAGGGGTATAACAGTCATTTTACCCTTCAAGGGTATTTCGGTCATTTTACCCTTCAGGGGTATTTCAGTCATTTTAGCCTTCGCGGATATTTCGATCATTTTACCCTTTGAGGGTATTTTGGTCGTTTTACCCTTCAAGGGTATTTCGGTCATTTTACCCTTTAAAGGTATTTCGATTATTTGCCCATGAATCACAAGTTGGGCTTGTCACTCGAGCGGTTGCCCACCCGTGTGGTCTCAAATGTCGTGTTTACGGCTTTTCAACTTTTCGCCGATCTACAGTTGCAGTGGGTGATTACACACCTGTTTGTGAAAACACACAAAAATCCACAAAAACCCAAAATCTGCATTACACGTTTTCCATTAGTCGCTAAACAAAAAGGGGTAATCTCCTTCTTTTGCAACCTTAACTAGAATTGAACTAATACTTGCCTTGACTGAAAAAAGTGGCTTAGCCCACTTATACCACCGACGAAGGTTGACAAAAATCTTCTTGATAGATATCTGTATCACAACCGACTTCATTAATCAGTATCACATAATCACATAATTTAAAACCACACACGGTAACTTACAGACCCAAAGAAAGAACTCGACCTTCCCATTGGAATACTAAACTGCATACTTACCTATGTTCGCGTGACGAGAGAAAGGTTTTGACGACTTAAAAACACTTGAATATTCCTTGCCTCCTTGAGGAACTCGAATTGTCAGAGAATGGAATGGCGACAATCGGTTGAACCACAATCAATAAGGGAAAGAAAATAGCTCTCACTCACAAAGTTAAATAATAATAGATAGATATCAAAGATAGAGTGACAAGCACATTCGACCAAAGAAAAAGAAGAGAAGAGAAAAGTGATTCGACTCAGCAGAGAAGAGGGAAGAGAAAAAGGATTCGGCAAAGATGGAATTCGGCTACAACAAACAAAAAAGGAAAGAAAAAGAAAAGTAAAGAGAAGAAAATAAAATAAATGAGCAAACCCGAGAGTAATTCCCAAAACTTGGAAAAATTTAGCCCCAAAACTAAAATGTGAAACCCGAAACTCACAGAAATCAAAGCAGACTAAGAGAAAAACTCCAAAATAAACCAAAACTGAAAACCTTAAGCGAACAATGATCAAATTCGACACAAACACCCTACTCTAGCCAAATTCTCAATGCTTGACTTACCCCAAATGGCACAACACTCCTCACAAAAAAACTCATTAATTTTCTCCTAAAATCTCTCCCCTTATCCCTCCTAGATTCACTCCACCCAATCACAATCCCACTATTCTCTCCATGATTCACTCATCTATTCAAATTCCACAACATTTCAGTCAACCTCCACCACCTCACTGCACAAGTGGTAAAAATAAATACTCCACAGTGCAACACAGGACTCGAACCTCAGACCTTAAGAGTACTTTACACGCCACCTACCACTGGACCAACAGGATCTTTTTTTCATAAAACAAGCACTAATATTTATAAAGCCTATGTTCCAGTGTCCAAATTCAATTAAGAGAAAAACTAAATATTCTTCAAATGCAAAGACTTGAACCCAGGCTTCTCAAACACTCCCAAACACACCCAAAACACTTAGCCAATAGAGCAAACAACCAATTTTTGCCAAAACATACAAAAATTAAATACTTGAATTTTGGGGCATTACAGAGACTCTGTGGAGTATAAGGCCTAAAGCCTCATATGTGTAAGCAAGTCCAAGGATATGTCATATGAAAGTTAAGAAATTCTGCCGAACTTAATCATTAAGTTTTATGTCAAAGTTATATGTGAGATTACGCCATACGAAGTCCGTGACAAAGTTTGCATGTATGAATCTACTATGATCATAAAGTTTCTTTTATGAATTTACATGTATGAGTCTACCAAATCTATGAATCATCTTCTATGTATCCGCATGTTTGAGTCTACCATATTTGTGTATCTTCTTCTATGAAGCCATATTTGTGTATCTTCTAAGTTCTTCAGTGTTTGTAAGGTTAACAAATAAATTTAAGAATTTTTAAAACTTTTAAGGGGTTTTGCATGATCTGGAAAACTGAGTCTTTAAGCTGGAACTATAAGATTAATTTATGACCTTGGTTATTATGCTTAGCTGTCAGGAAAATGGGAGCTCTGGATTGAGTTTCTGTACTTCATTCCTGGAATGTTGTGTGGCTGGTATGATTTTGTGATGATTTATGAACTCTACTAGTTGTGAGTGCTAAGCATACATAAGAGTTTTTGATATATAGGTATCCACCAATGTAGTTTAATATGCATGAAATAGCTAGGATTCCATGTTAAAAAGATAGTGTACTCCATGCTAGTATGTAAATGAAATGCAAGTATTGCAAGAATATAAATTATGGAGTGTGAAAGGGAATTATCGAAGGGATAGATGAAGTTAGGACTTGGGATGAGAATTTCAGTTAGATACTACCAAATGGTGTTTTTGAGTGCAAATCGTGATGTGCGAAGCTCCGGGCCTTACAAATGGGACACTATGGTGTTCGAAGCTCCGAGCACTACCAAATGGTGTTCGAGCATCAAGGTTAGAATGGTAAAATGAAGGAATAGGCAGATGAGTGGGGAAATGGAGTTCCGTTAATATACTACCATACAGTGTTGCTGACTACATCCCTGATGCGCGAAGCTTCAACCCTTGTGGGGGAACTTTGGTGTTCAAGCATCAAGGTTAGATATGAGATGAATCAATACTGATGGTTATTAGGTTCCAAAAAGAAACACCGCGATGATGATCAATAGGCTCTATGGGGCAACACCATGACGGTGGTAAGGTCCTATAACGACTCGAAAGCCAATGGTGTTGGAAAGAGTGGTTTTTGAACCCCAATTCCATAAATCAGACTCATAAATATTTTTATTAAATATATTATAAAAATATTATAATAAAATATATATGTTTATAATATATAAATATATAAAAATAAAACATTAAACAAAAAATAATAATCAAACAAATAACATAAGTTGATTTAAAGAGAAAGCAAAATTCTTTTTATTTTTCTAAACTTTAGAAGTAAAGAAAAAATGGAGAAAGACGAACGACCTTGGGGTTTTAAGGTTTCAAACTTGAATTGGTTAATCAATTTAGTCTATTTTCTTGTAATTTTTATGTTATCGAAATCCCAAAACCTCGAGCTAGCTGAACCATGTTATATTTTTCATTATTGTTAAATCTTGAGGATGTTACTTTAGTTGAATAGTTAAATTTTTAGCCAATATTTGATAGATTTTTAGTTTAGAAGTGAAAAGGACTAAATTGTAAAGCCAATTGTTAATTTTTTGTAATAGGGGCTAAAATGTATAATTTGTGAAATTTGTGGTATAATTGTAAATTAGAAAGTCTTATAAGGACTCTTGTGAATTCGACATAAAATTAGAGGGCTAAATGAGAATGTTATGTTAGTCTTGATTTTAGGGACTAAATTGAATAAAATGTAAAACTTGCATAAATTAGAAATTGAATGTGAAATTGGCTATGTATTCATAATTTATTATGTTTATTTTAACCCGTAGCTAACATTAACCCAGATTCCTCAAAAAAGAAAGGAAAAGATAAAGTCGTCGACAAATAGCTCAAAGTTTATAGTTTGTGTTTCTATAATCCGAACTAACTTATAAATTGATGCATATTGATTTGTTGTTCATGGTAAGAATTTGAGGTGAGAATTCTTGTTTAAATGGGCTGACTTGAATCAATTGGTGATTGTACGGATTAAATTGTGCATATTTGATAAATGTATGTTTTTATTTATAAATGTATGAATTGGATATATTTGGAATAATCATGGCTGATATTAAGTTGAACAAACGTATATTTGTTGAGAGTAAATGTAAAGTTTAAACATTGGTTAGTGTTGACATATATAAAGAAAACTCTATTAACAGCTCAGACTGAGTCGAATATACTTGGTATGCCATAGTATATGAAGAGTTCAGCGATTCTTCGACTACGAATCGATGAGGTCTTAGGTGCCAATTTGCTTTGTTTAACTGATGAGACATTGGGTTTCAAACTTATTGATAGTGCTAGGCACAACAATTTGCTATGAATTTATCTGTTGAGGCACTAGGTGCCAAACTGGTGTATTGGTTCGATCCGTGTATCCGTCTGAGTCCGAGTCGTGTTAATAGGGAGTTAAAAGATAAAAATGAAAGGTTCATGATTGAAATGGTGATATTGATTAAGCCCTCAAAATCTATATGATTGGAAAGAAACTATATGAAATGTAATTGTTGTTATTGAAATGGAAAAAAGGATATGAAATAGAAATGAAATGTAGAATGGATTATTTAATTGTGAAATGAGTTAGAACCATAATGAAAATCTTCATTGAAATTATGGATTTGGAAATTTGAGATAACAAATGATATGTGAATTTAATTGAATTGTCATGTAAATATATTATCAATATGTGTTAGTTTGAACATAGAATATATGTGAAATTGCATTAATGGCATGTTAATTGCATATTACCATTTACATGTAGTTTATGTGTTTAAGTTGATCTATGATTTTTTTAACGTTTGAACTATAGAAATACCATTAAGTTATACCCAGCGTATAGTTTTATTTTTCTTATGCGCAGGTTAGGTACTTATCGATACGATCGTCGACTCAACATCTAGTGACAATCTTAAACTCAAATGTTAGTGAATTGTTCATTTTGGTCTTGGCGTGTACCTAGAATGTTTAATGCTTATCATGGTCATTTTGTATCTTGTTGGCCTATTTAAGATTATGTAAATATGTATAAGTGTGATGGAAATGGTCATGTGGTTGATAAGTTTGTTTTTTTATATGCTTAATGTCTTCATAGTTGAGAAATATCATGCTAGGCATTCTGTTTTGGTTGATGTTTTGTTTTGGTTTGATGGATGATATGCTTAGGTTATGTTTAGGAAATGTTTTGGTAAGTTTGATACTTAAACATGTGATGGTTGAATGGTTGAATGCATACATGTGTGGCTTGATTTTTTGAGGTATCATTGAAGGTATATTGGTATGAATGAATGAGGTCATTTGGCTAGTGTTGAATTATTGATTAAGGTGTCAATTGTGGCATATTGGTTAGGCACTTAGGATGGTTGTTTTCAATGATGGTTTTGACTTGAATTGAATACTTTTGAAATGTGGCTTAAATGGTAGCTTGTGGCATTAGTGTTTCATGATTGAAATATTGTTTTTGAAGGCATTTTCTAGGTATAGACGGCTTGAGACACAGCTGTATGCCATACATGGGCTCATGACACGACCGTGTAGTTTGTAAAATCCTAGATTATTTTGGTGCACATGGTCACAGTGAGTTGCACAGTCTAGGAACACAGTCGTGTGGCCTATCATACACGTGTAAAGCTTTCACACACGGTTGTGCAACCTTTGTAAATAGACTTTTCTGGAATTTTTGTTTTTGATTTGATTTGATTTAATCCCTATTCATTATTGAATTGTTTTTAGGCTTCCGTATACTCAATATCTACTTGAAATAGATTGGTTAATGTATTTATACATGCCCGTATGTGATTATTTAATATTTATTTGATATTTTCATTAATAAACTGTATGAAATTGTTTGGTAATTGTCCGTAGCACCTAATTACTTGGGTCCGACAACCAGACTGGGTAACGTGTGTTACATTTATTGGTATTAAAGCTATAGTTTTAGTTGATTCTCGGATTAAATCAAGCACAGAATCGAGTCTAGATGTGCATGTCAAAGTTGAGTTGATTCTGAGTTAGGATTTGGATGTTGATTATATTGTTATTATTTATAGTTAAATGATGTTAGGAGAGTCTAGAAACAAGGTCGATCAAAGTATCTGTCATAGTAGCCACTCAGTAGAAAATGAGATTAGGATTGAATCTGTGGCCCCAAGCGTGGATTTAACTAGTGCTCAGCCATCTAGATTTGATAGAGATATAAATGAGGGGCAAGGTGATTCAACCCTTCTTCAAGCCATTATTGATGCTTTCCAGTGAGTGGCGGGAGCTACTCCTGCTGCAATACATGTGTCTGTTGTTCGACGGGCTCCAATTAAAGAATTATAAAGATATGGTGCTATTAAGTTTTTGGGTTTAAAAAAGGTTAATCCCTCAGCTGATGAAGTTTGGTTAGAATTGACTACACGTATTCTGCAACAACTCGTGCACACCCCCTCCCCCCGTTAATGTGTAATTTGTTTCATTTCTTTACTGCAAAGAGAAACGTATACGTGGTGGCAGACAGGAACACACTGCGTACCTATTAAGTAAGTGGACTGGGAGTTCTTTCAAAAATGAATTTCAGAAAAAGTACGTCGGAGAGCTGTATCTTGAGGATCAGAAACAAGAATTTTTACTGTTGAAATAGAATGAAATGTCAGCAGCTGATTACGAACGTGAGTTTTTGCGACTCAATAAATATGCTTTAGAGTTCGTACCATCTGAAGTTGAAAGCTACAAATGGTTTCTGTGTGGTTTACGCGACGAACTTAGAGTTTAGCTTGTATCGCGTTGAATTTCAGAGTTTGCTAATATAGTCGAGCGAGCGAAAATGGTGGAGCAAGCTTTAGGTCTTGACAAGAAGACTGAGACTACTCGAGTTTCTGGAAAACAGACAAGGATTGCTAGTTCACAGTCGCAACCAAAATGAACTAGGGATTATCGTGGTAATTAGAGATCGACCTTTTAAGTCTGATAGATCTGACAAAAATCGAGATCGAAAACCAATAGTATCTGTGGGTAATGTGCGAGGTCCAGCTCAAGATGTTGAAATACCTAATTACAAGCATTGTGGGAAAAAGCATAGAGCTGAATTTTCAAAGTTGTCGCGAGCCTGTTTCCATTTTGGATCATTAGAGCATTTTCCTCGAGAGAGCCCAAGAGGTGATAATGCTACTCTTGTATTCACTTAGAGGTTTGCACCTACAGTTAGGGGTCTAGGAGTTAATCCTTGTGGTTCAGTATCGAGAGGTGGATCAAGAAAGGGTAGTGAATCTGTTGCTCATCATTCATAGGCCAGAGCATCGGCTCGTGCATACATCATACGGACTCGTGAGGATGGTGATGCTACCGATGTTGTAGTAGGTACTTTTTCTATTATTCTCTTCACCTATTTATGCTTTGATAGACCCTGGATCCTCACCTTTATATATAAATGTTGATTTCATTAAATTGGGGAGCCTAAATTCAGATATGTCAAAAGTAGCCATGGTTGTATCGAGTCCCTTGCGGTAATCAATATTAGTCGACCAAGTGTGTAGGTGGTGCCTGTTAGCAATTCAGAATATATCTTTTCCTGTTGATTTCTTGATTATGCCATTCAAAAATTTTGATCTAATTTTGGGTATGAATTGGCTAACCGAGCACGAGGTGATTCTGGACAGCCATAAAAAGAAGTTTGTGGTTCAAAGTTCCAATGGAAATATGATTGAGGTGAATGGTGTCCGAATGAGTGGCTCAACTCTTACCATTTCAGCAGTTCGAGCTAATAAACTCATCAATCAAGGCTGTGAAGTTTTTCTGGCCTATGTTATTAACCCGAATGCTGATGATAGTTTGGTTGACAAGATTGGAATTGTTTGTGAATTCCCTGATGTGTTTTTCGAGGAATTATCGGGATTACCACCATATCAGAAAGTTGAATTTGTAATTGAAATGTTTCCCGGTACGGCTCTAGTGTCAATTCTCATTATCTTATGGCACCGACAGAGCTAAAGGAATTGAAATTTCAATTGCAAGATTTACTGGACCGTGACTTTATACACCCTAGTATATCGCATGTATAGATTATCGGCAACTGAATAAGCTGACAATTAAGAATTGGTACCCCTTACCTCATACCGATGATTTATTCGATCAACTAAAAGAAGCTTCAATCTTTTCCAAGATTAATTTGAGATTAGGTTATGATCAGCTAAAAGAAAAAGATAGCGACGTACCAAAAACAGCATTCTGTACGTGTTACGACCATTACGAATTCTTAGTGATGCCTTTCAATTTAACAAATGTTTCGACGACATTCATTGATCTCATAAACCATATTTTCAGCCCTATTTGGATCAATTTGTGGTAGTCTTCTTCCATGTCATTTTGATCTATTCAAAATCTAACGCTGAGCACAAACAGCATCTTCGAATGATTTTGCAAGTTTTACGAGACTAGTTGTACGGAAAGCTTAGCAAATGTGAATTCTGGTTACCTAAGGTTGTGTTTCTTAGGCATGTTATTTCAACTTATGGATTAGAGTTTATCCAAAAAAGATCGAGGCCACTGTTCAGTGGAAAGCACCAAGAAATGTGTCGAAAGTTCACAGTTTTCTTGGTTTAAGTGATTACTACGAAAAAATTGTAAATGGGTTTTCAAAAATAGCTATGTCGATGACGAAGCTTTTGCAAAAGAATGTTCAATTCGTTTGGAGTGACCAATGCCAAGAAAGTTTCGTGAAATTGAAACAGAGGTTGACTGAAGCGCCAGATCTAGCCTTGTCTAAATCGGGGAAAGACTTTGTGGCATATAGTGATGCTTCATTGAGTGGTCTAGGCTGCGTTTCAATGTATGACGAAAAGGTGATTGTGTATGCGTCTCTCCAGCTAAAAATGCATGAACGTAACTATCTGACATACGATTTAGAGCTAGTTACTGTGGCTTTTGCTCTAAATATATGGAGGCACTATTTGTATGGTGAAAAATGTCATATTTATACCGATCACAAAAGACTTAAATCCCTTCTAACTTAAACGGAGTTGAATTTGAGACAGATTCGCTGGGTTGAACTTCTAAAAGATTACGATTGCATTATCGATTACCACCCTTGTAAAGCTAACGTTGTAGTTGAAGCATTGAGCCGAAAAATAGTAGTTGAGTTGTGGACGGTGTTTGCTCAACTTAGTATTTGTGATGATGGCAATTTATTGGCCGAGTTGAAAGTCAAATCAATATTGTTTGACCAGATCAAAGAAGCGTAATTTACTAATGCTAAGTTATCGAGAAAAGGAGAAATGGTTCAGAATGGTTTAATACAAAACTTGAACATTGATGATGTGATTGTTTGAGGTTTCGTAATCAAATATGTGTTCCAAATGTTTCCAAATTAAAAGAGCTAATATTTCGCGAAGCTCATAATAGCCCTTTTGCTATGCACCCTGGCGAAACGAAAATGTATCGCGACTTACAAGAATTGTATTGGTGGCCTAGAATGAAAATATGTGATGGTTGAATGGTTGAATATATACATGTGTGGCTTTGTTTTTTGAGGTATCATTGAAGATATATTGGCATGAATTAATGTGGTCATTTGGCTAGTTTTGAATTGTTGATTGAGGTGTCCATTGAGGCATATTGGTTAGGCACTTAGGATGATTGTTTTAAATGATGATTTTAACTTGAATTAAATTCTTTTAAATAGGTTGAAATGTGGCTTAAATGGTATCTTGTGGCATAAGTATTTCATGGTTGAATAACTTGTTTCTTAAAGCATTTCCAAGTACACACGGCTTGAGACACGACCTGGCACACGATCGTATGCTATACACGGGCTCATTACACGGTCGTTTGGCTTGTAAAAATATAGATGATTTTTATGCCCACAGTCATAGTGAGTTGCACGGTCTAGGAACATAGCCGTGTGGCCTATTACACATGGGTTGAGCTCTCGTACACGGTTAATGACACGGTCGTGTGCTTCATCACACATGGGCTAAGCTTTTGCACACGGCCAAGGGACCTGGCCATGTGACCCATGTATGCAGACTTTTCTCAACTTTTTTGTTTTTGATTCAATTTAATCCCTGTTCATTACCGAACTTTTTTTAGGCTTCTGTATACTCAATATCTACCTGAAATAGGTTCATTAATGTATTTATACTTGCTCGTATGTTATTATTTAATATTTATTTGAAATTTTAATCAATAAATTGTATGAAATTATTTTGTAATTGTTCTTAGCACCTCATTACTTGGGTTTGGCGACCAAATCGGTTAAGGGGTGTTACAGGTCCTATGGGGAAACACCTCAAAAGAGGCCTAATGTGTAAAACAATAACTCGGCTATGGCAACTAGTATAGTCCGTGAGGGAAAGTAAACACGGGGTAGTCTGTCGAAACAGCAAATACGAAGAAGTCCGCAAGGACGTTAAACATGAGATAAAAAGGTGTAAGACCATAACTCGGTAGTGGCAACCAACATAGTCCTTTAGGACATTAAACACGGGGTAGACCGCCAAGGCAGTAATTATGGAAAATCACGCATATAGAGAAAGAGTTAAAAGAATACCGCAAGTGTTGGCAAGCGGTTTTGAGGAATCCGCCAAACAAGGCAAAAGTAGTAGAAAGTGGAAATGGTCCACCAAAACAGTAACCATTAAAGTCGGTAGGGCTTAAGGGTGGTGACCCAGCAAGAATCAGACATGGGAAATGATGTGCCAGAATGCCTTGTAAATAGGCAAGGGAAGAGGACTTATCTGTAGGTCGTAAATAAGGATTCATTGTTAAGAGCCACTAAAGAGGTTCTCAAAGAGTCTCTGTATTTAAGTGGAAAACCTCAAAAGGTTATAGGCAGACTCGCTTCCAATATAAGTCTCATTGAAGCCAAAGTTATGCGGGGGGATTAATTGTCGATACCTCGAATAGATAAAATGGTAAAGAGGGGATAGTTAGAACCCCTTTGACAGAAAAAGGTATTGGAAAGGATAAACCGAATGATGTATATGTCTTTCAAGATCATTCCTTTTTAAAGGAAAACTATTGAGAAAGTACTACTTCAGATTAATTACTTAAAAAGTATTTAAAATTTATATTTCATGTATCATTATATTAAATTATTTAAATATTATTTAAATTAATTAATTTTTACTTTCAAACTTTATATTCAAAAAATATTTTAAATTTCAATCACAATTTTAATTTTAATATTAAACTTTTAAAATTAACGAATGACTTTTTTATAATTTTTTTTTATCTGAAAATCATTTTTCAAACTCCAACGAAGTTTTCGTTGATGAACTTTTCCTTTCCGGAATAATTGTCTCATGTTTTTTTCTTTAACAATCATCTTAAATGAAACATTCTTTAAAATGCTAGATTTACAAAAATGATTTTCTTTTCTCTTTTCTCTTTTCTCTTTTCTCTTTCTTCTTTTGCTTTTTATATATTTTTACATAAAAGTAAAATAGAAAAGAACGAGTAAAACAAAAATGGCAGGCAAAAGGCGTACCATCAATCTTTTCACCTAAAGTAAAGCAAAAAGAAAATACAAATATCAATATAAAACACCCCGCAATATGTTCCAAAATAGAACAAATTTTAGAGGGAGGGAAAAATAGATTTCAACATTTCCTAATAAATTAACTAATCCCAAAATGATTTTTCTAAAATGTAGTAGCTGTGATTACTGTTTTGAAATTTAAAATTTTAAAAATTATTTTTATATTTTAATTAAAAATTAAAAATTATACTTTTTAACGTTAAAATTAAAATTTAAAAATATAAAAAATATAAAAAATATAAAAAATTTTAAAAAATCAATTTTATCTAAATTAGATCGGACCGACCAATCGAATCGAAAACTAGTTGGCATATCCGTTTGGTGAGAGCTAATAGCTTGACCTGCAAACTAGTAAAAACTGATTTTTTTCATAATTTTTTTTTATTTTTTAAAATATTATAATTTCTTATTTTTTGAAAATTTACAATTCCTAATTTTTATTTAAAATATGAAAAAATTTAAAAATTAAATAGCCACTAAATTTTAAATTTCAGAAGAATATAGAAGGACTTGAAAATATGTTGTCCCAAATTGATTTTCTTGTACAGATTTGACCTCCTGCATCATTTGATTTGACCTATATAGTGGAGAGACATTGACTGATACTTAGCTTGACCTGTTGATTGTGATTGACACGTGTCACATTTTATTTTCTTTTTTCCAAAAAAAAGTCTTTTGGGATTAGTGAATTTATTAAGAAACATTGAAATCAATCGGTTTGGAGGAAATTGATTTCCTCCCCCTCCTATAGAATTTGTTCTATTTTGGAACATCATGTGGAGATGTTTTATTATGATTTTTTTGTTTATTAAAAAAATTAAATATATGTGCCAAAAAGTTTCAACTTAACTTATCAAAGTTCACAATGGATTCCAGTGGAAGATAATACAATTAAGTTCTTACAGGACATTTGAGGTTGTGAATAAAAGGACAGTGACTGAGATGATCTGTAGGATCTATAAATTTCCAATGATGACTTTTTTTGGTATTGGCACTTGTTGAATCAATAATGATAAAGGATTTTGCTTAGTGTCAAGTCACTCGAAGTCATCCCTACAAGGTAGCTTTAGGCTTTTCAGTTCCTACGTGTGAGACACAACCTTTCTACTAGATTCACGAGATCCTCTATGTACATCTTTGACTATTGTCGAGTTGCTTCAGGTTTTTCAGTTTCTACTTGTAAGTTGCAACTGAATCTTCTAGATCCATAAGATCATGTGTATAAAACTATGATTATTTTCAAGTACACTACTAGTGAGCAATAAGGTTTTTTTTCCTTTGCCTTTAAGGTGGTTTTAACTTGTGACCTATATGGAAAAAGCAAAACTTTCATATGGCCCTACAAGGTCTATATGTATAATATTTTAGGTATAATTCAGGGACAAAATTAACTATAAACCTTTTAAATGAATTTGTCACACCAACTTCTTAATGGAAGCTAACGAACAAGTGACTAAAATGTAACAATTCGATAACGTTAGTGACTGTAATCTAACTTTTGAAATTTGAATGGACGAAACATAATTTTAAACAAATTTTAGCAATAATTGTTGTAGTTTATCCTTGTTTATAAGATAAGGATCAATTGTAAAGACAAGGGGCAACTAGGGGCCTTGCCTCACCCCACCCAAAAATGATAAAATTATTTGGTAGTTTCTTTAAAAATTATAAGATTATAAAATAATGTATTGGTAAAATTATATTTTCCCCTCCAAACATTTATAATTTACATCTATCCCTCAAAAAAAACTTTGGCTCTGCCATTATTAGAGATGTTTACTTTGTTAGGCAACATCATATATTGAATTTATAATGTTTTATCTGATACCCATCGATGTTTATACACCATAGAACTTAAGCAAAATTCATGTTTCATGTTTTTTGTCCTTCCGTGTTATTGGTGAACTATGATAATTGATGTTTCATTTCAATAAATAAACTTGATTTAGGGGAAAAATTGATTTCGACCAAACAAATGCATGTTATAGAAACTCATTTCTACACATAAAAATTGTCAGGAATACCAGCCGAAGGCAACCAATTTTCTTTACTTAAAAGGAATGACTAGATAGTGAATTTCATGGCAGTTGATCTATCGAACTTGTGGTAACCCTTCCAATTAACCCTTACATTAAGGTTAGCACCAAGGCCATGGTTGTTGTACTCAACATAGTAGAGGGTTTCTTCAAAATTAACTTTGTCGGGCCCTTCAAAGTGCATCCATCCTTTAGGCCTAATGAAGTCTCCTAATGGGGACTATATAATAATAGTTGTAGAAAATTTCATCCATGACCTGCCCAAATATGTTGCAAATTTGAATCTATTGTTGAATAGCTTCTACTTAGGGAAAATCCTACAGTTTTAGATCACAGTATCAGTATTTTCATCAATAAATTCCTCGCCTTGTGCGATTATTGTGTTGAATTGATTATCCATTGGCCTCCCTACAATGAGCAATGAGTTTTGGATAAAAGTAGGAGAATCACCAAACATGAAGTCAGTGGTTCTAGAGACAACACAATTGCGAAAAGAAATTGATGATTTGCTTGATTATACAGGGTGTCTTGGTAGGCATCCATCTTGCAATTGCAGAAGACTGACTTATCTTATTGAATACGAAGAGCCACTGTTTGGTGCTTTTTTTAGGACCGGCAGTGTTTTGGAATCCCATAGATTTAGCTATGAATCCATTTCCAATAGTAATTACACCATTAATATTATGAAATTATATTAGTATAAAATAATTATTACAAATGAGAATCATGCTGAATTAATTGCTCAAGTTGTCTTTTGCAAGGTTTGGAGATTATATTTGGTTGCTTTGTAACTACATGTTTCCTATTTGGTTATTATACAGGACCTATTTTCTATAAATAAAATATTATCTTAATTAAGATAGAAAAGAATGATTTAAGTTATTAGAAGCTTACAAACTTAAGATAGCCTTAGCAATGAACATTTTAGGATCAGCTCTATTAACAGACTTAAAAGTCTTCTTGCATGATTCTTAGTAATAAGTAGATGAACAAAAGCTAAACACTTCATTCATTGTTGGGAACAATTTGTCCTTATCATTGCTAGTTTGTCAAACTGTAGTACTAACGCCGATAATGACTCACACCAAAAGAATGAGTAAAACTCTTGCAATAATCACTTTCTTTGACGTGTTTGCTACTTTTTTTTTCATTTTTGTTTTAATGAATATGATATCTCTACTTTATTTGACATATTAGGGAATAAAAATTTCCTTTCCTTCCCTTCTCTTCCCTTTTGTTTGTATTTGTTTTTATTAAAAACTGAACATCAATAATGGCAATATAGAAAGATCGCAAAGAAAAGAAAAAAAATAGAATACACAGATTTTACGTGGAAACACTTTCGGTAAAAAAACTATGGGCAAAGGAGAAGAAAATTCACTAATGTCAAATTCGAATTATATAAGAGAAGTTTCGACTACATCTATTTATAAGTTGAAAAAACTAAATTCTAATTAATGTCAAATATATTATGCTAATAAATGTTAAATATATTATACTAATAAATATTAAATATTCTAGAAAGAAAATATATTTTGTTTAACTTGACTTGCAAGCAATCTATTAGAATTTGGGTCACACAACTCTAACAATCTCCACCTTGACACAAATTCTCAACGAGCAAGTTCTTCACCATGAACTCTCAACGAACAAGTTCTCCACCTCTTCCATGAAACCCTTTAATGGTATTTTTCAACAATGAACACCAACCAAGTCCAAGCAATGCTCAAACTTGGTTATATGAAGTGACTTAGTCATCATATCTGTAGGATTATCATGAGTACTAACTTTGCTCACAACAATATCACCACGAGCAATAATATCATGCACAAAATGATATTGAACGTCAATGTGTTTTGTTATTTCATGAAACATTTGATCTTTCGTAAGGAAGATGACACTTTAACTATCACAAAACATTGTACTGATATGAAGGTCTTTACTGAGTTCACCAAAGAGTCTTTTTAACCAAATAACTTATTTACAAGCCTCGGTAATTGTCATGTACTCAGTTTTAATAGTAGATAAAGTAACTGTAGTTTGCAAAGTGGCTTTCCAACTGATTGCAACCTCCAATAGTAAAGATATACCCAATGAGAGATCTTCTTTTATTAAGATCTCCAGCAAAATCAGAATCAACATACCCAATGACTCCATCTCTAGTTCTTCCAAACTGTAAGCAAACATCAATAGTACCTTGTAAGTATCTAAAAATTCACTAAATTACTTTTCAGTGTTCTTTACTGGGATTTATCATGTATCTACTAACTACACTAATCGCATATGATAAATCTGGACGTGAGCAAACCATAGCATACATGATAGATCCCACTGCACTAGAACATGCAATACGTGCCATGTATTCAATCTCATCATCTGATTGCAAGACAAAGCCGATGAAAGTCTGAAGTAGGTTTTTAATGGAGTACAAATAGGCTTGGCATTCTGCATCTTGAACTTGTGAAAAACTTTCTCAATGTACCCTTTCTGACTTAGGTAAAATTTACATGTTTTTCTATCTTTGAGAATCTCTATCCCAAGTATCTTCTTTGCTACTCTCAATTCTTTCATCTCAAATTCTTTACTAAGCTGGGCTTTGACCTTTCTTATCTCACATTCATCTTTGACTACTATCAACTTGTCATCAACATATAGAAGTAGATACACTAAAGAACCATCACTATTTTTCTTCAAATAAACACAACTATCAAAGCTGCTTCTTTTGAAATCATTAGTAGTCATAAAAGAATCAAACTTCTTGTACCACTACCTTGGTGATTATTTCAAGCCATAAAATGACTTTTTCAACAAGAAAACATAGTCTTCCTTTTCTGAGACTATAAAACCCTATGGTTGTTGCATGTAAATATCTTCCTCAAATTTTCCATGTCAGAATGTTGTTTTTACATATAACTACTCAAACTAAAAATTATACATGACCACAATACCAAGCAAGGCTCGAATCAAACTATGTTTTACAACTCGAGAAAACATATCTGTGAAGTCTACACCTGGAATTTGATTATAATATTTTTGCAACCAGCCTTGCGTTATATCTAGTTTTCTTCAATTCTTAGGGTCTCTTCTTTCTTCTTGAACACTCATTTACAACGAACAACCATTTTACCCTCAAAAAGCTTCACTATATCCCATGTTCTATTATTGTGGTTCCATCTCTTCTTGCATGGCAAACATCCACTTTTCTAAATCTTCACAGCTAATTGCCTCAAAATAAGTAGAGGGCTCTTGATTTGCATTTATATCTTCAATCATGTTTAAAGCATAAGCAACTAGATTAGCCTCAGTGTACCTATTTAGAGGTTTAATTTCTCTTCTAAGTTTGTTTTTGGTAATAGAATATTATGATGAAGAAGCAACTCTACTCTGAGTTTCTATACTAACATGAGGAGTAGACTCTGTTGTAGATTCTGGATCAATCTGTAGCTCCACGTACTTCACATGTGTGCTTGGACTTTGTTGGTCTTTATTGGAAGAGTCAGTAAGAGGTAAGTTAGGCAGCATAGTAGTTTCATCAAAAATAATATCTCTGCTAATCACAACTTTTCTATTACCAAGACACCATAACTTATATCCTCTAGCACTAGCCTTATAACCAAGAAAAACACATTTAATGGATCTAGGTTCCAATTTCACATTTTCAACATGAGCATACATAGGAAAACTAAAAATATTCAAATCAGAATAATCAGCAGGATTACCAGACCCTACCTCTTATGGAATCCTCTCTCAATGGCAATAGATGGAGACCAGTTAATCAAAAAATATGTAATAGATGTTGTTTCAGATCAAAATGATTTTGGTAAACAAGTATTCGACAACATACATCAAACCTTTTCCATGATTATTATATTCATCCATTCTATGACGCCATTTTGCTATAGAGTATGACGAACTGTCAAGTGTCTCACAATCTCTTCTAATTTGCACAATTCATTAAACTCAACAGAACAGAATTCCAAGTTATTATCTGTGCAGAGGTGTTTTATCTATTTTTCTGCCTGCTTCTCGATCATATTTTTCCAAGTCTTAAACGTGGAAAACACATCAGTTTTCTACTTTAGGAAGAATGCCCAAACCTTTCTGGAAAAATCATCAATAATTGTTAGCATATAATTAGCGCCACCCCTCGAAGGCACTCTAGATGCTCCCCAAATATCAAAATGAATATAATCCAGCATTTCCTTCGTGTTATGGATTCCTCTTGTAAATTAAACTCTCTTTTGCTTCCCAAAAATGCAATGCTCACAGAACTTCAGTTTGCTAATGTCTTGTCCATCAAAAGTCCTCGTTTGCTCAATTCTGCCATGTCGTTCTCACTCATATTTCCTAGACGCATATGCCAAAATCTAGTAACATCATCATCTAATAAGAAAGAGAAAGTGACAGTTGCATCACCAGTTTCTAAGCATAGATTCAACTCAGTTAATTCCCTGCATAATTCAAAATAGGCTCATTGCGGGCTTTGGCAAAGATGACGTTGTAGAAATATGAGTCAAGGTGGAGATTTGTTAAGTATGACTCCTATTTTCAGTCAAATTTGAGAAATAATCTTCTAGTTAAACTATGTTTATTTGTTTCACTCAAACACTGGTTAGTTTAGATTATTTTATTATTATTTGACATATGAATTTAGCCTATAAATAGGCTCTTTTACAACCTTAGAAATAACACCCTATTTTGATATTAGAACTCATAACACATTTAGAGAATTTTGTGTTTACGTTTTGAAGGTTCTTTGTTTTTGGGGTTTGGGGTTTAGTTTCATCTCCATCTTTTGTACTCTTCGTTCTTTTGCCATTATAGTAAAATTATCTTTTCCCGTAGTTTTTTATCCTCTTTGGAGGGGTTTTTCCACGTTAAATTTGTGTGTTCAATTTCTCAATTTATTTCGCTATTTTTGTTACTTGTTGCTTAATCGGGTCGATCCCTAACAGAATATATATCATTTGTCTACATTTTATAAAAAGTGAGTTAAGCATGCAAGTATGGTTTTTCAATTGCAACAATTATACTTTTGTTATGGGAATTTATTGATATGGGATCAGTAGAGGAAAATCGTATTCAAGTTGTTCGACTAAAAAAAAGTTTGGATCTAATTGATGGATAGATGGATAAATTTTCAATTTAACCCTTTGAGACATAAACCCCAAAAAATTCAATTAACTATTCTAATCAACCCTTCAAGAAATAATCCTTGATAAATTGAAGGATGAAGAATGGAAGAAAACAAAAATAGGATGGATGATGGAAAGATTGTCCCCTTTGAAGAACAAAGCTTCAATTAAAAAAACCAATGGTGATGAAAAGTAAATATCCTATAAAACCCTTTTTAGAATGATCTTCAACAAGATCCACAAATGGCTCTAACCAACCCCCTAAGGTCGAACCCTAGTAAACTGGAGGGTGAAGAGTTCTCCCACAGCTTCAAAGAGAAAACTAAGAAAACCTAATTCTAAAATAAACAAAAGAGAAATTTGACGAAGATAAATAACTCAAAGAGATAAAATTTATGAATAAATGTATGTGTATAATGAATAATGAAAAGACATTTATATAGGGTAGCTAATTACATAAAAAATAAAACTCTTAAGTATAATGAAACTCTAATTAATATAAACAATAAGTGGTTTTAGTAGAACTAAACTTTCTTATTGACTAAGAAACATAAAACTTACAACTTTAAATGCTTAAAAATATCCTAAAATTCGAAATAAATAATGATAAGACCTAATATATACAATAATCAAGCTCATATATAATAATTTAAGCTCAAATTAAAGCCTAAAACTCGTAATTTTTAATAATAATCCTCTCCATAAATTTTGCTCGTGCAGTCTTCACTAAAATAGTCATAACTTAAGCTCCCGAACTTGAAATCAAGTGATTCAAAGTGTGTTTCAAAGTTAAGAAATAACTATTTAAACTCTATGTAGACATCTTAGCCCATAAAAGCCTAGATCCCATCCAAAAATTTGTCGTAAGTTAACTAATCTTTTGTACTTGAAAATTGACTGCTTGATTGAATTGACTTTAATAAATTCCATCATTTATGGTTCCATTTATTTACATGATATATTTTTGAGAAGTATGCTATTGAATTGTGTTTTTGGTATATAGAATATATTTTAAGAAACATGTTATTAGATTAAAACATTGAATATGTTTTTGTGCATTTAAGATACATGATGGGGAATTTACTTTTTTTTTATATTATCGAATTTGCTTCTAATACATTCTATTTCAATCCCACCAATGAGGGTTAATCATTGGGTATGCCAACATGTTTACTTTTCTTATAAATTGATTTTAATCGAGATAATTGTGGTTTTTGACCCATGTAACTAGGATAATTATGATTTCTTATTTTGGACATCCGGGTGACGTTGGCCATAACTTGTTAAAGGAGATGAATTATCGATATGTATATGTATACACACTGGTTTATACATGTTTACAATATGAAATTTGATTTTGAATTACAATGGATTAGGAAAATTTTGTTATACTCGACTTTAATCTAACATTTTGGCCTAACTGTTTTTTATGATTGTTTAACCCAATTGAAGGGAATATCGATTACTTAGTAATTGTACTCATTCTTTCTTTTAATATTTTACAAGTTCTCGTGAATGCAAGATATTCAAATAGTGACAATTTTAGACTTTAACACAATGTCTTAGAATGTTCAAGCTTAAAAAAGATATTTAGTTTATTTCATTTAGTTGCTTAGTGGTAGTCTTACAAATTCATTAGATTCTACGTCTATTATACCTCAATTTAGGTGAGACAAATGTGAGAATTTTCACCAAAAAAGAATAAAAAAATTTTAAAAATTCCAATATAAAACAAATTTTAAAGGAGGGAAGGAAAATTGATTCCCCCAAACCGATTTCATGGTTTCCTAATAAATTTTTTTTAGGAAAAAAAAATAGTAACAAGTGTCAATCACAAATAATAAGCCAAATTAGGCATCAGTAAGTGCCAATCTACTTTTCAGGTTAAATCAAATGATATCGAAGGTTAAATCTATGTAAGAAAAACGGTTTGGAACAACCCAATTTTCTAGTTCCTTTTTTCTTTTGAAATTTAAATTTTATTTAAATTTACTTTTTCGCATTTTAAATAAAACTAAAAAATATTTTTTTTAAAAATAAGAAGTTACAAAAAAATAAAAATTCTTTAAAATTTTGCAATATAAAATATAAAAATGATTTTAAAAATTAAAAAAATCTAAAATTTAATGTTATCTAAACCGGACTAGGTCGACCAATCAAACTAGAAATTAGTTGGTGTATTAATACGGTGAGAGGCAAAAAATTAGTTGATTCGCAAACCATAGGAACTGATTTTTTTCATAATTTTTATTTAAAAAATATAATTTTCAATTTTTATTTAAAATATGAAAAAAATTATACTTTAAAATTTTATATAAAGTAAAGGGATAAAATTTTAAATTTTAAAAGAGTATAAACACCTAAAAATTGTGCTGTGCCAAATCGATTTGTTTACATAAATTTTACTTCTTACATTATTTTATTGACTTGTATAATAGATACTTAACTTGACTTATTGACTGTGTCAAACACTAATCACATTTTGTTTTTGTTTTTTCCTAGAAAAATTCTTTTGAGATTAGTAAATTTATTGAAAAACATTGAAATCAATTTTGGGAAAATCGATTTTCCCTCCCTCTTTTAAAATTTGTTCTATTTTGGAACATCTTGTGGGGTATTTTATTTAGGAAATTTTTAATTTTGATAAAAACATCTGTTCCCATCCCGTAAACGCTAACTTATCCTTGAACTCCCCCCTTTAGTAGAAATTAGATTTTAAAAAGGAAAAGTGCATGCATTGAAGATAAGTTGCAGTAACAAATCCGTTTAATTTATACCTAGTTTTTATGTATAAATAATTGTGGCTCCTCCTTACACTCTTCAGTCAGTAGACTTCAGTCACTGTCTTTTCTTTCTCTCTCACTATTTTCTTCTACTGCAACAGCTTGTAGAAAATGAGAATCCAAATGCATTGGTGGGTGGCCCTCATCATTGGCATCCACGGCGCAGCGGCCACTGAGCAGCCGGAGACGGTGAAGTTTGATACGGGAGGGCTGAGCAGAGAGGCGTTTCCGAAGGGGTTTCTGTTCGGAACAGCAGCATCGGCTTTTCAAGTTGAAGGCATGACTAATGGTGATGGTCGTGGCCCCAGCATTTGGGACGTCTTCATCAAAACTCCCGGTATTTTGCTTGAGCTTTTTACTATGTATCTATTTACATACTCAAATCAACTGAATTTCTAATGTAAATTAAGTATGGTTTTGTTTAAATTTATTTAAGTTAATTATTAAGAGGTTTAGACTTTTTGTCATATATTTTCTAAAGATATATCAGAAATTAACTTAGTCTCTTGAATAATTTTCAAATATAGATCTTAACTTGAAAAATGTGTAGACATTTAGGAAGCTCAGAAATTAACTTGGAAAAAAGAATATCCTAATGAAAAGAAATTTGATAATTATTGATGAGTTTGTACTCGTAAAAACCAGGGATTGTTGCTAATAATGGCACGGCTGATGTGACCGTGGACCAATACCATCGCTACAAGGTACTCTGTTAAACATTTTTACCCACCTACACCTTCACCCGGAGGAAATAATTTACTTGAAAACTTTGTATTATATGCACAAACATTGAAAGCTAAATGCTTTTGGTTACTAATTTTTAATTCCATCTTTAAATGGTTCTACCAGGAAAACATTTGTTGAGTTGTAATGTGAAATGTGAATATTTGTTAACAGGAAGATGTGGATCTTATGTCAAAACTGAATTTTGATGCATATAGATTCTCCATCTCGTGGACCAGAATTTTCCCAGGTGTTTTAATTCATCCGCCTATATATAATAATGGTAAAAGTATCATAGAGGTCCTTGTACTAAGAATTGAATTGTATTTTAATCTTTTTACTCAAAAAATGAGCAAATTAGTCTTTGACTTTTTACTCAAAGTATCATAGAGTAAATTGATTTTTCTGTTAAAAATTTCATCCATTTCTACTATTAAAAGTCGGTCCATGTACATCAACATGAGATATACCGAGCATCACTGCCTTGTTATTCTGTTAGTCATTCCAGTTTTTAATAGTATAAAAGGATGAAATTTTTTACAAAAAGATAAATTTACTCTTTGATATAACGTACACGGACTAATTTGTCTATTTTTTAAGTAAAAGAGGTAAAATGCAATTTGACTACTAATATAGGGGCCTTTATGGTACTTTTACCATATAATAACATAAGTTTTCATGACAGGGAATAAATTTAATTTTTCATCATTTTGTTTGTACTTAGATGGGACTGGGAAGGTAAACTGGAAGGGAGTTGAATACTACAACAACTTAATCAACTACTTGCTAAAAAGAGGTAATTTTGGTTTAGTATTGAAACAATATAAAGAGATACCTAATAATCATTATAAATATCTAATATATTTGGACTTACTTTGCAGGCATCATTCCTTATGTCAATCTTAATCACTATGATTTTCCCGAAGCACTTGAGAAGAAATACATGGGGTGGTTGAGTTACCAATCAGTGTATGAACCATCATGTCATACATTTAATTATATTCTCATTTTAAAGATTTTTTAAATTTATTAATATTTCTGAATTTAATATTTAAAATCATTCATTTTTCTTTATCCCTGAATATTTTATGGAGTTTTTCATTTTGCTCAGTAGTGGAACTAGGATTTCTGGATTTGTAGTTTTAAGCTATTACATATTAACCTAATAATATGACTAAAATTTTGATAAATACTTTATGATTTTCAGGAAAGATTTTGCTGATTTTGCGGACTTTTGTTTCAAGACCTATGGAGACAGGGTGAAGCAGTGGACGACATTCAATGAACCCAGAGTAGTTGCTGCACTCGGCTATGATAATGGCTTCTTTGCTCCTGGAAGATGCTCCAAACCATATGGAAATTGTACGGCGGGCAATTCCGGAACCGAGCCTTACATCGTAACACATCATTTAATTTTAGCCCATGCAGCTGCGGCACAGATATACCGCGAAAAGTACCAAGTAAGAGCCATTGTTTTGCTAATAAGATAGGATGAATGATTTGGTATCTCTGCTTTGAACCGTTAGAGCACATCGAATGCTTAATCTTGACTGACAAATGCATGCATTTTCAGCAAAAACAAAAGGGAAGGATTGGAATTCTCTTGGATTTTGTTTGGTACGAACCTCTTACTAGATCAAAAGCTGACAGATATGCGGCTCAAAGAGCAATAGACTTTCATGTTGGATGGTAAGGGTCTAAATAGCAAGATATACATATTTAGCTCAAAGAGCAATAAGTGTGACCATGTCCCTTCATTCTTAACATGGAAGAACCAAAACTTGTAATCTCATATATCATTGCATTAAAGAGCAATAAAAAGCACAAAAGAAAATTACAGATTTCAGATCATTGCTATATATTTCAATGAATTTGTAATATACTGCCTTTTGCAATTGTTCAGGTTTATCCATCCCCTTGTATATGGAGAGTATCCAAGAACAATGCAAGTGATCGTGGGCAACAGGCTACCCAAGTTCACAAAAGAAGAGGTGAAGATGGTGAAAGGATCATTTGACTTTGTGGGCATTAACCAGTATACTACTTACTATATATATGACCCACATCAGTCTAAACCAAAAGTTCCAGGCTATCAGCAAGATTGGAATGCTGGATTTGCTTGTAAGACACTCGGCTTGTTGTTTGGAAATGCAATTAGTTTTATCCTAATGCATATGCTCTAAGGCTTGAACTGTTGTTTCTTTGTCATCTGTGCAGATGCAAAAAGAGGAGTGGCAATTGGTCCAAGAGTAAGTCTAGGAGAAATCACATTGGGGATATTCGCTCCCGCAGAATAGGTGTTGAATTCATTTGATATGATTATCTTATTGCTTGCAGGCATATTCTCCTTGGCTCTACAATGTACCTTGGGGATTATACAAATGTTTGATGTATATAAAGGAAAAGTATGGGAATCCAACTGTAATTTTGTCTGAGAATGGTATGATTTAGTTTAACTTAATAAATTTCATAGTGTACTGTTGATTTGAATCTCATATGGTTAGTGTTTCTTTTCTTTCTCTTTTTTTTTTTTTTTTGGTTCTATAGGCATGGATGATCCAGGGAACGTGACACTTGCTCAAGGATTGCATGACACTACAAGGATGAACTACTACAAGGCTTACCTGACTCAACTGAAAAAGGCAGTCGACAACGGAGCAAACGTTATTGGCTACTTTGCATGGTCATTGCTGGACAATTTTGAATGGAGATTAGGCTACACTTCAAGGTTTGGCATTGTGTATGTTGATTACTCTACCCTCAAGAGGTACCCAAAGATGTCAGCTTACTGGTTCAAACAGCTTCTTACTCGGAAAAAACATTAAGCAGGCAGAGTTTATGTTACAGTCATGTAGAGTAAGTGCTCATGGAAGAAACCAAGTATGGTGAGGCCATTCCTATGCTTTAGTCCTCCCATAGTATGTTCTTTCCTTCCTGGCTTAATCAATAAAAGCATGTTAATGCTTCTCAGTTCATCGCTCTAGTATTCTCTAATAAGATATCTGCATAATAAATTGCTCCAACTAGTATACAGGTTAAAGAGTACAGATGTCAATGTGGCATCATTTGTTTGAATTAAACAGATAGGATGATCACACACGAGCAAAGAAGTTCAAAATAGTGTTCTTGGTCCCTGACCTGTTGCAATTACTGCTCTTCAGCTTGACATTGTGACCTCTTTTTCTTTCACTGTACACTCTGTTTGGTTTAGAGCTGACACTTTCTTGGGATCCCATATTGACGCACAAGGTCTCACAACATTCTACCTCACTCACCATTGAAATTTGTTCAGCAATGCTATCTATCTGATTAGAGATTTCAAGTTTCCCGGTATCACTTAAACTACTATTGTCAGGAAATGTCAATTGACTATCATCAGGAAAAACACATGACATTTCCAACTTCTCATCTTCGCCTTTTGATGAAACTAGTTCAGTCATTTCATCAAATTTTCTTTTCTTGAAAGGGTTATTATTTGGAACCTTCAATGGAGTTTCCTCTAAAACCATATTCTCATTTTTCGGACGGTTTTTTACTGGAAATGCTAATTTCTCCAGTCCAGCATCTTTAAAATACTTGCTTTCAGTTGAAACTACAACTTGCTTCATGCTCATTGTACCTGCTACCAGAAAATCATACCAGCACAAAACACATAAATAAAAGCTTTCTAATTTCTTGGCTGCCATTATGTACAGATATTATACATGCATGAGCTTGGCATATAAAATTTGTTATTCAGTAAACGCAACATTTTGCAAGAACAAGAAGATTTTAAGTACCACTAATATCAACAAATAAATTAAGCCTTGAAAAAAAAGTTATTTTTCAAAGTGAGATAAATTTAATTTTCACTGTAAATATTTTATGGACATTCCATTTTAAATAAGATGGGAACTCTCAAAATGCAGGTACATCAAGTTTATTCCACTGAAACAAGAAACTTTGTATTATAAAAAGTTAGTATAAGACATTTATATGAACACATTTCTCTAGCATTAGATGTCAAGTATGTTTAAAGAACTTGCCTGTTTTCCTTTTTTCTCTGGTTTTATGTGAAGAAAATACCATGAAGCAGCTTGCTTGTCTGGAATTATCAGTAGTTTCAACAGAATTTTGAAACTTAGCAGGCTCTATATTATTACAGTCAAAGGCCTCCATTGTAGTGGGGTCTAACTTTCCTTCAGCAATCGCAACTGCCACTGATGGAGGGATTTTTCTGGTACCATTTTTACTTGGTCAAGGGAAAAATTACATGCCATCAACTCGTAGTTTTAGCAATATTTTCACGTTAGGATAATTGAAACTTATGTATTAGATATTAGCAAATAATTTCACCTCTTGGTCGCATCAGTTTCTTTCTCAATTTCCTCTATTTCTTCCACCTACCATGTGTTTACGCTGTTCTCTATTTTCTGCCTCTTTTCCTTCTTTTACTTTTTCTATGCATTTGTAAATTAGAAATAGAAGAAATGAAGAAAAAAAAAGGATACGGTCCCAGGAAATCAAGCCCTTCATCTAGATATTGCAGAAGTTGTTCTGTAAGAGGTTTAATATGTTTCAGCTCCCTGATTTCAGCATCATATCTGCAAAAGAAAATTGAAAGAAAACAGTATAAGTTGATAAAATCAAGCCAAGAATCAATGAAGAAATTCTATTTCCAGCCTACAAACATTCTGGCATGCTGAAAAACTGCAAGTGCTTCTTTGAACGATTTGGTGTAATCTTCTGGCATTTGACTGCCCTTCTCAATCTTCAAAACTGATAAAACCTGTAATATATATATATCAACAAAATATAGACTTTAAATAATAATGACATGACTATATACATCATATAGATTTTCAAAAACAAAATTTCGTATAGCTGCCATTAATGGGAATATCAATTCCAGATACTGTCATCAGTGGGAACAACAATTTTAACATGATGCAAATGACATGCCAGCTTCATGCTCTAGAGACAAAGAAAAAACATTTCCATTTATTTCTGGGTCACTATATTTTTTCTGCATGAAATGCCATTAGATTGAGCGATAATTACTTTCTTCCTTATTAGCTAATTTCTCTTGCTTATGCTTCCAAACTAAAGTACATGCACGGACATCCTTTGAAAATAAAAGCTCCCTTTCAATTTGTTTCCGGATTGAAGGTCTTCATACTAGACTAACTCAAGAAATAATAGCATCACCATTATTCAAAAATATCTCTATTTAAATGATTGTTAGTGGTTGCACAAGTGAAATTTCATAGATAATTAGCCATTCCAAATTTTCTGCCCGCACGCTTAAGAAGCAAGATGCAGCTTTCACCAAAGCTTAGAGATCTTTGAATGCTCAATTAAAGAAACGACCTCATCAAATACAAGATTCAATTTCCACCATGATTTAAATCCTAGAAACAGCAGTTTATCTTCAAATGTCAAATGCAAACCACATTGAAATACTCAATGGCACAGCAGTTGTTGGTTAGAAGCATGAAGAAATTACTTACACGGTCTAAGTTCCGATACTTGGAAACTAAGGAATGTGCCTTTACAATACCAATTCCAGGAACAGATGGAAGAAAATCACATCCAGCTAGGACACACATACCTGTAAAATGTCATTAGGTAACCTAAATTTGAGTCCAAATGCATTTATTAGAGTCAAACGACGAGAACATTTATTTGTTTCAACAAAAATAGTAGATAGATCTTTCTAGTTCTACAATACTAGTGGAAAACAACTGATTGTGCATCAAGAAACTGAACCAGTTCAACTAATTAAAAGAGCTCACCTATACCAAGATGGAGCTAAGGTTCTTGATTTGTGTTAATTAGATGTTTCTAACCTGATTCTCGTGAAAGTTATATTCTGGACAGCCTAGGCTTTAAATAACGTGTAAACTTAAAGAGCATAGCTTTGAAGAGTCAAAACAAAGGTTACCTGTAAACAATTCTTTATCAAAATTTCTGAAGGAAGGTTTACTGGATACAGAATCAAAAACTTTTGACAGAACCAGTTCTTCTCCATTGCCATAACGGTCCATTTTAAATGTGACCTGTTAATGGAAAATGTATGAAAACAAAGATAAAGCCAACAACTCAGATAATCAACAAAGTACACAGAAGTCATCAGGAGAGCAGAAGACCTCCATCAGCACACCATATCATAGTTTTGTAGAAGTTCTTACAGTTGGACAACCATATGCTATTAGATCACTGTCTTCTGTAATCACTGACACAACTCCACCTTTTTCAGCCTCAAGAGTGGCCAAATATGCTAGCTGTGCATCAGCCTCATATGGAGCTACCACAAATTCAACATTCTCTGATTTCAGGATCTGAAAAAGTAACAATGCAAGTTTGGAAAGGATGTAAATGGAACAGGAATGAGAAATATTCTAAACTTTTATGATGAGAAAAAGTCACAGAAAATGATATGAAAATGCAGAGGCCTTGCTAATCTGTATTAAAAATGTTATACCTGAATCAATTGACTTGCCATGGCTGGAGTGATGCTCACTGCTCTCTACAAGATGGACAAAGAAAGAACAATGAGACCACAAATTTTAACAGCTAATTAATAATCCATAAAGATGCCAGAATTAGTAGAAAACAAAAAATCATGCAAAATCTAAGCAAACAATAATAAAAATATTCCCTTGATGTTAGGAGAAATGACACTCAATATGAAACTTTAAAGTACTAAACTGAAGTGATTGATGAACCATTTAAAATGGCCTGATTATACAGTTCAAACCCAGATCAAAAACAGACAGGCATTGGTCATACTCACATACAATCCCGGGAGAAGTCTAAATAAGTGAATCGTTATTTGCAGTGGCCAGAATCAGTACTGAAATTTTACTTCATATTTCTCATGCAATCTTGACAGGATCTAAATATTTCTCAGTAAATTTCCAAGAGTAGCATTCAGTACTACAAGGTGCATAAGCAATGGTCCATCCTATAATCTTCAAGGAAAATCTAATAAAACCGAAGTAATTTTTATATAATCTCCATATGCCTTGAGTTTCAAGGAGCTACATTAACACTCTGGCAGTCTAAGCTTCCCTTCTCTTCTGTTACTACAATATTTCTAATTTTTGGATTGCCAAAACTATAGTGTTATCAGTTACTATTCTCACTCTATAAATTATTTGCCCTCTTCTTTGCTATATTAACCTTTTGGCACCCTATAAGTTTTAATTCATTTTTCCAATATTTTGGTACCGATTCCTGGGTGCTTAACAGTGCAAGAATTTTCTCAAGATGAAATTTCAATAGAATCAAATGAGAAAGGACGAAACATTAGCAATGCACATGCATTATTAAATAAGAGACAAATTAAGAATGCATATGGGCTAATGAGTAGTTCAAAACCTTGGATTAAAGGCACAACGAAGATAAAATGAAACCTGGAAAAGCTCAGTTGCACCTTGAACATGCCCCTCTTTAAGCTTAGCAATTGCCAGTTCCTGGTTCTCTTTCCTCCTCCTAGAGTCAAAACCATGCTACTATTATGAAATAGCTACATTCTCAGTATAATGCAATATTTAGTCTTTAAAGTCATTTAAACAAACCTGTATCTTTCATTTTCAGTGGCAGCCTTGCAGGGAATATTTGCACCATCAAAAACAACAACGGGGGTTATCTTATGATGACGAAGAAGATTGACTCTGTGCATAAAGTAAGCTATGTATCGCAATTTCTTTTCACTGTTTGAATCCAAACAAATCTCCATGCTACATGAATACGCTGCAATTTTTTTTGCAAAAATCAATTCAGCCTATTCATTTCATTTCCACTTACAAATTTTTCTTTTAGTAAAAAAATAAAAAGAAATGAACCAAAAATACCTCCTTTATGTAACCATGAATAAGCATCAATACCCACCTGCAAAACTTGCACAAAAGCATATACTTTGAGAGGAACGAAAAACAGAAGCAAAAGAAAAAAGGAAGTAGCTAAAGAGAATAAAATGAAATACCCGCTTGCCAGCGTATTTCTTGATGTGAACCGGTTCAATGAAAGGTTTCATGAATCTAAGCAGATCTTTGATTCCCATTGTTTACCCACTGTTGCTGGGTCTTTGGGTTAAAAGGTTTTTTTTCCCCCAACTTTTCAAGGTTTTTTTTCTTTTGTTTTTTGGTTGAACATTTCGTAGGGACATTTCATCTATGATACGAGGGGAGAAAATGGCGGGAACGTTAGCAAAATGTCAAAAGTTTGGAGGCAATTCTTTCCTAAACTGACAGGGCTGTCATGGAATATAATTTTACAGGCGACTGAATGTCTGCCACGTTCGCCAAGTTTCCATATAATAAACTTAAGTTGGTGAAAGTATCCACCCGGTCCCTGTATTATCAATAAGAAAAGAAGCAAGTCCTCCTACTAAAAAATATGAAGCAATCAAGGTGTAATTTACCAATAAAAGCCTTTTTTTTTTTTAAATTTATCGAAATGGGCCAACTATTTAATTATTTACCGGAATGGTCCATTTTCCGCGAAATCGCGTCCACGTCAGCGAATGTCATGGTACGCGCCAGGAAATCGCATCCACGTCAGCGCTACTTACTAACGTGGAAGGAAATCGCACCCTCTAGGACGCGATTTGCTGACGTGGCATGAACAGTTTATGTTTTTTAGCTTGGAAAACTTTGAAAAGTCATAACTTTTGGCTCGGTTGTCCGATTGAGACAATTTTTTTTTTGATTTCGAATAACTTTTCGAGATCTACACGTTGGCAAACCGGCGGTTTGCCGCAGTTTTCGTCGTAAAAGATCCTTTTTTGCCCCTAAATTTCTATTTTTTCGGTTTAAAATTGAATTTTGAAACATTCAAATCATTATTTTCCTTATTTATTTGAAGTAAACACCGGATCTTTTTTACAGAATTGTTGCATTTATTTGAATCTTTTTTGTACTTGTTGCATTTATTTTTTAATCAATTAACTGGGTAAAATACCAAAAAAGCCCTATTTTTTTTAAATTTACCGAAATGAGCCCAGTTAATTGATTAAAAAAATAAATGCAACAAGCACAAAAAAGATTCAAATAAATGCAACAATTCTGTAAAAAAGATCCGGTGTTTACTTCAAATAAATAAGGAAAATAATTATTTGAATGTTTCAAAATTCAATTTTAAACCGAAAAAATCGAAATTAGGGGCAAAAAAGGATCTTTTTTGACGAAAACTGGCGGTTTGCTGGCGCGTAGATCTTGAAAAGTTATTCAAAATAAAAAAAACCGTCTGAATCGGACGACCGAGCCAAAAGTTATGGCCTTTCAAAGTTTTCCAAGCTAAAAAACATAAACTGTTCATGCCACGTCAGCAAATCGCGTCCTAGAGGGCGCGATTTCCTTCCACGTCAGCAAGTCACGCTGACGTGGATGCAATTTCCTGGCGCGTACCCTGACATCGCGCTGACATGGACGCGATTTCGCGGAAAATGGACCATTCCGGTAAATAATTAAATAGTTAGCCCATTTCGGTAAATTTAAAAAAAAAAGGCTTTTATTGGTAAATTACCCGCAATCAAGTCTCTATTTTTAGAAGGGAAGCAAATAGGTAAATTAATTAATATTGTTAATAAAAATCATCCAATTTGATGACAGGGCACTAACGATGTTGATGTAGACATTATAAATTATAAAAAAGAATTAATATGACATAAGTTTTAAATAAAAATAAAAATCAAGTGTAAAATAACTTATTTTTTCTTTTTTATTACTAGTAATTGTAGAAAATTATTGACGGTGGGATTAACAAGAAGGAGATACAAAGAGATAGTGGTGGAGATGATGAAAGTCGATTCATCTTATATGGACAGAGAGTCAAAGCATGTTGAGAGTGGAGGTAGTGGTGTTAAAAATGGGTTGGGGGCAAGGTGACAGAGTGTAGGCTAGAATGTTGAGGAGTCAATCCTTTCTTCATCGTCTTGGGAGTTATTTACAAGTGAGGTCTGGTGTTAGGTAGCATTAATGTGGCATGTTTGCTATCAAGCAATCATTATGAGACTGGTGGAGGGGATGTCTATAATGGAACATGTTTTTCCATTCCTTCTTAATCATGGCACGAAGTAGTTGAACCCACGTAATGTTTGGTGGCCAAAAGAATCACGTTCTCAACAAGAGATCAAGTGCTTGGAGGAATCAATGATGGCATCCTTCTTGGGCACGAGTGGCTAGTTTCTTTGAGCAGCTACTCTATATCTAGATGGATAATCAAATCGAGAGGTAGAGCTTCTAATGACTACCCAATCTATAATGATTGGAGGTTATTTCTCAAGTGGCTTATTGTGCTATTACGTGCCTTGTCAAACTTACAAAGTACATACAAAATATCTCAGTTCCTTTTGCTATTCTAAGAGTCATTTGCAGACTATTTAATATACAAAGATAACCGGTAACTAACGTTAAAAGCTAACTGCCTACCGCTAACAACAAACTAACTACTTTAACTGACTTTAGCTATACAACAGATACTCATAACATGCTTCAATCTTTATTAAGCTTTCCTTTCTCCTTGAGCTTTCCACACTCATTAACTTGCAAAAGCATAATCATCCTATGTACATATTATTTATAAACATGTTATACCATTAACCATTCATCACATATGTTTCAATCACATCAACCAACTAACTCAATCATAATCACTTTCATGATATTATCATTTCATAGATATATACCTCATATATGTCATTCAATCATTTCCATTATACGCTCCAAGCCTTATATACCTATTATACACACATTCAAAACAAGTATTATAAATATGGACCATTTTATCAACCTTCAAAATCAATACTTAACTATATTGAAACCTATTTACATGCCAAAAAATCGAGCTTTAAACGATAGAAAGACTATTGGAAAAAAAATAACAGGATAGTGTGAGCTCCACAATGATCCATCAGACATGTTCTGTAAGTCGATAATCTATTGGAAAAGGGAAAAAAATGAACTAAGTATTACAAATGCTTAGTACGTTCACATGTATAAAACCAAGTAACTTACATTAAGTTATAAATATACTCTACATGTTACTTAGATTGGTAAAGTTTTCCTATCATGGCAAATCAAATATAAAAAAGGTGAGTTCAACATTTATCATACCATATAGTAACTCAATCATATACTATTTCAATTCATTTAATTCAACATTTCATTATCATTCACAAAACAAATAACCATTTTATCAATTTAATATCTTAATCATATCCTACAATCAATTTACCCACCATACATACCATGTCAAATTAATGCCAACCATTATTTTCATTTCCTAATTTCAATTCTCAATAAAATTCATATTAAATCATATAAATTCCATTTTCATTTTGTATCATTTTATTTTTATACCAAATACATATCAATTTCTAATTTAATGTCAAATATATAACAATTTCGATTCACATTCATTGATTTATCACGTCAAATATATATAAATTCTCAGTGAGCGTCACTTCTTCGGTGATCTTCGCCTTATCAACCAGTACAGCAAAATCTCGCTCCCTCTGTGGAGCTATCAGAACTCTCAGATTATCCATGAAGCCGTCCTCGAAGCGAACACATCGCTCGTACTCAGTCGCCACCATACCACGCACATAACGACTCAATCATAAAAACTCGACCTCATACTAGGCCACTGATCTGTCCTCTTGAGTCAAATTTAAGAACTCTCTCCTACGGGAATTCACATAGTTGGTCCCCACATATTTCCCCTGGAAAGCGGTCCTAAAGAACTCCCAAGTCAATCGATCGGGCTGAGTGCCCTCATTAACCGTGAGCCACCACTGATAACCCTCATCATGCAGCAGCGATACATCACCCTTCAACTTCTGCTCAAGGGTGCAATCTAGGTCATTCATAATCCTCTTTGTGGCCTCAATCCAGTATTCTACCATATTAGGTGCAACTCCACAATACCCCTGAAAAGATCAGCTCCATTAGACCAAAGTCATTTCGTAACCGACTCGCGGCCACCAGCTTTCGTATTGGGTTCAACGACCCTCTCTAGAATCCATAACATGGCTTAAGACAATGTGTCATCTCCATCCGCACAATAATAAGACCCAGTCTCGGTTACAAGTGAAGCCGATGTCTCACTTGTATCCAAATTAGGCAAGTTGCTAGAAAATGATGACCCAGCTCGAGCACCTCTACGGCCTCTACCACGGCCTCTTGTACCCCGTCCGCGAGTACCTCTTGTGCTCATTGTCTATTCGTGTTAATCTGTATTTACATTTTTACGAATCAGTTTACAGTTCTAGTGTTTATTAACAAATATTTTATGAAACAAGTATCAGAAGTGTAACGTTTGTTTTCGTACAACGTAATGTCTATCAGTGTCTATCGGTTTTACTACAGTATTAGTATACAATAACTTGAGTGTTTTCAGTACAGTCCATCTATAGTAGTCTCAGTATATACTACCTATAGTAGTTTCAGGATATACTATCAAAAATAGTTTCAGAAAACTTACTAGATTAGCGCCGGAGACTCGGTGTACCACAGTTTCAGTAAAAACATTTAAAAATCAGTTATCAAAAATTATGTCTTCAAAACCCATCTCAACAGTCGAGTTTTGCAACCTAGCTCTGATACTACTAAATGTAACACCCCAAACCCGGCCTGAACGTTATGGCCGAATCTGGCGATGTCACACGATAGTGTGTTTGAAAACTGATGCTCGTGTTGAAAAACTGTAACTTTGCTTAAAATATTTTTCGTTTAGATCTCGTCGTTATCTTTTATTAATCCTAAAATAGTGATTTTTATTCATTCGTTAGTTTGAAAAAATATTATACCTTACGGAAGCTTTTTAAAATAGTTTGTGTCATTGTAGGTATTTTGCTAAAACACATGCATTTCTTTTAAAAACCCGTGTTTTATCTACCTCTAGCAAATATAAAACATAAAAGGGTATAAAAATTTAAATTTTAAGCGAAAACTCATAGCTGCCATTATTACAGAAAACTACCCCAAATAAAGCTTTAAACAAAACTTAATTAAATACGAAACAGTAAAAGGAGTCGTATGGCCATAGCTGAGTCCTCCGCCGCTCCGATCCACCTAAGTCTAGGGATTACCTGAACAGATGAATCAGAAGGGTGAGTTTACGAAAACTCAGTGTATAATCCCTACATAAACAAACAGACAGTATGTAATTATAGTCTGGGCCTAAGCCCATTTCGGTAACAGTTTCAGTTTGAGTTAAGGCCTTAGCCCATTACAATACAAAAGCAGTCATGCATTTGGGTGTCGGCCCATTATAGTATCAATACTCAGTATAGTAACATATATGCAGTATCAAATCCTACCCAGCCAGCCTCTACACTCCAACTTCGTCCAACCCTACACTCCATGTGAGGATATAATCAACCCACCCATCCCTACACTCCAAATAGTACCAATATAACCCTAACCCAATACATTGCATCATACAGTCATGTCATGGTATCATACAGACATACATATCAATCTCATATAGGTATATAACAATCTTTCAATCGTTTTAGTCAATTAGGGGTCTAGGTAACCTTACCAACCCTACAGTAGGTTCACAGTCGACTTGGGTGACCCGCACAACCTTAGCATTCAAATAGTGAAAATGGGCCTACAGGCCCATGTTACATGCTCATGTAGGCCCACACGCTTGTGTGGCTCATACGGCCCAAAATGGTCTTGGCCATGTAGATCACACGGCCTAACCCCAATATTTTCACACGCTTATGTGGTTCTCTCGTGTGGGGCCCACACACTTGTGTGGCCCACACAGCCCAATTCGGCTCGGCCCATGAATCTTATATGGCCAACCTCGTTGATCACACACCCATGTTCAATCACACGGCCTACCACATGACTTGTGTGGCATTGTCAGTCCTATTTTTTGGCTTTTTCGCCAACTAGCGTTTTCAGTGATGTGATTACACACCTGGTACGGTTTTTGGTACGCACACGCTACCTAGACAAAAAGCACCTAATCCATGACAATTTCATGTCCAAAATCAATCGCGCTTAAAACTAATACCATTAAAACAACAATAATCAAACTTCAATTATGTTGCTTACTCCTACCGTTCCAAAAGATGTAGCCTACAATTCTAAAAGTAGACCAAGTTCGTTGCGATTTGTTGCTGCCAAAACACAATTAAACACCAGAGAGTGTTAGGAACTTAACAATATTAGCAGATAAAACTTCTTCAAAACATTTAAGGCATAACTTCTCCCTCTTACCAAAAGTCTTACCAATCGAATGCAGCCCACGTTGAACCGGAATATCAACGTAAGGGAGAAGTCGACAGAGAAAAGAGAATGAGGGGGAGTCAAGTATTCGATAAAGGGAAAACAGAGAAGAACCAACACCAATTTTCCCTTCTCAGAGAGAAACCAAAAATTAAGAGTAAAGAAAGAACAATAATTTGGCAAAGGTTTTAGGGGAAAGAGAGAAACTGAGGCGAGTAAACCAACGAAAGAAACTGAATCAGTAGGGACAGGAAAAAGAAAATCGGCAGCACAAGGGTGGTGTTTGGAAAAGCAACTAGCAGCAAAGGGAGGAGTTTGGGGAGCAAATAATTAAGCAGAAAAAAATAAGACTTAGAAAAAATGGAGAGAAAGTCAATCCGAAGCTAAAATTTTGAGAGAAGAGAGGAAAAAAAAGGTATTCAAATTCGACACCAACTCTTATCTTATTCTTAAAATTTTTCCTCAAAATCCTCACTACTAACCCATTATAATTCCCTCAACAACCGAAACCAACCCTCATTCAAACACTTCAGAATTTCGACTGGATCAAAATACCTACCCGACATAAGCAATAAAATAAAATACTCCCTTGCACACACCAAAACTCAAACTTAAGACCTCCAGTACTTTGCCACTCCACTTAACCACCAGACCAACAGGCTCGTTCTGTCATATTTTACTCATTTTTAATCAAAAGCCTACTAAACAAGAGCAATGCTATATTTAAATAAAAGCACAAAATTCTGCTCAAGTTAAGGCTTGAACCTAAGACTTCTCAGATACACCCAAGGCACTTAACCACTAAAGTAGATAGTCAGTTGTGTCACAAACATATGAAAAATAAGAGATTGTTGGGGCGTTACAACTCTACCCCTAAGAGAAAATTTTGGCCTCGAAATTTTACCTGATCAGAACAAATGAGGATATTACAAATGCATTGCATTCTTAGACTCTCACGTGGCCTCCTTAGTGCCATGTTTATGCCAAAGAACCTTAACCAGTGGGATAAATTTTCTTCTCAGAACCTTTATATCTCGCTCCAATATCTAAACTGACTTCTTCTCAAAGGTCAGATCTGGCCTAACTTCGATTTTCTCAACAAGAACAATATGCGTGGGATCAGAGTAGTAGCTCCTCAACATAGAGACGTGGAACAGGTCATGAATCCGATCTAACTCTAGAGGTAACTCCAACAAGTAGGCAACCGGTCCCACACGTTTCAGTATGCGATAAGGCCTAATAAGCCTAGGGCTCAACTTGCCCTTACGACCAAACCTCAATACCTTCTTCCATGGCGACACCTTGAGAAAAATAAAGTTTCTCATAGAATACTCAATTTCTCAATGCTTCAGGTCAACGTAAGACTTCTGCCTATCAGATGCCGCTTTCAGTCGGTCTCAAATCAGTCTAACTTTATCCTTGGTATCATAAATTAGTTCAGGGCCCAGAACAAGCCACTTGCCCAACTCAGTCTAACATGAATGTGCGTGACACCTACGACCATATAATGCCTCGTAGGGTGCCGTCTGAATGCTAGACTGATAGCTGTTGTTATAAGTAAATTCTGCTAGCGGCAAGTAATCCTCCTAACTACCTCGGAAGTCAATCACACAACTTCTCAACATATCCTCCAGTATCTGAATCACACTTTCTAACTGATCGTCATTCTAAGGATGGAACGCAGTACTGAAGTCCAATCTTGTACCCAGAGCTTCATATGCTTCTTCTAGAATCAAGACGTGAAGCGATGATCCCTATCAGATATTATCGAAACCGGTACCCCATGCAGTCTCACTATCTCAGACACATACAATTTCGCTAGATTCTGTATAGAGCAGTTGGTACGAACCGGTATGAAGTGGGTAGACTTGATCAATCGATCCACGATGACTAATATAGAATCCTTCTTAGCAGGCGTGAGGGGCAACCCATTAACGAAGTCCATAGTCACTCTCTCCCACTTCCAAAGCGGAGTCTTGATTGGCTGCATCAAACCCGAAGGTAACTGATGCTTAGCCTTAACCTGTTGGCAAGTCAGACACTCAGCCATAAATTCGGTAATTTCACACTTAAAACGTAGCCACCAATATAACTCACGAAGGTCGCGGTACATCTTATTTCCGCCAAGATGCATAGCATACGGGGCTACTATACGCCTCTCGCAGTATAGACTACCTCAATTCAGTATCTTTCGGTACGCAGATTCCCCACAAAAAACAGAGCACCCCTTCGCTATTCAATCTAAAATCCTCGGTATTCCCACTCTCAACCTGTCAGAAACGAAGACCCAACGACTCATCCTCTATCTGTTTACCCTTAATCCGCTCTATCCATGTTGGTTTAACTTGAAGTTCGGCCAACACACTACCATCATCAAATAAACTGAGGCGAGCAAACATCGCCCTCAGGTCAGTCATAGCTCTACGGCTCAGTGCATCGGCCACCACATTAGCCTTACCAGGGTGGTATTTAATAGTACAGTCATAGTCCTTAAGTAGCACAATCCATCTACGCTACCTAAAATTCATCCCCTTCTGAGTGAGGAGGTACTTGAGGCTCTTGTGATCGGTGTAAATGATACACTTCTCACCATACAGATAATGCCTTCAGATTTTCAGTACGAACACCACTACAGCCAACTCTAAGTTATGCGTTGGATAATTCACCTCATGAGTCTTAAGTTGACGAGACGCATATGCTACCACCTTACCCTTTTACATCAATACACATCTGAAACCGACATGTGATACATCGCTGTATACAGTAAACTCCTTTCTAGAATTTGGCTGTATTAGAACAGGGGCCTCCATCAGTGCGGTATTAAGCTTCTCAAAGCTCTCTTATTGCGCATCAGTCCAGTTAAATGGCACACCCTTACGTAGCAGCTTAGTCAAGGGTGCGACAATCAGAGAAAACCCCTCCATAAATTATCGATAATCCCTGCCAATCCTAGAAAACTGTGGATCTCAGATACAGTCTTAGGCTGCTTCCAATCTAAAACAACCTCAATCTTTCGAGGATCGACTCTAATCCCCTCAGCAGAAACCACATGTCCCAAAAACGTTACTTCATGTAACCAAAACTCACATTTACTAAACTTGGCGTACAATTGTTTCGCTCGTAGAATCTGTAGAACCAATCTGAAGTGTTCATCGTATTCATACTCAGTTTTCAAATACACCAATATATCATCAATAAATACCACTACGAGTCGATCCAGATAGGGCTCGAACACTCGGTTCATCAGATCCATAAAAGCTACTGGTGCATTCGTCAGCCCAAATGGCATTACTAGGAACTCATAATGACCGTATCGAGTCCTAAATTTTGTCTTGAATACATCAATCTCCTTAACCCTCAAATGATAATATCCTAATCGGAGATCAATCTTGGAGAAATTTGAAACCTATCGGAACTAGTCAAACAAATTATTTATCCTCGGTAGGGGGTACATATTCTTGATGGTCAACTTGTTCAGTTGACCGTAGTCAATACACATACGCATAGATCCATTATTTTTCTTTACAAACAGTATTGGTGCTCCCCATGGAGACACACTAGGACGGATGAACCCACGATCCAGTAACTCTTTAATCTGTGCCTTAAGCTCCACAAGCTCTTTCGGTGCCATTCTATAAGGGGCGATGAACACCAGAGTTGTACTAGAAATGAGCTCAATTCCAAACTCTACTTCACGATTCAGAGGTAACCCAGGTAGCTCTTTAGAAAAAGTATCTGGAAACTCTTTAACCGTCCTGATATCCGTAACCGAAGAATCTCTAGAATCTGAAACACTGATGTAAGCCAAATACGCCTTACATTCCTTACAAACCAACTTTTCAGCTCTCAATGCAGAAATCACATTCGATAAGTAGTTTTGGCACTCCCCAATTACGACTACCTTAATGTCTTTCGTAATTCTCAGTACAACCCTTTTCGTGGCACAATCTAAGCTCACTTGATGTTTAACCAACCAGTCCATTCCTAGTATCAGATCAAATTCCCCAAAAGGCAGTTCCATCAGATTAGCCAAAAAGATAGCTCATTGAACCTCTAGAGGAACATCTCTAAATAGTTTGTTAACCCTTATTGACTGCCCTAACGGACTCAGTACAGTGACCTCACTCGTAGTGCCCTCAACCAGTATACCCAAGTTCTTAAATACGATACAAGCCATATATGAGTGAGTGGATCTTATATCTATCAGTGCAATATATGATACATTATAAATAAAAAAACGTACACGTAATGACGTCCAGACTATCTCCATCCTCTCTGCAATGAGCTACATAAACTAGAGTCAGCTGCCTTGCCTCAGTATGTCCAACACCTCTACTCGGTGCTTTCTAACCGCGGCCATAAGCATTACTACCTTTGGCCTGACCACAGCCTTTCGGTGGCTACTAAACTACTATCGGTGGTGGTGCAATACCACTACCCGAAACTTGCATCTGGTCAGACCTCTGTAAACATTCTCTAATACGGTGCTCTAGAGAACCGTACCTTAAACATGCCCCAGTTCTTTTCCAACACTCGCCCTGATGGCGTCTACCACAGTCAGTACACAGCGGCTGTCAAGTAGCAGTAGTAGGAGCCCCAACTCCGATCAGCCCATCAACCCTGGCCTTTTTCTTAGGCCTTTGAACTGAGCTCGAGGGCTCTGACTCCCTCTTATTCCTACCTTTTTCTATGTCACAATTTTGATGCTCAGTGCGCTTCACTTCTTCAACGATCTTCACCTCATCAACCAGTGCAACAAAATCTCACTCCCTCTGTGGAGCTATAAGAACCCTCAGATTATCCATGAGGCTATCATCGAAGCAAACACATCGCTCGTACTCAGTCGCCACCATACCATACTCATAGCGGCTCAGTCGTAAAAATTCAACCTCATACTCGGCCACTGATCTGCCCCCTAAGTCAAATTTAAGAACTCTCTCTTATGAGAATCTACATAGCTGGCCCCCACATATTCCCCTGGAAGCAGTCCTAAAGAACTCCCAGGTTAGTCGATCGGGCTGAGTGCCCTCCTTAACTGTGAGCCACCACTGATAAGCCTCATCATGCAGTAGCGATACAGCACCCTTCAACTTCTACTAAAGGGTGCAGTCCAGGTCGTCAATCCTCTCTGTGGCCTTAATTTAGTATTCTGTCATATTAAGGGCAACTCCAGTAATACCCCTGAAAAGCTCAGCTCCGTTAGATCGGAGTCATTCCATAATCGACCCACAGCCTCCAGCTCTCGTATTGGGTCTAGCGACCCTCTCTAAAATCCTTAACATGGCTTAAGACAATACGTCGTCCCTAGCCGCATGATCATGAGACCCAGTCTCGATCATGGGTGAAGCTGATGTCTCATTTGTATCCAAATTAGGCAAGTTGCCAGAAAATGAGTACCTAGCTCGAGCACCTCTATGGCCTCTACAACGGCCTCTTGTACCCCGTCCGCAAGTACCTCTTGTGCTCATTGTCTATTCGTGTTAATCTGTATTTACATTTTTATGCATTAGTTCACAGTTCCAGTGTTTATTAATTGATATTTTATGAAAATAGTATCAGAAGTGTAACGTTTTTTTCACACAACGCAGTGTCTATTAACATCTATCAGTTTTACTACAGTATTAGTATACACTAACTTGAGTGTTTTCAGTACGGTCTATCTATAGCAGTCTCAGTATATACTACCTATAGTAGTTTTAGGATATATTATCAAAAACAGTTTTAGAAAACTTACTGGACCAGAGCTGGAGACTCGGTGTACCATACTTTCAATAAAAATATTTAAAAATCATTTCTCAAAAGTTACATATTAAAAACCCATATACATAGTCGAGTTTTGTGACCTGGCTCTGATACCATTAAATGCAACACCCGAAACTCAGCCTGGAAGTTATGGCCGAATCTGGTGATGTCACATGATAGTGTGTTTGAAAATCAATGCTCGTGTTGAAAAACCATAACTTTGCTTAAAATATTTTTCGTTTAGATCTCATCATTATCTTTTATTAATCCTAAAATATGATTTTTATTCAGTCGTTAGTTTGTAAAATATTATACGTTATGGAAGCTTTTTAAAATAGTTTTTGTCATTGTGGGTATTTTGCTAAAAGGCATGCATTTCTTTTAAAAACCCGTGTTTTATCTACCTCTAGCAGATATAAAACATAAAGGAGTATAAAAATTTAAATTTTAAGCAAAAACTCATAGCGACCATTATTACAAAAATACCCCAAATAAGCTTTAAAAAAACTTAATTGAATACGAAACAGTAAAAAGAGTCGTGTGGAAACAATTGAGTCCTCCTCTACTCCGATCTGCCTAAGTTTAGGGATTACCTGAACAAATGAATCAGAAGGGTGAGTTTACAAAAACCAGTGTGTAATCCCCACGTAAACAAGCAGATAGTATGCAATCATATTCTAGTGCTAAGCCCATTTGGGTAACAATTTTAATTTCAGTTAGGGCCTTAGCCCATTACAATACAGAAGCAGTCATGCATTTGGGCCTTGGCCGATTACAGTATCAATACTCAATACAGTAACATATATGCAGTATCAAATCCTACCCAGCCAGCCTCTACACTCCAACTCTGTCCAACCCCATACTCCATGTGAGGATATAATCAACTCACCCATCTCTACACTCCAAATAGTACCGAATGCGATACTAGACTGTAGTTGCAACTGAGCTGCTAGTAAGTTAAGCTTGAAGCCTTTCAGTACACTTCCTCCAATCAATATAACCCCAACCCAATGCAATGCATCATACATTCATGTCATGGTATCATGTATAATCAGTAAAGTGTATATAGCATGCTCAACATACAGATATACATATTTATCTCATATAGGCATATAACAATCTTTCAATCATTTCAGTCAATTAGGGGTCTAGGTAACCTTGCCGACCCTACAGTAGGTACACAGTCGACTTGGGCGACCTGTGCAACCTTAGCATTCAAACAATGAAAATGGGCCCACAGGCTCATGTTGCATGCCTATGTAAGCCCACACGCTCGTGTGGCCCACACGGCCCAAAATGACCTTGGCCATTTGGATCACACAGCCTAGCTCCAATATTCCCACACACTCGTGTGGTTCTCTATGTGGGGCCCATATACTCGTGTGGCCCACACAGCCCAATTCGGCCTGACCCATGAATCGCACATGGCCAGCCTCGTCAATCACACACCCATGTTCAATAAAATGGCCTACCACGCGAGCAGTCCCACTCTTATCATATCCCAAGCTAAAATTTTGAGAGAAGAAGAAAAAAAACATATTCAAATTCGGCCCTAACTCTCATCATATCCCTAAAACTTCTCCTCAAAATCCTCACTACTCACCCACCGTGATTCCCTCAACAACCGAAACCAACCCTCATTCAAATACTTCAGAATTTTGATTGGACCAAAATACCTACCCGGCACAAGCAATAAAATAAAACACTCTCTTACACACACTAGGACTCGAACTCAAGACCTCCAGTACTTTGTCACTCCACTTAACCACCAGACTAATAGGCTCATTCTGATACGAGCCAAGGAGGTGACACTCAAGGGGTTGTTTTTCCTAGTGGTCCAATCACTCGAAGCAAGGCACGACAATTAAAATCAAAGATGAATGCTTTTGTCCAAGACTTTGTTGCTACAAATTTAATTCATCATGTTCGTGACATTGACAAATACGGGAATGCAATTCACTGGACCAATCTTAGAATAGTGAAAGCCCATAAATTGGTGGATTAATCTTTTATGTATCTTATTATTATTTACTTAATTCTCATTGGTTGGGACACATCATTTATAAGGGGTCTCTATGCTCGAGAATGCCCTAATAAAAAGTCATTGGTGATTCGAGAAGATGGTGATGTTGATTTTGAGTCCGATAACGAAGATGAGATGCCTCCTTTGGAAGATACTGATGATGTGCATACTCATGATGAGTATGAAGAATACTTGGAGTATGGTGAGAAAGCACTTGTTGCTCGAAGGGCTTTAAATGTCCAGTTTAAAGAGGAAGGGCGCGAACAAAGAGATAACATTTTCCACACGAGATGTTTGATTGGTGGACAACCTAGTTCATTGATCATCGATAGTGGAAGTTGCACCAATGTGGTAAGTTCTTCCCTTGTTGAGAAACTTGGCCTACCTTGTGTGAAGCATCTAAGGCCATACCGCTTGCAATGGCTGAATGATAGTGAGGAGGTAAAAGTATCTAAACAATGCTTAGTTTCATTTTCCATTGGTAGATACTCTGATAAAGTTTTGTGTGATGTTGTTCCAATGTAAGCTGGGCACATATTACTTGGACGGCCATGGCAGTTTGATCAATGAGTAAATCATGATGGTTTCCTTAACCAATATACCTTTGTGTTCCTTGGAAAGAAGTTTACTTTGGCTCCACTTCCTCCTCAAGAAGTCTACAATGATCAACTCAAACTTGCTAGTGAGATGGGTAAGGGAAGTGAGGTCAAATCATTGAAAAAGGCTGAGAGTAAAGAGACCCTTAGTGTTAAAAGCCAACTTAAAGGCCCAACATTGGTGAGTGATTGCACACACAAGTCACGAGATGAGAGAGTGAGTTTATTCGCTAGGTTTCGAGATATCAAATTTGCTCTTTGTACAAAACAAACATTTGTAATTATTAGGTTTAGGGAAAACTTTGTTTTGACTAACCCTAATACACATTTGCCTAGTTGTTTTGTTGATCTTTTGCAGGATTTTGAGGATGTATTTCCTTCTGAAATGCCTAAGGGATTACCTCCTTTACGAGGGATTGAACATCAAATTGACTTTGTGCCTGGGTCGAGTATTCCGAATAGACCAGTCTATCGAAGCAATCCTGAAGAAACTAATGAGTTGCAAAGGCAAGTTGAAGATCTCTTAGAGAAAGGGTTGATTCGTGAGAGTCTAAGTCATTGTGCGGTACCTGTACTTCTCGTCCCAAAAAAAGATGGTTCTTGAAGAATGTGTGTTGATTGTCGTGCTGTCAACAAGATTATAGTAAAGTATCGATATCCATTTCCTCGATTAGATGATATGTTGGATGAGTTTAATGTGCATGCATTTTCTCTAAAATTGATTTAAAAAGTGGTTACCATCAAACAAGAATGAAACAAGGTGATGAATGGAAAACTGCTTTTAAGACTAAGTATGGCCTGTATGAGTGGTTAGTCATGCTATTTGGCTTAACTAATGCTCCTAGCACATTCATGAGATTAATGAACCACATAGTTAGACCTTTTTTAGGAAAATTTATCGTGTATTTTGATGACATACTGATTTATAGCAAAACTTTGAATGATCATGTTGTGCATGTTAAATTAGTACTGGATGTGTTAAGGCATGAACGACTCTTTGCTAATCTTGAAAAATGCACCTTTTGTATGGATAAGCTTGTTTTTTGGGTTTTGTGATAAGTTCTACAGGAATCCATGTGGATGAGGAGAAGGTAAAGGCAATTAAAGAATGGCCTATCCCTAAAACTGTTTCTGAGGTAAGGTCTTTCCTTGGGTTAGCCAGTTTCTACCGTAAGTTTGTTCGTAACTTTTTCACAATTGCTTCACCTTTGACTGCACTTATTAAAAAGGATGTATCTTTTCATTGGACAGATAAGCAAGAATTAGCATTTAATGAACTTAAAGATAAATTGTGTACTACTCCTATTCTTGTTTTACCTAATTTTGAAAAGACCTTTGAGATTGAATGTGATGCTTCTGGTGTAGGTATAGGTGCCGTCCTCATGCAAGATAATAAACCACTAGCCTACTTTAGTGAGAAACTTGGTGGAGCACATTTGAACTATTCGACCTATGATAAAGAGTTGTATGCCTTGGTAAGGGCATTAGAAGTTTGGCAACATTACCTTTTACCAAAGGAGTTTGTGATTCACACAGACCATGAATCACTTAAGCACTTAAAGGGACAAGGTAAGTTGAACAAGCGACATGCGAGGTGGGTTGAATTCATTGAATCTTTTCCTTATGTTATAAGGTATAATAAAGGTAAAGATAATATTGTGGCTGATGCTCTATCAAGGAGGTACACTTTACTTAGTACTTTGCATACTAAGTTATTAGGTTTTGAGTATCTCAAAGATTTATATGCCACTGATTCTGATTTTGCAAGCATTTATGACGCATGTGAACATGGTGCATTTCACAAATTTTATAAGCATGATGGCTATCTTTTTTGAAATAATAGACTATGCTTACCAAAATGTTCAATGCGAGAATTGTTGGTTCGAGAGGCTCATAGTGGTGGTCTTATGGGTCATTTTGGAGTCACTAAGACTTATGATGTTTTACATGAGAATTTTTATTGGCCTAACATGCGAAAACTTGTTGAGAAAATTTGTCTACTTGCATTACTTGTAAACAAGCTAAATCCACTGTGATGCCTCATGGTCTATATACTCCTCTTCCTGTTCCTAGTTCACCTTGGACTGACATTTCAATGGATTTTGTAATAGGTTTACCAAGGACAAAGCGTGGACGAGATAGCATCTTTGTGGTTGTGGATCGATTGTCTAAAATGGCTCATTTCATTCCATGCCATAAGACTGATGATGCAACCCATGTTGCCGATCTATTTTTCCGTGAAGTTGTAAGATTACATGGAATCCCAAGGACTATCATTTCCGATAGAGATGCAAAATTTCTTAGTCACTTTTGGAAGGTGTTATGGGGTAAGTTAGGTACTAAACTACTTTACTCTACTACATGCCACCCTCAAACTGATGGTCAAACCGAGGTGATAAATCGAGTTTTGGGATCTTTGCTTAGAGCCATAATAAGTAAGAATGTTAAATCTTAGGAAGAATGGATACCCTATGTTGAGTTTGCTTATAATCATTCTGTTCATTCTTCCACAGGTTTTACTCCTTTTGAAATTGTAAATGGCTTTAATCCACTTACAGTTTTAGATTTGCTTCCTTTACCTTTGAATGACATTGCTAATTTAGATGGTGAAAGGAAAGCTGATTTAGTGAAAGAGATCCATGAGAAGGCTCGTAAAGCCATTGAGAAAAAGAATAAGTCCAATGCACATCGAGCTAATAAAGGGCGAAAGCAAGTCTTGTTTGAACCCGGAGATTGGGTATGGGTGCATATGAGGAAAGAATGATTTCCTTCTAACAGAAAGAATAAACTTGATGCACGAGGAGATGGACCATTCCAAGTACTCGAGAAAATAAATGACAATGCTTATCGCATTGATCTTCCTGGTGAGTATAGTGTTAGTGCTACTTTCAATGTTTCTGATCTTTCTCCTTTTGAATTTGATGTAGGTTCAGATTCGAGGACGAATCTTCTTGAAGAGGGGGAGAATGATACGAGCCAAGGAGGTGACACTCAAGGGGTTGTTTTTCCTAGTGGTCCAATCACTCGAAGCAAGGCACGACAATTAAAATCAAAGATGAATGCTTTTGTCCAAGACTTTGTTGCTACAAATTTAATTCATCATGTTCGTGACATTGACAAATACGGGAATGCAATTCACTGGACCAATCTTGGAATAGTGAAAGCCCATATATTGGTGGATTAATCTTTTATGTATCTTATTATTTACTTAATTCTCATTGGTTGGGACACATCATTTATGAGTTAAGTAATTTTATTGGTTAGGTTATTATTTATTTATTTTCTTAGATAATTTTAAAGAGTTTTATTAGGATTCAATTACTCTTTAAAGAGTTTTTATTAGGATTCAATTACTCTTGTAATTTGCCTATAAATAGGCTTGTTTTCTATACATTAGGGGGATAAAAAAAGGAGTATTTGTTTTCTTCCAAATTTGTGTGAGGCAAATTTTTGAGAGTAGAGTGATTCTTCTCTTGCTATTAGTTTGGAGTTTGTTACTTTCGAGGGTATTTCGGAGTTACAATTATTCAAATTTCTTTCCCATTCATCGGTGTTTCTAGAGGTTCTTCTTCTAGGGGTTTCGTAGGGAGCCGCTCAATCATTGGCGTTTTTGGGTACAAGTTAACTAATGGTTCCATAGGGCAAATCTATCTTTTTTTTATTATTTAACTAATTTTATTTATTCTCGTTTTTATTTCTAATTTGTGTTTCTCTTGTGTCTAGATCTGGGATTTCCGCATCACATTCTATCATATTTTACCCACTTTTAATTAAAAGCATACTAAACAAAAGCAATGCTATATTTAAATAAAAGCACAAAATTCTGCTCAAGTCAAGGCTTGAACCTAAGACTTCTCAGACACACTCAAGGCACTTAACCACTAAACTAGACAGTCAGTTGTGTCACAAACATACGAAAATAAATATAAGGGATTTTTGGGGTGTTACAATCTTGCTCTCTTAGAAGCTGAGAATGTTATGAGAGAAATTCATGGGGAAATATGCGGTAATCACCTAGGTGAGAGATTGCTAGCACAAAAGGTCCTTAGGCAGGGGTATTACTGGCTAACTGTCTAGACGGACGCATGCTATATGGTTTGTACTTGTGATTCTTGCCAAAAATATGCTTAAGTACAATAGTCACCAGAAGAGCCTCTACAAATAATATTTAGCCCTTGGCAGTTTGCAACTTGGGGAATAGATATTTTGGGCTCATTTCCAATAGCTACAACTCATAAGAAATTCATAGTAGTTATTGTAAACTATTTTGCTAAATGGGTAGAAGCTGAAGCTTTAGCTACAATCACAAAGAGACAAATGGAGTTTTTTATCTGGAAATCCATTTTTTTGTAAGTTTGACATCCTATGCCTGATTATAATAGATAATGGAACCTAATTTTAAGGAAAATTCAAAAAAAAATTGTAAGGATCTACAGATTGCTCTCGCTCAAAGTTTTGTAAAGATTTCCCAAACAAATGGTCAAGTAGAAACAATGAATACAAAGGTTCTAATAGTTCTGAAGACAAATATTGATGAGGCCAAAGGTGCTTCGTTAAAATAGTTTCCAGGAATTATTTGGGCCTTGCGAACTTCACCTCACACAACAACTAGAAAGATTACATTCTCACTTGTATATGGAGTAGAGGTAGTAATCCTTGCTGAAATAGGTATGTGATCTAATAGAACAATTCATTTTGATGAGGGTGCTAATTAAGAGGCTACTCGACTCAACTTAGGTCTTATCGATGAATTTAGAGAGAGAACGGAGATTATGAATATTTCACAAGCCCAACAAGTTACTCGATACTATAATTCCAAAGTCAAGAACAAGTAGTTCAAGTAGGTGATCATGTTTTAAGAAATACCGAGGTCAGTTTTCCAGCATTATAATAAGGAAAAATGGCCCCAAATTGGGTGGTAGAAAATATAGGTTATGGAGCTTACAGAATAACAAAGATGGAAGGTCTTGTGCTACCATATACGTGGAATGTGTGCTACCACGTACGTGGAATGCACGCCACTTAAGGAAATATTATGTATGAACGATCTATCCTTTTTTCAATAAAGGTACATTATTTGTAAATCTATTTTATCTATCATGAACAATTTTATTTAAGATAACTGATTTAAGATCACAACTCCGAACAGCTCGCTGATTTAATATCGTAGCTGATACTATTAATGTTAGCTTATTTAAGATCGCAACCTAAGTTCATTTGATTTAATATCATGAACAATTTTATTTGAGTTAGCTGATTTAATATCGTAACTTCGAACAACTCACTGATTTAAGATCGCATATGATGTTATTAACATTAGTTGATTTAATATCACAACCTAAATTCATTTGATTTAAGATCATGGAGAATTTTATTTATGTTAGTTGATTTAGGATTGCAACTCCGAACAACTCATTGATTTAATATTGCAGCTGATATTATTAACATTAGCTTATTAAGATCACAACCTAAGTTCATTTGATTTAGATCATGAACAATTTTATTTGAGTTAGCTGATTTAAGATCGCAACTCCGAACAGCTCGCTGATTTAAGATCGTAGCTGGTATTATTAAGGTTAGCTGATTTAATATTGTAACCTATGTTCATTTGATTTAATATCATGATTAATTTTATTTTAGCTTGTTGATTTAATATCATAGCTGATATTATTAAGGTTCATTGATTTAAGATCGCAACCTATGTTCATTTGATTTAAGATCATGAACAATTTCACTTGTGTTAGTTTATTTTGCAATCTTTATTCCTTAGCTCATTTATGCTAACAACTTGATTATGCAGTTTGCTTAAACAAGTTTGTAGTCAAACACAATACCATTTTAATACAAAACAAAAAATTTTCATTTATATTCAAAAGAAACAAGTACAATAAAAATAAGGAAATTAAGAATTAGTGCTGGTATATTGGGGATTGGTGAGCTTTAACATCCCAGTTCTGGCGAATCTAAAGTTTGGGTGTATATCAGTAAACTGCCTATTTGGCGTGGTGTTATCCACCCAAATAACTATTTTGGCGTATACATGTGGGCATATAGTAACTGCCACTTGAGTTGGAAAGAATTTGATTTCATGATATTCTACTATATTAAGGAGACATTCGTGTTAAGGGATAAAAGTGAAATATGGGATGAGTATTCACCAAATGCATCGTACACTTGGTTTGTATAGAATACCATGCTAGTTAGACTTTAAGTAATTTGGTTAGGAACCAACTATACAGTTCAGCCTGATAAGTTTGATGAAGGGAGCTTAATAATAATTTTTTCAAAAATTGTAGGCCGATAAGAAGGAAAGTTCCAATATGTATGACACTTGTTAAATTCTATTAAGAAAGATGAGTCATATTTATGTGTCAGAATGTGTTCTGAAAAGGATTATTCTTTCTCTTACCTAAGTGGTATCTACTGAAACCTTCCTTCAATCTGAATGTATCCTACCTCGATGATCTAGAGGCTAAGGTTATTTTATAATCAGTAGTTACTTCGCATCAGGGTAAGTATTTTAGCTCTATATGTTAAGTTCTGAATGAGTAAATCTGTATTTGGTAACTGAAAAGTGAGACTATAAGTATAAGGTTTCTGTATGGGATTTACATCGCTTGAAATGATAAGCAACTTGTACGTATAGGGTAGTAATAGTGTTCCTATGTTTTGTAAGCAGTGGTTGTTGCAGTTTCATGATAGAAGTTTGAATATGGAGTTCAAGCTGCTATACGTGGGTGTTAGATGAGTTTTTACTCTAACTCTTACATGTATACTGTTCATACTGAAGTAGGTCGGTGAGAAAGTGATCAAACTATGTATCTAAAACCATGGAATGTATGGTATGAATATGATATGTGTGTGACTATATGAATGGTTGTTGATGTTATTATGTATATTTGGAATAGATTCTGATAAGTTCAAGTATGTGTTGAGTGGGGCATGAGTACTATGGTGTGAAATATGTATTTTTCTAAAATATAAGCTATGAGATACGTGTGTTCTAATTGGGTGTAAGTAAAGTAAAATTTTGAATGTAGATTGTGTCATTGCATGAAGAGTCTATGTCTATTCACTACGGTAGTGTTTAATGGAGCACGTCGGGACTGAAAACATAGATTCTGATATGAACTCTAAAAGAAATTCCATGGACATGGCACCCTCTAAGAAAGAACTAAGGAATGGTAATTACTCAATGGGGTTCTCTACGTGTCCCAAGACGATGATAGGCAAACCTCAAGTAATGTGAGTTTAGCCAAATCGATATCATAAACATGACATAAATGAAAAGAATAGCCTTTATGGCGAACTCTGAAAAGAATAACCTTTATGGCGAACTTTGAAAGGGATGCCTTTATGGAAAAATCTGAATCGATCACCTTAGTGGTGTGTTCTATCTGATTGATTGTATGGTGTATTGTGCTAAGTCTACTTGGTGTGAACTGTCAAGAATATTTGGTAAGCTATGAATCTGAATGTCTATCTCTATGGTAAGATATGAGTAAGTTCTAGTAGTTCTGAAATAAGTATGACCAAGATAAGGTATTGATATGCTTTGGAATAAGAGTTGAATAAAGTCCTAAGGGTTTTTCATGAAAAAAATATGTGTATCGGTTTGTCAAGAAGGGTATATATTGTGATGATCTGTAAGTGTGAAAAGTAAGGGGGTATTACATCTTCTTTTAAATTATTTTGAATATGAGTTAATGCTGTTTTGAATTATGAGATTTTGATATAATATGATATGGAGTTCATTTGGATGTTACACACAATGAATATTTAGTATGGATACGTGTACATAACTAGATTAATGTATGTCTGAGTGTGAACTAGTGGTATGAAACATTGTGCAAGTATTTGCCATATTTATGTATTTGCCCAAGATAATGTCAGTGAGCAATTGTTTGAAATAAGAGCATGGGTTATGGTGGGGAGTGTTGGAAGTAGTTTCTAAAGGTATGTTTTGTTAGGTAAGTACTATGGAATAAGATATTCATGAATTGACTGGAAGGATTCCTCAGTTAACAAGATATGGAGGAATAAGTATGATTAGGGCATGATAACTAACATATAAAAGAATGATAAAACAGTGATGGTACCAGCCGAAGTAAAGGGTGTGAAATATGGTTGGCTCATAGAAATTCATACAAGATTGTAGAGTATTCATAAAGGTATGTTTATATTGGGGTTCACTAAGTACTCTTGTACTTACAAGATTTTTTATTAATTTTCGAGGTTGTTGTTGAAGAGGCTTCACTTGGAGAGACCACGCTAGTAGTACGCCAAAATGGTAGTAGAGTGGGCTATTATGCATACAGAGGGTTTGTGGTGCAGTCTTGAATACACCATTCTACATTGTCTTAGAAAAAAATTATAACTTGTAAATATCTGTATCAATCTGATGTAATAAGTTATTTATCATATATTTTATTTTAAATTCCAAATGTTAATTTTTTCCTTTTGAAATTCAAATAACAAGATTAAAATAAATGAGAAAATTTAAACTAATTTTGTTAAATGTTCTGTATTGTTTAGTAACACCCAAGATCCGGACCCGGTGAATCGAGTCAAGTTGAGGGCGTTACACAAGCACTTTATCTTCTTCTTTGTTTTCTCCTTCATTTCCATCACCTTTACATCCAGTTGTGGGAGCCACACTAGTCTCAGTAGGATCTTCAGCAACGTAAATCCTGTAAGAATTCTTCTATTTTTCTATGAATTCTTCCCAAGCTGCTCTAGAAGGGAAGTAAACATCGAAATCCAATTGAGCACCAGTGAGATCACTAATAGTATCAAAATTTACCCTACGTGCATCGAAGGGATACCCAACTACTTGAGCGTGCAATAAGAAGTTAGATTTTAAATCAAGTAAGTAGTCTTGGAAGTTTTGCATAGTTTCACCTTTGTTCTTCTCCAAAGCTTCTTCTTGGCTCTTCACCAAATTAGTCATATCAACTCTATGTTGTTCATCCATACTTTTTATGATTGCTTCTAATACATATTTATCAGCTCGCTCACCTGTGATCTCCCCATGTAACTTTTCAACTTCTTTTTCAACAAGGGTGAGACTCTCCTATAGTCTCTTATTCTGCTCCAACAATTTCTTGTTCTCTTCATCCAAGTTCGTATGTAATTCGCAAGCCCTTTTTAGTGCCCCCATAGTAGACTAATAAATAATTTTAGTTTCTTTCTTTTTCAATTCTGCTTTACCAATACCCTCAGCAAGCCCCACATTGACCATGCCAACTTTAGCTAAAACCACTTGGAGAGAAAGTACAAGATTTTGCAATGAAGGTTTTCTTGTATAGCTGGACAATCCAGAAGGACAAATATACTCTTTCACCACTTTAAACATGGAATTTTTCTATTTTTTGCTCACCTCATTAGGATTGTAAGGAAAATTCTACATGCTAAGATGTTCATGCCATTGAAATAATGTTTATGCCTTACCACCAGAAGTAGTGAATTTCAGGGAGCCATTAGAAGGGACATAATCAATAATTACTCTAAATGCATCATCAGTTGTTGGTTTTGGTGGTGGTTGAGGATCAACAGAAAGTTGGGAAGAGATGGAATTGTGGTAAGAACTGTAGTAATAGGGGCTACGTTGTCAGATTTTCCAACATGATCTTTCCTTTTCTTTCGACGAAGCTCCCTTACTGGACTACCCTCATATTCACTACTTAGTACGATGTTAGCAGTTCTTGCAGTAGTCTTTTGCTTTTTTTCCCCAACAGTAGTACTAGTGGGACCACCTCGCACATTCTGCGTTAAAGATCGTACATCCATGTATTCATCGATCTCTCTAGATAAGCTAGTGGATTCTTCTGAACTTTCTTCAACACTGTGAACTATGTCTGCATTACAAGCAAGTGTAATATCAACACCAATAGTTAGCATAAAAGGGGTTCACACCACTTTCTACATTCCTTGAAGATTTCGAAGACCATGGATGAGACATTAATTTACAAAAGCTATAAAAATAAATTCTAGGTTCCTCTTTTCTCTCCAACAGTATAAGCCTCAACTCATCAGTAGCTCCATGTGGCCAGGCAAACTATGTGGGTAGTAATACAAGTGTGTCCACACCATTATCAACATCAACTTGCCTTCAGTCATTGGGATTTAAATTTAAGAGGCAGAGTTGAAATACGTTCCTAACAATTAGCACTTCCTTCAAATCTAGTACACAACCTTTGTGAAGTCTATAGTATTGTCCCCAACCTACTTCTGTCATAATTTCTCGCTTCATTAGACACATACCTTTACCAAGTATTGACCACTCAATTAGAAAGTCAAAGCCACTATTAAGCTTGTACTTAACCCGTATGTACTTGCAGCGATTTAGGTGAAGGTTCGAAGACCAATTCATAATGATGGATTCCACATCTTTGCGAGGTGAAAAATGAAATAAACCCACTGAACCCCCTCGATTGCAGGCTTTTCAGTTGGTACAAATTCTAGAAAATGAAGATCAATGGCACTTCCTCTTGTCGACTACACTTAATGAAGTATGCTATTATGACCCACCATGAAAAACTAGATAACTGCCCCGAAGCTATCCTGTATTCATAGAGAAGATGGTAGAAGAAAGGGTGGAGTGGTAAATGGAAACCTGCCTCTATCATATGCAGTGGAAGTAAAAAATTACCATCACTGGTGTCGCTCAATTGATTTAATCGTTCGGGAATTGATAAGTCGTAAGTGAAGTTCGATATTTGAATGCCCCGATAAGCCAAAATGCGATTCATTTTTTTCCATTTTTGTAGTGCAAACATAGGCCTTAGCCTCCATTGAAGTAGTCACTTCACAACGTCGCGAAGGGATGTTCTAAATAATGCGGCCGCTTCCTTTAGTCCTAGCCATGGTTTTCTAATAAAACTAGAAAAAAATAAAAAAAAGATGGAAATTTTAGGGAAATTACCTCTGAAATTGTTCTTCTCAACAATGGCTTCTTCTCCAAAATCTCGGATTCAAACAATGTAATTTTTAGGGCTTAGGTAACTTCCTTTTAAAATGGTTTTTTTGCACTTTAATGATTCATATTTTCGAGAATAATGCCATAATAAACTACGTATAGTTGTACTCCTTTTTTACACATGGCGAAATGTATGTTGAAAGTTAAGGTATAAAGTGTATTTAATAAGCTTCTCCTTATGTTACCTTGCATCTCATACAATCAAGTTCCAACAAGAGTCATTTTATAACTTTTCTTCGAACTAGGTAGGGAACAAATTGTTATGATACTCACTATTACCGACCCGTAACCTGATTGGGTCTAGGTCGTGTTCTACACTGTTCATACTTCAAGTTTGCATGACATTGTGAGTTCATGTGTAAGGCACTCGCACCCTTCTATGAGACCGCATGATATGGGTTTGCACGCCCACACGATGTGGGTTCGCACGCCATCACATAGGCAAATCCACATTGTATAAACATGTGTTAAACCTAGAGTAGGGTACGTGTTGGCATACATGGAACCTACCTACGATATCACATCTATGAACAATAACCATATCAAATAAATACACAGCTACACCTATCTAAAAGACACATAAAAACACATAACAATACTGCCGTATGACAAATCATCTTTACTATGTTAGAACCAAAAATAACATTAAATGGAGAAGTACATGATACATAAAATAAGCTTTAATTCTTGAATTTATATTTCATTATTTCAAATTATCTAATAATTAAAAACAAAATAACTATTCTATCTATTTTTATTAAAATTACAAATTATTTTAAAAAGATGTCAAATATATTTTTTATCATCATTTTATTATAATATAGAGACAATGATAGGAGTGAGCGTTTGATCGAATTGAGCAAAAAAAAATTCAAGTTAATCAAGTTCACGAGTCCAATTTTATCATCCTAACTCAATTTGAATTTTTTTCAAATCGAGTCGAGTCAAATCGAGTAAATTATTCGAGTCAAATTTAAAAGAATTAAATATGTCAAATAAAAATATTGTTATAGTATTCCATGTTAGAGCACATAAAATTTGAGACCATATATATTTGAATTTTTTTTAAAGAAAAAAAATAATAATAAGATACTTGAGTATGATAAAATTGAATCATTAAGTATGTCTCTAAAATTATTATTTTAGAAAATTTTAAAATTTTTAACTTTTTTATATATATTTTAGATTTTTTTAGATTTTTTAAGAATTTATTTTAAAATTTAAAATTTGAAATTTTTATAAATATTTTAAATTTTAAAAATTATTTTAAAAATTTTAAAATTATTGTGAAATTTTTGTAATATTTGTTAAGAGAGACCAATTTGCTTATTTTCAAAGTTGACAAGAACTAAAGTGTATTTACACCAATTTTTTATTTGAATTATTTGAGTTATTAGAATTGTGAAATTCAACTCAATTCGAACTCGAAACTCTAATCGAGTTATTTGAGTTTACTCGAATACTTCAAATAACTAGATTCGATTAACTTTTATTTATTTTTTTTCAAGTTTTTCGTATCAAAACAAATTCTGCTCACCCTTGAACAACAACAATATTTTAGATCTAGCTATGAAATTTCTTTACTCTACTAACAACAATCTCGATAAAAATAATATTATATTTAGCTTTAAATATTTTTAATAAAGCAATATATATATTTAAAACAATTTATATGCATTCAACCCAATATTTGGTCCATTGATAATTGGTGTTTTAGTGAGATTATTGGTTTGCTTCAGTTGAGTTATCATAATTTGGTTTAATTTGGTTCTTGATTTTTTTATATTAATTTATGAATTTAAAATTTTAAACTTACTTTCACAAAATGAAATTTATGAAATTTGTTTTATGATTTTTAAATTTTATTTAATAAATTTTTAAAGTTTTTTATATACATTACTAAAATATAGTAATTTTCAAATAAATAAAAAATAATCAATAATTTTATATGATATTTAAAAAAATAATTTTAATATAAAAATTTTAAGTTATCTTCATTATTTTAATATAAAATATTTATTTTATATTATAAAAAATTATAATTAATTATAAATTAAATAAAAAGGTAAAAAGGCCTCTCTAATTATTCTCAATTTTGAAATTGAGCAAATTAGTCCCTCTAAAAAAATTGAAACAATTTAATCATTGTCAATTTTGAAAGTGAGCAACTAAAGATAATTAATCACGGTGTTAATGTCTTCCATCAATTGTACATAAATTTGATCAGTATAATAACAAATTTAGCTTTCAATGTTTATAAACTTTGTCATTTTGGCCTTAATTCTAAAAAGATCAACAAATTTAGCCTCAACATTTACATATTTATACAATGTTGAGGGATAAATTTGTTAAATGAGGACCAAGTTGATAGAATGTGTAAACTTTGAGGGCTAGATTTGTTATTATATCAATCAAAATAATGTATAATTGAACGAAAACACTAACATCGTGATTAATTGTTCTTAGTTACTCACTTTTGAAATTAACATAGATTAAATTGGTCTAGATTTATTCAATTTCAAAATTGAAATGGACTAAAGAAATTTTTTACCAATAAAAATATAAAATTTAATTCAATTTTGGATAATCACAATTTTTTTAAGTTAGATTTCATAAATCATATTCATCTTCATGGGATTGAATGCATAAATTATTAATGGTGTATGTGGCAGTGATTTTCCCCTCCTTTCTTTTCTTAAAAAAATTAGTTAATTTACAGAAAATACATATTTTTATTTTTATTTTACTAAAATGAAGAAAATTTCTGGAAACTAGTTAACCACAACACCTCACAAAGTAAAATTACCCAATTCCCTTTCTTCATAAATCAAAATAAGCAATAATTTTGGCCTGCACTTTGCTGACAAAATCCATCTCCGCTTCTGTAATAAAACCCTTGCCTATGAACTAACCGTAATTTTAATTTTTCTTTTTTTAATGTTTTAAGGGGTGGGTATTTCAATGCATTCCTTTTCCTCTCATCCATTACCAACAAGATTTTATATTCTTTAAAAGGATTACCCTTGTTTATCTTAAAATACAGGGTAGGGTTTGTTTTCTCTTTTTTGATTTTTTCCTCTTCCATATTTGCTTACTCCAAATGGATGTTTCGCTTCGATAGCCAATAGTAGCAAATATGCTCTATTTAAGGTCAGTTTTTTCCCCTATTGTTTGTTTATTTCGATGTTATCTCTGGGTTTTCTGCTACGTAGCTTGTTTTGTGCTTCAATTACATTTTTTTTTGGCTAAGTTGCATTCGTTAATATTATGCTTCGTATACGTTGATTGCTAATTTTCTGTTGTTGTCATTTAATTGCTACTTTATACTTTGCTCTGCTTCAGTTTTAATATTGGGTTTTCGAGATTTTCTTTTAGTGTTTTTTCAATAGTTTGTTGATAAATTAGTCCTTTTTTTTCCCTTGTTGCATATAGGGATCTTTGGAGAAGGCATAGGAGGAAGGTTTTGGTTACAGCAGGTGTTTTAGGAAGTGGGTATTTGTTGTATAAACTATATGATGCTCACAAACGTAGGCTTATTGATTTGGAAAGGCAACTGGCTAACGAACGGGAAAACGATGAATTCATTAAAGCTCAGTAAGACTGATCAAAACTGTTACGATCTTTTATGGAAAAATTCTCTGTTTTTGTTCTTATAGTTTCTGGTTTTCATTACGTTGATAGAATTCAACTCCATTTTGAGAACATTCAAAGAATTGCTGATACAACAACATTACCTCATGCAATGCCCTATTTAAGTTGCCGGATAGCTGAAGATTTGAACCTTTCACATCTTATGGAGAGACTAGTGAAAGGGAAGGATCAGCCCAACAGTTTGTCTTCTTCAGAGAAACTTGAGTTATGGGACAGGCTCAAAATTTTGAGTATGAAAGTTGTTGCCTTTTGTTTTCTCTGGATTTATAAATTGCAAGTTCTTATGGCATGCTGCTGAATCTAATCTTTCATAATTGATACTGTTTGTTTTTTCAGGTTTTACAAGATTGGTGGTGTCAATATGGGCAGTAACCATTCTTAGCTTATATATTAGAGTTCAAGTCAACATTCTAGGAAGACATTTATATATTGATACTGCACGTGGTCTTGGAAGCTCTTATTTACTTGTAAGCGCTCTACATTTTTATCTGTAATGCCTGATAAATATGTCCAATTCATCTGTTGTTAATTAGAATTGATTGTGGAACCATGTCAACTTAGCTTACCTCTCCATATGGTGAAATTTCTGAAGAGTATTATTTTAGTCTAAATTTCTCTCTTCTAGTGACAGTTGGCATATCCACCAGATTCCATTTTAGTTGCCTCTATTGTCAATAACAGAGGACCTTTATAATGATTTTTCTTTTTCATTCAGCTGGTTTATTGAGGTAGAATAGTACATGAATTTGGCTTATAGTATGAAGGTGTTAGTTGGTGCAAAATAATTGTGGGATATGCAATCATGTAGTCAAATGTTGCCTGTATTTAGAAAGAAAAAGGGGGGGTGGGTTCAGGGCTTTGGAAGAACAAAAGTAAATTTAGGTGCCTTTTTAACCTAACTGATACCCATCAGGTGTTAAAAGTGGTTTGCATGCATTGTACGCATCACTTAAACTATTCACTATTTGGGACTTGACTTTAAAGATGTGTTTCCATGCCTGTATTTTCAGGTGGCTTGCCTTCACTTCCCTTCCCTTCTATGCTTTGAACTTCAAATTTTGGTCTAAGAAAAGAGTCCCTTTGAGTGATATATAGAAAACTAGCTGCTTACTGGCACAAAATCAGTGATAACAGTTTTGATGCCATATATATTACTACCTGGATGCTTGAACCCTTCATATCACTCCTATAAAGTTTGATATTGGTACACTTTTGCTATAGAAGGCCATACACCATGTTGCTTGGACTCTTCAATTTTCTTGAAGTTTCAGAGCTTTCAAAGAACATAAGTAAATTTGGGTGCTTTTTGAATCTAATTTGTACCTTTCAGATGTAGAAAATGGTTTGCTTGCGTCTACATGTCACTTGAACTATTCATTATTTGGTACATGGCTTTAAAGATGTGTTTTTGTGTCCGTACATGAATTTTCAGGTGGCTTTACTGCCCTTCTACACTTTGAACAGTGACATAGAGAAAATCAGCTGTTCACAGATACAAAATCTGTGATAATAGTTTTGATTGCATATATATGAATACCTGGATGCTTTGAACCCTTAATATAACTCCTGTGAAGTTTATATCAGGGAACTTTTGCTATAGAAGGCTATTTTACACTATGTTGCTCAGACTCTTCCTTTTTTTTCAAGTATCTTTGTCCGACACTTATGTTCGACACTCACACTCAAATTGAAGCAACATATATATTACATGACCTTAACTATTATTGTTTTTCACCTTGTATATTTGCTTCTTAAGCCTAAAACACTAAAACTGATCCATAAAGGTTGAATGATACAACCATCACCTAAGAAAATGATACATCAAAAGGGATCAAGATGGTGCACTTCAATATATCTAATTATTCGATAACACCTCAGAAAGAAAGTTTTTAGTAAGAATTTAGCACTTGTAATATTCTTTACTCAATTGAGTTTGATGGTTATTTGGGTGCTAAATGAGAACTTAATTTTTGTATAATCCTGGATCTAAGCCAGTTGGAAGTGTTTGTTGAAATATTAAGATAGTTAGGAGACTTCAATTGATACTTAAGCACTGAGTTTTCTAGCTATAGTGTCAACCATATAAATAACTAGTAATTGATTTGTAATGTGATAACTGAGAGATGCAGAGATTGTTGTAGATTAAACTGCTCATCGTTGCAGTTGACTTGTCCCTCTTGGCTTCATTACAATTTTTTCCCTTTTGCTATGTGATTTTGGGTGCTCATTATTTTTCTATTGTTTAAGCCGTCATCTTATTGGGGTAGGTAATATCACTGAATAGTGTCATTGTCGATAACTCTCATTAGAGCAGTTATCTTTTGGCCCCATGATTCTTATTTATCCTCTTTCAGCCATCTTTATTTGTATTATTCTCTAAACACGCTATTCATTCCTTTCATGCAGGAGGAAGCTGATCTCATTGACAGGGATGACCAGCAAAAATTCCTGGCAAGTGCTGACTTTCTTGCCAATCATGGCTTGCCAAAATTGATTTCTAGTATGCAGACAGCTGCAACAGAAGTTTTGAAGGCGTAAGTGGGTTCTATTCATTATCTTTTCATTTTGGTTTATTATTCTTGGAATCAGCATTTTTATAGTTAGCAAAAATACAAGTTAAAATAATAAGCTGGAGTAGGATTGGATTTGTAAATAATTTACTAAAGAATATAGCCATAGATGAGTAAAATAAAGGAAAATAATTTATATAGCCAACTCAAATTGGTTTTCATGTTAGGGCTTGATTGAGGTGAGCATTTTCAATCATCCTTCTTCAAATTAGGTATGATCTGTTGATTTGATCTTTCAGTTTCTGGAGTAATCCTTTGACATTTCTTCTATTAATCAAGAAAGAATACTCTACCGTAAAATAATCTGTAACATATAAAAGTACAAATGTGGAAAATCTTTTGAATTGAGAAAAATGGACGTGAGTGATCATTATATTTCTAAATTGACATGAACACCTAATGTCCTTGAAAGACTGATTCTGATATTGTTAAACACTCTTCGGATTGTGTAGTCTTGCCTGAGTTTTGACCTTATTCCCCTTTTCCCCAAGGGGCAATTAGACATGTCTTCTAAATATTTAGATCTTTTGGAGAAAACATTTCACAATAGTTGGGGGGCAAGACTTTAAAGTGAAATATGCATCAGTATAGTCCTTTGTCCAAACCTCCTTAATTTTACGGTATTCTTTGCTAACATACAAGCTGCATATGCTTTTACTTCAAGATTCAGAACTACGAAATTTCATTGTTTTCTATCCTGAAATCAACATACTAAAATACTTAATGATTATTATCTTAGATTATCAAGAACTTTGAGTGAATATTAAGGTCTCCTTGTGTGGCTTGGAATTTTGTACTTTCTTGCAGAAAGCAGTTGAGAGACTTCTTCAATACTGCAATACTTCATGAAACTATCATGCAGATACTTGACATGTTCCTTAGCATGGGAAGTCCTCATCACTGGGTGGACTGCTTGATGCCTGAGGACCCAAGGTTGTACAAGCTTGCCAAAACATCCAGCGATGAAACAAATCCTCCTGAATTTACAAAATTTGATCAACTTATGGTTGAGACACGAGAAGTACTTTCAAGGTATCATTAGTGCATTGGCCCAGAAAATATTGTTTTATTCTGCTTTCTGTTTAGCAATTTACAAGTCTAGAAGAAGTGAACAAGGGTGGTTGGTCCATTCCAAAGCTCCATTCTGTCTCAGCAAACCTTTAACACCAACCTTTTCTTATCTAATAATTACATTGTAAAGCATTGCTTGGGGAAAGAAAGAACATAAAAAATGGTGATGCTCGAGTCTTAGATTCTAGCTTGGGGATGTATAGTGATTTAGGGGTTCCCTTGGAGTAATGATTGATTATGTGAGTGAAGGGCCACCTACATTGTGGAACTTTGAAGAGAGTAGAGGGCCTTGTGGGGTTAGCTCTACAAATGGTAGAACTTTGTTCCTTCTTGCTTGTAGCATGTTGAATAGTTGTGATTTAGACTTGAAAAAGCAAATTTTAACCATGGATGTAATCTTAATCTTGAGTGTGGCTTTTGCATTGCAGTGCTGAATTCAGTAATGTTGTTGAATTATCATTAAAAGCAGTGGCGAAAGCACTGGTGGAGGAGAAGGGTTTTCAATATGGAGGAGGCAATCTAACAAATGGGATGCCTCTAGCTAGACTTTTGCCTCGAATTGCACAGATATGTCCGACTTTGGTTGAGGAACCAAGCAAAAACCAGTTTATCCAAATCATACAAAGTGTTCCAGAAGTTGGTCTCTTCTTCACTCTCCTCTATTCCAATATGTCAGCCTCATAGTGAACAATGTTTGTACCTTTATTATTATTATTATTATTATTCACATTTAATTTACAAAAGGCACCAGCACCAATGGGGCTGGATACCTTGGAAGTTGCCCTAGGAATAATAGAACCGAAGGCTAGAGATTATTCCTTTAGTTTGTAATTTTTTGTATGATGTTAAATCTCCCTTTGATTGAAAATGGTGCTAAAATAAAGCCTGAGCTGAGGTTGAGAGCCTCGGGGCTTTAGATTTTCATTTATTTTCTACTTTGAAACTATAGAATTTTCAAATCATATCAGCAAAGGTTGACTTGGTACCATACCATGTTCACGTTTGAGACAAGAGGTTGTCCAAGGTTTCAACACTTCACTAATGATTTATTCTTCCATGTTTCTTTTATGAACCCCAGAATCAAGTTCCTTCAAACAAAACCTGTAATCTTTTCACTTTTTTAAGTTAAACCATTGGTAAAGCAGTGGATATAATGATTTATTTTGGGCTAATTCTAATATTCTATTCCACTCATTCTTTAAAGTTAGCTCACTTGCCCGATTGTACTGACGATATAGTCCAAGCTTCCTTTCTCAGTCGATTTGAAACGATCGAAGTTGATGATTGGGTTTATTTCTCACACTTGAATTCAACTCAAATGGAACAGGGTAAACGTTGTTTAAGCAGTTTGATAATATTCAATATAATACAATATATTTAATTTTATTTTAAAATAATAAATTGATTTTGTTATACCTACAACTTGTAGCGCGATCCTACAATCAACTCCTATGATTAAGGAGACACCTTGTGAGCTAGGACACTCACAAGCTTAATTCAATGGTATTACACGCTTGATATTGACAAGTATATCTATCATTCAACGCCCCACACATCCATTTCCTAAATATGACGTCTCATACCTACGATGACAAGACATCATTTTAGGCAGTCCAGAATCAATATATGGATGACATATGGCACCTTGAAAACTATCAGAAATAACCCTTTAAATGACTTACGTTAGGAAAAGGACTAATGCATTCTTTCCTCTAGCACTCTGAACTATCCCTTCTCCTTTCTAATCCTTTCCTGACCTCTACAGTTCGATCACTTCAATCCTCCTATAGCTTTCCACCCACCAGGTGAATCGTAAAAAACTTCCACAACTTCCTCATTGTATCTATCCACTGATAGAAATGGCTTATCCTAACAACCAAAACTCCCTCAAGAATCAGAACTTCTTGAACTTCCCTAGTAATAAAGATTTCCCCAACTACCAAAACCAAGTTGGTCAGAGCAGCCAAGTCCCATTTGGGAAATGGAAACTTTGGCCAATAATACCATGATCCTTACAATCCATTTAGTTAGCAACAATATCATTGATCGCTCCTCGATGTGTGTGCACTGAGGTAGATAAATAATGCAACTAAATATGGTGAAATGTGGTGTATTGCAAGTATAAAAGTCAAATTGTAATATAATTTAAATTACAACAAAATACCAAATTCTTTTGAGGATCATACCTAAGAGATTGCCATAATTGGTAAATGTTGTTACTAAATTAATTATTCAAAAATAAGTATTAATCTAATCGAGTTACGGATTAGTAGTGTGAATCCAAAATCCAATTGAAATAAAACTAATCCTAATTTACTAACTACTAAAGAAATTCCTATTTCTCAATTAAACAACGCAAAAATAATCAATAAATTAATTACTAATTAAGTTAAAATCCTAACTTGATTGAATTGTTAACTACGCTTACTTAGGAATACCCTCTCGATCTTTTCCTACTTAAGGATCACCACCTAAGATACCCTCTTGGTCTTACTTAGTTGTATATCTACCCAATCGATACCTGAAAAAATCTCCTTTCGGTTTCATTTCTCTAGATATTCTACTAGAGGTGTCAATTATAGTATTCTAGCAATTTAACAAAAAACACATAAAAACTCAATCAAATCGGAAATAATAATCAACTAATAATCAATTAAATAATTAATTTATACACAAATATTCATGAAAGCCCAAATATTAGAGGTGCCAATTATAGTATTCTAGCAATTTAACAAAAACACATAAAAACTCAATCAAATCAGAAATAATTCTCAACTAATAATCAATTAAATAATAAATTTATACACAAATATTCATGAAAGCCCAAATATCAGAGGTGCCAATTATAGTATTCTAGCAATTTAACAAAAACACATAAAAACTCAATCAAATCAGAAATAATACTCAACTAATAATCAATTAAATAATAAATTTATACACAAATATTCATGAAAGCCCAAATATCAATCTCATTAGCATACAAATATTTGATCAATTAAATGAAAAAGCAAAATTATAAAAGAGATTGAGTGGATAAAGTTCTCATTGATAAGACCCAGTTGATTGTGAAGTCTTGAATCGTCTTCGAATACAGAGTTTAATTGAGAACAAAAATATTCAATGTAAAAACAAAAACAAATCAAAATATAAAAAGAAAAAGAAAATAATAGAAAATGACAATAATAATATTTTTCTAAGAGAAAACCTAACCTAAAATTAATCTACTGACTAACTACTAACCTGCCTCATTATTTTAAATAAAAATGTTGGTTGTATAGTGACTTAATCTAGGGCTTTATATTCATCGCCTCATCACGATGTCAAGGCCTTACTCAGCACAACAACGTATTTAAATTCCAAGTTCCAAAGCAGGCATGTCGCAACTTCATTAGCGATGTCACGACTTCAAGGTATCTTCTCGTGACACCAAGACTTACCTCATCGTGACATAACTTAATGCTTGGTTTTCTTGGTGTTGCACATCACAACATTGAGTCGCATAGTCGTGACTTCAAGCTTTCATGTCTCGACCACAATGCTTCCCATGTCGTGACGCCACTCACTAACTTGGTCTCCCCTAGGCGTTACATTTTCCACGTTGCGACTTCAAGGTTCCCATGCTGCGATGTCAAGCCCAATTTTTGAAAATTTTAACTCTTTCATTTCTTCACTCCACAATATCAACACCTGTCGTGGAAAATAAATAAAAACAATTAAATTAACATTTTAAAATATATAAAATTAAACGAACAAACAAGAAAAATTGAAAACGCAAATTAAAAAAATTAAAAAAAATCATAGAAGTTTAAAAATTAGGAAGATCCGTATTGCCACCGTTAAAATGCGTCTAGCTGGTTCTTGATACTTTGATGCTCCGCTTGATCTTTAGTCAAGAAATATAAACCAACATCCTCGGTCGAATCCACTAATAATGTCTTATCTTCAATTGACGTGACATCCACATCACAATCCATTTAACACCAAAGTCGAGCCAACCCCACATTTCATTTCAGGATATTATTACCTTGCGCATCATCACCTCAATGTCGTGTGAGGCTGTGATTGTTTGAGTTTTACTTTCCTCAATGAATGAGAATGAATTGAACTCATTGATTCCTTTGGTTGACGTTTCTCCAACTATAGCTAGAAAGTATGTAGACTTTTCCACACCTTCATCTAATTTCTGTTTAAGCTCACTGCCAGCATCTAGTTTTAAATCTACTACTACTCCTACTACTACATCAATTGGATTGGAGACAATTCCTTTCTTTCTCACATCTTCATTACACCCTCCAATTCGAACCTCTTGTTGAACATTTCCGTTCAACTCAATATGATTAACAATGGTATAGTGGGCCTCATTGTTAGAGTTAGGAGCATCATGCACAACTTATTAGATTGGATTGGGCACTTAAGATTAGCTTTGGAGGAATTTCAATACTTGCCCTAGCTGGTTGGACACAGAAGACATGATGGCTTTGAATGAAGACAACCTATCCTCCACAACACTGAGACGAGTATCAAATGATGGGACCTCTATATATCCGCTATGATCTTTACCCCAACCTGAACAGTAATACCGGGATTGTGGATCATAAGTCAGATAACTGGTGGACCATTCTCGGTTATAACTATCTCTCTCAGTCGTATATCCATATGAATCATAAGAAGGTTTGTATGAATACTCGTGCTTTCCATATTCTCTATCATAACTCCACTGGTTCGTCAAGGCTTTTTTCGACCAACTCGATCTCTTATTGTATCCGTATTGTTCATCTTGCCACCTATATGCATCGTTATACATAATTGAGTTAAATTTTAAACAAGGCAAATAAAAATAATAATAAAAGCGATTAAAGAACTATTAACTTGTTTATATTTCAAATAATATTGCTTTTCTAAAAAACAACCAACTTAATAACAAATTTACACCGTTACAATCCCCAAAAATAATGCGAACAACTTGACTGCTCCTTGATGAGCGTGCACTGAGGTAGATGAATAATGCAACTAAATATAATGAGGTGTATTGCAAGTATACAGGTGAAATTGTAATATAGTTTAAATTACAACGAAATACTGGTAAATGTTGTTACTAAATTAATTATTCAAAAATAAGTATTAATCTAATTGAGTTAAGAATTAGTAGTGCAAATCCATAATCAAATTCAAATAAAACTAATCCTAATTTCCTAAATACTAAAAAAATTCCTATTTCTCAATTAAACAACACAAAAATCAATCAATAAATTAATTACTAGTTAATCCAAAATCCTAATCCGATTGAATTATTAACTACCCTTACATAGGAATATTGGAAAAATCCCGGTTTGAAAATAATTTTATTGCACAACGAAAAATTAAAATTTTGAAAACCGACTTGATTTGTGATATTTATAGCAATAAACTTTAACCGAATTCATACATGTGTTTTCAACTTAGCAGACATTCGTTGTTCTCGAATTTCAACCAAATGGTCTTCTTCGCTATTCTCGTACCACAAACTACTTTGAGTGTGGGCTCGAACCAATTGAATCGAAATACAGAACTAGAAAAAGTTTTCTCTCTTTTTGGGGTGAAAATAAAAACTCTATTTTTTTAATAGAAATTGGTAGAATTATCATTCTGGAAAAATCTATGTAATAGTTGAGAATAAATTCTCTTTATTTTTCAGAAGAATAACAATCTCTCAAAGTTGTGTTAATAGCTCTACCGATGCCATCTATTTATAGGAAGAGAATGTAGAACTCTTGTTGAGTTGTAGTGATTTATTTCAAATAAAAAAACATCTTACTTAGAATATGACTAGGGTAGATGAAACACCCTAGTATTCCTACAAGGTTTGTCACCCCCTTCATGTCCATGAGGGGTTTTTGAGCCTCTTTCACATCGAGTCCAATTACAAGTACTTTCTGGGTCTTTTTGAGCAATACTCTATAATGTGGTCCAACCCAATTTAGCTTTTTTTTTATTTCCAAAAACAAACTTCAATATTTATATATAAAACAATTTTCTCATCCCTATTTTACATTAGCAAAATTTTGACGATTTTACCCATGATAAAATTTTAACGATTTTGCCTCTGATAAGATTTCAAGAAATATGTTCAATATTTCGCAAATAAACATGTTCACTATGACTGAATGATTTATTTTCATTTTTTGATTTCAAAATAGTCCAAAAACATAAACTCATTCTTCCGGTCATTTTTAAGTAATCCATATAGAGGATTGCAAATGGATCATTTCCATTTCCATTAGGATTATTCCTATCGTATCATCTTTATTAGGGTAATTAGGCCACATACTACTGTACGTGAACCCAACATCTTTATCCTTAAGCTTCATCTTCAAGTCCTCGTCTTTATAACCATTGGGCATTTTTCCTTCCAAGCAATGCACATAAACACTTCTTAAGGAAATCATCTTCTCCACCTCCAAAGGGCTACCTTAGAGCAAATTTCGAACTACCTCGTCACAAACTCATCAATAAGAGGCGACCTAAGCTCCAAGTATCGTTGTCAAGAAGTTGCAACCTCACGAGAAAAATGGAGCTCTTTAGTGAAATGATGGCGAATCAAAACATACTTCCCCTTGTCTAGGCTAATATTGGTTACATGGCTATTTAAGATATTTGGTCACTTGTTCGTTTGTACCCTACCGCTTCATGAAATACAACATCCTTTGCATACCTCGATTCTTCCCTTGATCTGTAAGTGTAAGTTTGAAAAGGTTTTGGAAAGAAGACAAGAACCAGGGGCTTCCTATGAGCACAACAATCTATGAAGATAGCCATCAAATTCCACCAAGACATGCCTATGAGTTGTTTAAAAGCTATGCGATATGATTGAAGCACCTTGCAAAAAGGAATGTATAGAGGCAGGTGAAATCCGCCTTAAATTCATGAAACAATTTAAAGATGTTTGGACTCCTATTAGGATTGGAAGGTAGGTCTCCAAATGACATATACCTCAAGGACGAATAAACTCAAACTTGTAGTTATTGAAATGTATACTTCAACATCGGAATAACCTCTCTAACTCTATTTGCTCGGTACTACACCACACTATTAGATTAGTCACTACAACATGTTTTTATCTTTTCTACTTAGAACCTCAAAAATTCATAGTTGATAAGCTTGCACTTCTCTTTCCACTAGTACTTTTTCCTTTACTAGTCATTGTTGTTGATAAACGTCACACCTCAATAAAGGAAAAGAAAAGATAAAGAAATGTGAAACTTACCAAAAATTTGAAAACATCGTCATCCAAACTTTTCCTTAACCAACTCTTCACCCTCGATAAATTTAGAACTCAAAACATTGAATGCGAGAAGAAAGTGCAAGGAAAATAGAAAGATATAGATGAAAGCAAAAAAACTATTAAAGTATGGAAATCCAACTCCAACAACCTTTTTTTTATAAGGTTTAGGGAGTAAAATGTGCTCTAGAAGATTTGAAATTGTGTTGTAATACCTTAATATATGGTAAAACACTCCCAAAAAAGCCAACTTTCAAACTAGTAAAATAGTAACACATAACCACCACTCAATAATAGTCCCTTCTCTCACTAGCTATGCTAACTATAGGGCATATATCACCTTAAACCACGTTCTCATCAAATCAATATTTATTTTAAAATTTTCAAAATTTAGAGCTTTGGAAATGTTCTCAAAATTTTTCTAAGTCTAGATACCTACACTCCTCTCTGAAGATACACCTTGCACTAGCAAGTACCTCACAGAAATACAAGTTACTTCGTTAGACTCAAAGAAATCCTCATCACCCTAGTTGACAAGTTGCAAAAGTGTTAACATATCAAGGAATGTCACTTAATAACCTCCCCTTCAATTGGGGAGGGTTAATTATTATACCTAGACCTTGCGAGCCCATGACTCTTCAAATCAACACCTTTGGCTAAGGACACAACTTTCAAGCTAAGACGCCTATGAGCTCAATATCTTGTAAGCACAAGACCTAGCGAGCCCAAATCGATAGGACCACACACCTAACACAAACATGATATTTGCCTTTCACACATCACACATGTTCTTTCCTCATACATGACGACCTATTCTTATGGTGACAAGACATCAATAGGTTAGTTAAATTGACGTTAGTTAAATTCTAGGGAGTCTAAAACCAATATATGAATGATACGTGAGACCTTGGGTACTATAAAAGAAATCTTTAAAAGGGCTTACTAGACTAGAAAATGGATCGAGACACTCTTTTCTCTAGCACTCTCAACTCTCTTCTCTCAAATCCTTTCCCAACTCTCAAATGTTGATCACCTCAATCCTCCCATAGCTCTCTGGCCTCCGAGTAAACTGTCACAAACCTCCACAACCTACTCCATGTATCAACAAAATTCATCAATTTCTTCCATCAAATATTAGAATATATGAACTTGACTTTGAATAATGATTTTATGATTGTTACTTTACCATCAGCAACCCAAGTTCAATTTGCTTAAGAACATAATGAATTAGAGTTTTTCTTCATATTCCCAATTATGTATTCTGACTGTAAAACACCTTTCGACTCATTTCATCAGTGATTTTCTGTCCATTGACAAATTAGGAATCTATTGTTTGTGCATTAACAATTTCGAATTCTAAAATTTAGAACGTAAATTTTATTTTCTCAATTTCATTTTTGTTTCTAGTTTTCAATTGCAGCAATTTTGGTCTTCAATGTTGTTTTCTTCTTTCATTTTAACTTAGAAAGATGGATTTTTTATTATTAAACACCCAATTACTTTTAGACATGTTTATTTTTAATTTTTTCCATGAGCATTTATATAAGAAAAACATTAAAACTATTCAAAAGTTACTTGTTTGCTTCAAAACGAATTATATAAGGACTTAGTTGCTCATTTTTAGATTAGAGGACCCAATTTGCTCTTGAATTTCTAATAGTTTAACCAACAACAATCTTACATGACCTAACAAAAAACCTCTCCAACTAAATTGCACACTTAACTTGTTTAGCAAGGTTCATTTTGTTTAAAGATTGAACAGACTTGGATTAACAATTTATATAGATAAAATGTACTCATATTGTAATCGACTTGGAAAAATATGAATGGTGGTCATGCCATACATAAACTTGACCCAACCCTTACTCAACTCATGACCTCCGCATCAAGCACCCAAGAAATAGAGTAAAAATAGAATATTATGGCAGAATTAAGAAACAAAATGCATCTTATTGTGATACAAGAAAAGGTCAAGTAAAATCAAAATACATGTACTTCGAAAAGAAAAGCAAAAAACTGGTAATTATGATAGAGATAGGTTATTTCAAATTTATTGAAAACAACCTAAGCAAGGGATAAAAGCTGCAAATCTAGACCTTAGCAAAAGTACAGCTTACATTTAACTCTCGGTTGATGCACGGCTTTGCTTCTCCTCTATACCCGATTGAGAGAATCTACGCCGAAGAACTTCTAGAACATTTTCTATCTTTACATCTTTGTGCCTTAGCAAAACCATAGCATGGTAGATCACATTTGCCATTTCTGAGGCAGTGCATGAACTGTCCTCTTTCTCCTCCAGCGGTCGGCACAATTCATCTGCTTCTGCCCTGCAATAGTAAACTGATCACTTAATTTGTTTATATAAAATTCAACATGCAAATACTATACACATACTCTTAGACATGCTAAAGAGTAAAGACTTCAAAACATGGGGCATATACCATATTCACACTTCTAGACATGTTCATTAGTGGTTTAACACTACTTTCTTTGTTTTTGAATTTTTTGCAGTTCTTTATGGGACACATACTACTATTGTAGCTTAAGGTAATATAACTTTACCGGATTTTTGCGCACAACAAATTTTCATCAAGTAAGAGCCGTTTAGTCCACGAAGGCTTTCCATGTTTCCCTGCTAACTCTAATTCTCTTTTGGAAATTGTAGACTCTAATGAGTATAAAGTTGTCAATGCCAAGTTAGTTTCTTCAACCTACAAATACAGACCAAGTTAAATAAGAACTTGCAAATAATACCGTATAAGGTAGTGTAGCAGTAGAACTAAAAGATTGTGACAGCACTTTTGTTAAAGATGAGAGCTGCTTACTTCTTGCTCCTTCAGCAAATCACCTATTGATGTGAAATAGCATGTCTCTAACCCTGTGTGGCAGGTAGGGACATCAGGCTTCCCAAGGTAAATTATCTAAAGGAGAAGTTTCAGTTATGTCAAACTTCATAAATTAAGCAATCAATAAGATGTCAATGAGAAAGTTATTTAAAACGAACAGAATCGCGATCACAATCAACAAACATGTCATAAATGTTGATGAAATTGTTGGAAGTTTCTCCTTTTGTCCACAATGTTGCCCCTGATCGACTGAAGAACGTTGCCTTCCTAGAAGTGATAGTTGTAGCTAGTGCATCCTTATTGACAAAGCCTTGCATTAATATGGCTCCTGTGTCAACATTTTGAGCTATAGCCACTGCTAAACCTTTGTCATCCCATTTGATACTGTCCAATAATATATCAACCTAAAATTAAAACTTTTAGGTATTTAGGTCCTTATAGATGTGGGGTTTTTGAAAATATACAGAAGTCTAAGGGAATATATATACAAAATCAATGAGATACCATACAAGAATAACAATTTCACTATAACCATGCGTGTACATAGTGTAAAGAACTACCATATTGTATTTTCACTAGTAATAAAACAAATTTCCACAATCAATATAATTTAAACAAATTAGAGATTTGATTTTTAAGAATAAAGAACTGAAATCAGAAAACCATAGAGACAGAGGACAAGAGGTTCGAAAGCAAAGGGGTTTTACCAATCACCACCAAGCACTCAATGGCTTAGAACCTCAACTCATAGTACCAGGCAACATTTGAATCCTTCCAGAGATGGTTACCATCAATCCTATATTTTATTTTTCCAGATATGTAACAATTCATACCATAATGGATAAGATTGGGACCTCCCATATTCCAGTTAATTCCTAGGCACTAGTCAAAACACATAGATGAAAATAGGGTTAGAGGAATACTAATAACATTATTAGCTGTTTCAGGACTATTTTATCTTGGCCTGCAAATGCCGAGATAACTTACCAGTAATAATATCGGCATCAAATAGGCATGAGTTGTGGCAAAGAAGCCTGGATTCATGGCTAAGGCAAAGTAAGTTATTAGTGCAAGACTGCTTAAATAAATTCGAAGTTCGATAATCCTTTTCTTCTATCTGACACCTCCATTTGTTAGTAGCTAATCAATCTACTTGTCCTTATGTCCTCATTTGGGAAAGATATACCTTATTAGATAGTATTTTAACACTTCTTCTTCAAGGATAAGGGGTAAAGTCGTATAAAATCCATACTTGCAAACCATTTAATCAGCCAATGCCTTGATGGAGTAAAAGACAAGCAGATAATTACTAAAAACAGTTGGCTGCTTCATCAAGCAAATGCACATTAAAGAAAAAGTACATTGGATTCAATGTTGACATCGTTGGAAATTTTCCTCAACAAAGAAAAAACAACAGCATTTATCCTTTTCTTATTGTTGAATCCACCACAAACACCAGCAGGAAAGAAGCTACAAGCTTTGAAAGGAACTCTTACAGGTTGAACACAAGGGAGAGATGAAATCGCCATTGAAGCTTCAAATGTAAATCTCGGCTATAATTGCAGTAATGTCAAGCTGAAAATAAAAATGGTAAAACAATATTACTAACAAACTAAAAAAACCAGAAGAATGTCATTAGTTTTAGTGAAAACGATGGTGAACCTCTTTAAAAAGATAAAACTTGATTTTTCATATATAGTTGCTCCCTTTTTTGAACCACAACAAGAAGGGAAACCTAGCTAAGGTTCAGATTGAATATAAAGCCACACAGTTTATAGTTTCTATTGCTTCAAGGGACGAGTCATACGGGAATGAATCAAAATTCACATTTTTTTCAGAGAAAAGAATGGGATGTAAAATGTTAGCAAAAAAAAAAAACCTTTCTTGTAGAAGGATGTCAGGCAATGGAGAAGCACGGACACGGATCTTCCCCTCTCGTACTGGTGTCGTACGGAACACAATCTGTCAAGACATTGATGTCCAAAAATGGACACGGATGACTAGCGACCGGCGAGCGGATGAAGAAGAAGAAGCAGTCTGCTGGTGAGTGATGAGGAAGAATTAGTTGTGGCGGCTGAAAGGAAGGAGAAAGTTATGGAATTACTCTAAGGTTATATTTTTTGTTGTATTAAACTCACCGTTTCATTAAACTGTTTGGGGGTTTTTTTACTCGTGGGGTTTTTTTCCTCGTATTTTTTTGGTAAACTACACTTAAGGTCCGCCAATTATTAATAAGTTTACAGTTTGGTCACTCAACTTCAAAAAGTTATAAAAGCGTCACTGAATTATTCGAAAATTTTCATTTAAGTCACTAAATTACTTGAAAGTTTTTTATTTAAGTAACTAGAATGTTAAGTTTTTTTTTAAAGTCCTACTATCGAGCTCCATGTGACGGTTCAATAATTAGTACGATGGATTAGCACCCATTAACAAGTAGAAGAACATACATTAAATTCAAATCAATCTAACGGTCAATGTTGAAGATTAGAGAAGAAATCTATTTTGATTTTGATTCGCAAATTTGTGACGTTTAAAATTATTTCATAAAAAAACTGAACTATAAAAGAGAAGAGGAATGAGAGGTTTCAATTGGTGCAAACAATGTAAAAAGAAAAAGGTCATACAATATTGATTTTAACAATCCTATCACTTAAAAGAAAACTTTTGAATAGTTTAGCGACCATTTTTTACCTTTTTGAAGTTGAGTGATCAAAACGTAAACTTACTAATAATGTAGACCTTGAGTGTAATTTACCTTTTTTAAAAAAAATCAAGCTTTGGTTATTAATTAGGTTAAAATATGCTAGTCCTTGTATTTAAAAAATTAAAAAAAATCAATCTTTTTACCTTTTCAATTTAAAAATCTTACTCTGTAGTTTTCGTTAAAAATTGTCAAGATGTTTATTTTTCATCAATTATATGTCGCATCACATAAGAGTAGCCTAATCAACATGACAATTTGAAAAATTTCATGAAAATACCTACAATTTTAACGATTTGAATAAAAATTTCAAATCAAAAAGGTAAAATGACTTAACTTTTAACCTTTTAATTATAAGGGTTAAATTTTAAATTTTGTCAAAGTACAATAACTAATAGTATATTTTAACCTATTAATTATAAGATATTAAGGTTATTCGGCTCAAGCTATACGTTGGGTTTTAGAAACTATTACAAATAACAATTAATTTATAAAAAAATTAGTTTAATATATTTTAATTAATTAAGATTAAATTGAATTATCAAATGCTTTCTGTTAGTGAAACCCTTATTTGAGTTGATGTCACATGTTAATGTCTAGGGACTAAACCCGTATTTAATGAATTTATAAATAAATTATTTATCACTACACCAATAATAATTATTGTGTAAATTTAAAAAAAAAAAACTTAAAATATTTCCTCTCACCAAATTTGTTTATCTATATTTACTATTAATAAAATTCCTAATTAAGTTTGTGTAATGGGTAATCGAGTCTCAACTCGATTAGAGAAATTACTTTAATATCCCCTCACATTTAAAATGATTTATATTATTTGAGGATACTTTAATCTTTTTTATTTAAAAAAAACCTATAAAAATAAAAATATTCATATGGTAGGATTTGAGCCCACATTAACTGGGTTGGAAGATTAAGTTTATCAATCAACCAAAACTTAATTTTAGTGTGTTTTTATTCATTTTTATTTTAACATGTACAATTTATTATCTCCATGAGTTGTATATTTATATTTTATATATGCTTTATATAAAGTTTCTGACTAAAATTGATGTCACCCATAATTAGGTCTCAACTTAGTTATTATATTACCAAAAGGTCATTATTTTAAAAAATTAATAAATATTAATTTAAGCATACTTTTTTCTTTTAATATAAAAATCTAGAAAAAAAATTCATGCTTACATGGGATTTGAACCTAAAACACTAAACATATACTCTTTCAATTTTACAATTTCAACTAAACTAACATTTATATGGCTTCATAATAAATATATTATATAATTTTTCACCCATCGTGGATATGCCATAATATTATTGATAATATTTTCGATTGAGTTAGTATCATAAGTTAACTCGAGACCAACTCAAGAAAAATGGCAATGGTCTCTCCTACCTTAACCAGTGGTAAAGTGTTTGCTCTTTGCCATAGGTATGAAGTTGCTTTAAAACTCGTGGCCAACATGTTGGAAAAAAATTTAGTTTGAAAACGATTTTCTTGCAAATCAGAAAAGAAAAATTTTGAAAATCGACCCTGTTTATGATATTTATAGCAATAAACCCTAAACCAAAATCATACCTATGTTTTCGAATAAACGGATCATTGTCATTCCCAACATTCAACCAAATGATCTTCCCCTCTATTCTCATATCACTAATTGCTTCGAGTGTGGGCTCAATCAAATTGAATCAAAACACAGAACTAGAAATAGTTTTCTTTTTTTTTTGGGTGAAAACGAAAATTCTCTTCTTAAAATAGAAATCAACAGAACTGTTATTCCGATAAAATATATTTAATAGTTGAGAATAAATTCTCTATATTTTTCGGCAAAGTAACAATATCTTAAAGTAGTGTAAATAGCTCTATTAGGGCCATCAATTTATAGGAAAAGAAACAGAATCCTTGTTAAAATGTATAAGTTTATTTCAACTAGAAAAATGAAATCCTAGTTCAACTAGTATGTAGGGGGCGACAACTCTAGTTAATAATATAAGGGTTTGCCATCCCAGTTTATAACATAAAAGACTTTTGGGCCTCTTTCATATCGGGTCCAATTACAAGTGCTCTCCTGGCTTTTAATCAAATACTTTATAATTTGATCCAAACCTATTTTTTTCTATTTCCCAAAAAATAAAGTTCATTATATTTTCAATTAAATAATTTCTCAACCCAATTCTAATTTCGTTCAAATCATAACGACTTTACCTTAAAAGAATCTATGAGAAAATATATTTAATATTTCCACATTCAACGGTTCACTATGACCAAATGATTTATTTCCATTTTCGAACTTTATTAATTCGAAAAATATTAATTCATTTTTTAGGTCATTTTCATTTTTCATTTTCATTTTGGAAAAAACCACATTCATTCCCAAATGATTCTATTTCTCCATTTTCATTTTGGAGAAAAAACCATTTCTAAATTTTTCCTATTTATCCATTTCACCATTTTTATTCATTTATGTTCATTTAATTCAACATGCAATTCATTTCCGGTTTCAATGAGCTAGCGGAGGGACCAATTGGACATATACAATTAAGGCTCAAATGATTAATAATTAAGTTCCAACATTTCACCTATTAATTATAAATTCATTTAGTCACCAAGTCATTCGACTACAGTATCGTGATTGAGCTCTCCCCAACGACATACTATTACGAAGGCAACCCGATTAGTGCTCGTCCAATGACCTTGTCGTAAATGTATTACCCTCATAGGATATTCTTAATCTCTTTGGGATAATATTCATTCTCCCAATATGATTATTATTTATCTCATGGTAACCATTACATCTTCCTTCATGAAAAGTCAATTACTATCAAATAGTAATCAAGTCATTCATCACAAAGACGAACGAACCGTGACCACGTTTACTTTTCATCAAGCATGTAATGCCAATAAGAGAATATCATTTACTCGTGTCTCAGGTTATGAATTTCACTATTGTGCATGACGCTATATACTGCAGAAGTAGTATGCCTAACGCACCAGCTTTTGGTTCCTTATCTATTCGAACTCAAGCTTTTACTTACATCAAAATGTACGAGTCATGCATACATAGTCTGTCATCCACTCAGGATTTAGGTATGTCACACTATGAACACCACAAGTGAATAAATCCATAAACGGATTCAAGATTTATTCTTCTTGGTCCCAGTTCAATCTACTGCCAGTCCTGTCAGTCACATCCATATCTCTATCTTCTAGGAGTCATCCGCTCTAATGCCCCAGACAAAACATCTCCCTAATTGTACTTAATAGACAACATATTAGTCTTTCAATCAGTTTGCTCATTTTTTTTATTAAACTAAGGGCATGTTTAAATTCATCTACTAATATAAGTTGTCTTTCTGTATTATGATCTGACCACGTAATACTGCTTAGTATTAGTTTAAACATTAGACAACTAATGAGAAACATTTGCTTCCATTTTTTCATGCAAAAACAATATGAGGACAATCATATAAAGTATATTAATGTAATCAATGAATTTGTTTTATTAACCAATCTATTCCAAAAAAAAATACAAGTTTACAAATGAATATACTACATTCAATGCACCAAATCCAGCACAATATCTACCCCTATAGAACGATTAGTCTCTAGGCTCGCTCCGGTGGATATCTTGGGAATCCCCCCCAAAAAAAGATTTCCTTTTACCCACAATTTAAACTATTTTTTATTTTAGTTTTTATTTTAGTTTCGTAAATATTATACATGTGTTATTATTATTAGTTTCAAATATTACTGTGCAGGCCCATTTTGACCTAACCCAAACTGGCCCAATTAACCTAAACCTACCTAACAGACCCAATACAACAAACCCCAAAGCCCATTACAAAACAACCCAAATACCAACCCACCTAGACCTAACCCAGTAACCTTCAACCCAATATTCTGCCTAACCAAACCCAATACAACACCTAACCCAAACCCGGAGCCCATTAGCCCAGGTCCAATTTCTCTAAAAAATATCTGCCTAGGGTTTTCAGTCTAAAACCCTAGGCGCCGCCTCTAGCGCCGCATGCTTTGACTCTTGGTCTTCTGGCGCCGCACCCTACCCCTAGCCACTGCCACCGCCGCACGTCAGTCACTGTCACCGCTCCCATGCCACTTGCGCCGTCACCTGCAAAGAAGGAACAAAGAAAAAACAAGCATAAGCAGTAGCAGAAATCGGCTATAAAAGCCATCAAAAAATGTAATTGTTTCTTCTTCTTTGGTTAGCAATCTGATGTATCAAAAAAGAGATTAGCAAAGAAATAAAAATTAAGTTTCAAAGGTGATTTCTAGTGTCTTTGTATTCGGTTTTCTCTTGATAGTTTAATCCTTTTCCTATTTTATTTTATCATTTTTTTGTTTATCCATTTGCGTATATACAATATAATAAATAAAAAGGAGAGGTGCTCACCGGGACGGGGTTTGCCGCGCCGATTTGGCGCTTCGTCGACCGTCGGAGCAGTGACGGTGCCGCGAGCCGAGCGGCGGCGCATCAGGAACCCCACATGGCCGGACTTTTTTGAGAGAAAAGGGGTTTCCCTTTTAGTTTTTTTAAAAAAAACGGCTGAAATGTTTTTGTGAAGCAAAAAAATAGGATTAAATACCCTGTAAAACGGCGTCGTTTTGAATTTAGGGTTCAGAGACCAAAACGGCATCGTTTTGGTCTCTGACCCGCGCGATGACCGGACCCAGGGGGAGGATCCGCGCGTTTTCTTCAGTTGGAATATTTGCGCAAATAGTCCCTTTGATTTTGTAGCGCTTTCATGGAAGTTTTTCGCATATTTTCAATTTGGCCATAAAGTTTTATTTTTGATTCATTTTAGCCCTCATCTAAGCGCAGCGTTTTGGTTCTTTGGGGTATTTACAATTTTGGTTCCCCTTCTTTCAGTGCGTTACGCGATTTAGTCCCTTTTGCCTTTTCTTATTTCGATTTAGCCCAATACTTTCGTTTTTATTTCGATTCAGTCCATATTTTAGCAATTTATTATTATTATTTAGTTATTATTATTATTATTATCATTATTATCTTTACTATTATTATTATTATATTTATTAATACTATTGTTAGTATTATGTTTTCTTATATTCACTTATGAAATTTTTAAATATATTTGTTTTAATATATTATTATTATACAATTGTTTTTATATACATATACGTATATATATATTAATTTATTTAATATACCTACTCAATTTTATATGCATACATATATGTTTTTATATATATTAAAATACGTATGTTGTTTATATATATTATGTCATTTCATTTTATTTTATTTTCCACATATGTGTATATCTTTTCATCTATATGCATATATTCTTATATTTTGCAATATTTATGTATACCTTTCTTATAATATATATGTACATATTTTAACCTTTGTAAATACACATACATATACACATATACATTTTTTTCCATATTTTTATAAATTTATGTACATACACACGTTTTTATAACGTACATACCTAAATTTTATATTTTTATATTTTATAATCCTTATATGTATATCTTTTATTTATTTTCTTCATTTATTTATTTATTTATTTATTTACATATCCGTTATTATTATTTGTTATGCTTTAGAATTTTTATTTGTTTATTTCTTGTTATGGTGCATACGTGATTGATTTTATTTATATATATGTGATTTCGTTTATTTATCTTTTGTTTTTGATTGTATTAGTTTACTTACATCATTATCATTGTTATTCCATTACACCCATTTTTATTTAGATTTCAAAAAGAAATTTTAAAAATATAAGTAATATTCGGTATTTTAAATCTTCGAAAGAATCGAGCCCTAACGTATTGGGTTTCGATTTTTTTCGCTGAATCTAAATAATCAAGATTACTCTTTTAAAAATAATAAAAAGCTTATTATCGGGAATTCAATATGTTATGTCCTAACGCATTGGATATGACATGCTGTTTTCTTGATATGAGAATTTTTTCTAAAAAAATTTCAAAATAAGGCAATATTTTGCGTTTAGAAATTCGAGAAAACATGCCCTAATGTGCTGGGTGTCGATTTTTCTCGTTCAACCAAAGCTAAATATCCTTTCAAAAATTTCAAAATAAGACAATGTTTTGCGTTTGGAAATTCGAGAAAACATGCCCTAAGGTGCTGGGTGTTGATTTTTCTCGTTCAACCAAATAGCTAAATATCCTTTCAAAAATTTCAAAATAAGGCAATGTTTGGCGTTTGGAAATTCAAGGAACGTGCCCTAAGGTGCTGGGTTTTGATTTCTCGTTTAACCAAATTGCCAAATATCCTCTTGAATTTTAATCTATGCTATTCGAGTTTTTTTAGGATCGTATTTTAAATTTCTTTAAAGTTTTCAGTTTTTTGACTAAAACATTAAGTAATCAACTAGGTACCAATTTTGGGCGTATCGAGGGTGCTAATCCTTCCTCGTGCGTAACCGAGTCCCGAACCCGTTTTTTTGAATTTCGTGGACCAAAATTGTTGTTTTAATAAAATTAAATCGTTTATTAAAAGCAACCACTTTTCAAGGTGATCCGATCACACCTTATCAAAAAAGGATTGGTGGCGACTCCCGTTTTTGTTTTCATTTTTCAAAACCCAAGTCGACCCTATTTTTCATCAAAAAAATGGTGTCAACAATTACATTTTATTATTTATGTTATGTTATTTATAAATACAACTATGCAATCTAAATATGTGGTTTTCACATGCATACGCGTGTGATAGAATTTCTAGTATTAATAATGTATTTGATTGAGTTGGTGCCACAAGTTAACTCGGCACCAGCTCAAGATTGACGACAGTACTATGATAAACAGTTTAATCAAAATTTTTCATTTTAATATTTTACATATTTCATGTGTTATTATTTATTAGTTTCAAACCATATATTTCATTATTTATTTTATGTTATTTTTAAACACACATTTGCGTTCCAAATTTGTGGTTTCCATATGCATGTGATAGAATTTCTAGAATTAACAATGTATTTGATTGAGTTGGTGTCACAAGTTAACTCAGCACCGACTCAAGATTAATGACAACACCATGATAAACAATTAAATTAATTTTTTTTATTTTAATATCATACATATTTCATGTGTTATTATTAATTAGTTTCAAACCATAGTTTCATTATTTATTTGATGTTATTTTTAAACATACATTTGTGTTCTAAATTTGTGTTTTCCACATGTGTAATAAAATTTCTAGTTTTAATAATATGGTTGTAAATAAATTAAGTATTTTAACATAAAAAATATATAATTTTTTTTATTGTTGTCTCCTATTGTACTTGTATCATCATTTTCTAAACATTACCTTGTCGTTGTGTTGATATTTTATTGTGCCTGTATTGCATGCTTGTGTCCATGCTTCGTTGTGTCCATGCTTGTGTTCATATTTTTTTAAGTATATTTGCTCACCGTAGGTATACTATTAATTGATAAGTGAACTTGCCTTAATCAGATTTTTAGTTGGTTTACGACTGCATCAAGCTTCACAAATAAACATAAGCAGGTTCGCATGCCTCATAACAACATACTTAAGAGTTCGCAGCACAACTTAGACTTCTTACACGAAAAAAAAGTTCGCATAACTAGAAAATATATGAGTTCGTAGTTCAGTTTAAGGCATAGGCTCGCATACTTATCAGACTTCGCATGAAATCACATAATATAAGAGTTCGCTTAGCAACAATCAGGATAAGTTCGCAAAGCACACATGATATCATAGGATTACAATCAAAGGAATGGGTTCGCTAAATATGAACAATTCACAGATATATCATGCTTATGCAAATAGATAGACTTTGCAATAAAAAAGAATATGCATGCAATGGTTATTATAATTCAATAGGGTTCACGTATAATCATAGGCTCGCATACCTTACCAGTGGTTCACCTGTAATAAAATAATTATAACAGGGGTATGCATGTAAATATGGCACGCAACATGCAATAAACCTTAATCAGAAATCAAACTTGCATGTAAATAAAAAACAATACTCTTATGCATGGATAACATCAACTTTATTTATGAAATAACAAGTACTTTAAACATGATTCGTAAATTAATGTAATGAGAATTTAAATGTAACTAAATATTCTAAACTTTAAATAATATTATTATATGCATAAAGTTAGAAATATAACATTTAACTCTAAACCCATCACAATAATCCTATCGCCTTTAACCCAAGTTCACCAACATCTGCCCAATAGTGCACCTCGCCACATCAACAACCTCGCCAATGCTAATCTACGGCCTACTTACCTAAGAATAAGTAAGAGAGGAGTGGGTGAGTTCATTGTGAACTCAATGAAAAATAAAAAAAAACATTAGGGTATATTTCAAAGCTAGAGTTTAAAAAAAAAACTTAATTCCTGAAACGTTTCGCATTGTATGTGAGGTTTCAAGACCCAGTTCACACATTCTGTCAGAAAACATAACTTTGGAAATAGTTTTGAAAACTCATTAGCCTTTTCTTAAACATACTTGGCAGGGCTTGCCTTAAAATCGTGAGGCCTATTTTGTTTATCAAAAACCTTTTAAAACCGTGTCTGGGTTCACCCTAAAATCACGAAGCTAGCTCACACTTTTTAGAAAAAAAACCTTTTCTTTGAACAATGTCTACTTAGCTCACAAGACATTCACACTTACGAGTAGAGTATACCTTAGGTCGCAAGATTGGCTCATTAATTTGTCTTGTTGGATATAATCCAACTAAACTCGTAGAGGAGCATGCACTTTGAGATATATCACACTAGCTTGCTTAGAGCTGAGCTCACTAATGAGCATCATCCCTTAAGCTCGCATGGGGAGCTTCACTGATACATAGCTTGTCACTTAAGCTCACGTGGGGAGCTTCGTTGACATACAAGTTATCACTTAAACTCACATAGGGAGCGTCGTTGATACACAACCTATCACTTAAGCTCACGTAGAGAGCTTCCCTGATACACAACTTCTCACTTAAGCTCACGTTAGGAGCTTTACTGATACACAACTTGTAAAACCGTTTCTAAAAATATTCTTTAAAACCTTAGCACGCATAGGAGCTTGCAAAAAACTGTGCTTTAAGAATCATAATTTCAAATCGTATTTGAAAACAAAGGTTCGTAGCTTTAAAACATATCTTTTCAGAAAACTTACATTTGAAAATTGTTTCGAAAGCATAATTCTTAAAAAAACCATATCAATATAAACTGAACAACTTAATAGTTAACTGATCCTCTCCGGACGTACTAACGTCTAGAGTAGAAATCCAATATATTAAAAAGGCAGTATCTGCAAGTATATGGGTTAGGTTGTAATATAGTTATAATGGAGTAGATGAGTACTCTGAGGATCGTACCCAAGGGAAGTGAGTACAAAGTTAATTCTAACCTAAACACAAATAGATCTAATAAGTACTTTAGATTGATTATATTAAAATGAAAGGAAGGTTTTAGGGATTTTTAATCATAATAATGAGAAAAGTAATAAATAAATAATGAGAAATCAAATAGTAGAATCTATAAAATCTGAACATGGGTAATTAGCTCGTTTCGGTAATCATAACCAACTGCCGCTTTGGGTTTTCTTGTTCAATCAGATCTTCCGATCTCCCACTAGTATAATGACTCAACAAGAACTATTTATCTCTCGACCTTACAGTCCAGACCAGTTCGGGGTTAATGTGTTCACGGATAGGCCATTCCAATTTTGGGTTAATTCCTACCTTAACGACTTCCTAGGATCATCAAGCTTAGGGTTTAAGTTCTTCCTTTCTCCAACAGCTGATCCGCTAAGAGAACCTTACAAAATAGTTAATTAATCATACCTCTACTCACTAATCCCCCATAGGAGGATTAGTTCTCCATGGATCTCATAAACAATATAGACTTGATATATAGAATAGACATGAATAATACTTCAACAATATAAAGTTTAGAAGAAGCTTGATTTGTATTGAATAGAATGTCGAATCCTCACAGAGTTTTATCAAGTTAACAAATTTGATCTCTTCTGCAAAAGCAAAGAACAAAAATGAAATAAACCTAAAGCCTACGAAAAGAGAAAAATGAAAGACTAAAACTAGGAAAAAAATTATACAATATGAAAATTTATCCATAACATGTGTTAAATGAGCCTATTTATAGACTTAGAGCTGTCATCGTCTTAACCCTAGGTCAGCTGCCATCCTTGTGCTTTAATGTTTGATTGTGCAGACCAAAATTCCACTAGCTTGAAATTCTTTCCCATAAAAAGGTGATGTCACGACATACCAGGTCCTGTGTCGCAACATCGAAGACATTTTGCTTCATCTTTAGGATATTTTCAAGAGTGTGTTGCCACATCCTCAAGCTGTGTCACGGCACCGAAGGCAATCTCAATATTTTTCTAGTCCACTCTTTATGTTGCGACATCCAACTCTCCGTGTTGTAACACAAAGACCAGTATTGAGTTAACATACATTCTAATGGTCTCCTGCACAGTCATAAAGCATATTAGCTTACCCTTAGGCCTCATTCGACCCCTAAGGTCAATCAAAGACTCAAATTACACATTTTATTTAACGTAAATAGAATTACGAAAACCTAACTAAAACTTAACCAAAGTGCTTATATTCAAGCTCCTAGAGTGCGAAAACTATTTCAATCTGCTACACCGAATTACGAAAGATCAAACTCCTCCACACTAAAGTCATTACTTATCCTCAAGCAAAGTAAACAAAAATAGTAAATGAAAAAACGACATTTGAGCAAATATGGTACAAATGTTAGCTTTGGAGAACATGAATAAACATTTCATACTTATACATAATCTCAGTATGATATATAGCTTACTTACCTCTTTCGATATCAAACACCTAAGTTCAGTATATTACAAAGAATACAAGCATTAAGGGTCCCAAATGTAAGGATCCATAAATAAATTATACAAGTAATTTGATTATCGTAGCAGAATACAAAAATTCATAAATATAACTATTCAATATGATGTCAAATTACAAATAAGTCTACCTAGATCATATAGGGCTTTTTGGCCTGTAACGTTCTGAGGCTTGGGACAGGTATGAAATTTAAGAACAGTAAGCATCAAATTGTTTCAAACACGAAAATAGTTTGACACATCATATTGTCCTTTATTCTCCCATTTAGTGACCCTTTTCCACCCAACGCTTTATTTCTCATTTCTCACATTCCTTATTTCTCCTTACAGAAAATCTTAGCATCATATAACAACTATGGTTAGCTCATAATTTTTTGTGCACTAATGAACAAGTTTTTTTTTCTATTTTGCGACTTTGTCACTTTTCTTTCTTTTTCACGATACCTCACTCACAAATGCTTTTACTTTTCACGTCCTTTTTCTACTCATTTACTTTTTTTTTCGTTTTGCACTTTTAAGCTAAGCTAACCTATAATCACCATACTACACTAATTTTTCTATCATTCTATTTTTACAAAACCACCGTAATGTATCTACTTAACACTCAATATGTATGGCCAAACTTCTATAATCATGCAATTCAGGATCAAATAAAAAGGTAAGCACAAATTATTGTTTTTGGTTCGGGTTTTTGTATAGAGGTCTATCAAGAAGTATTTTTCGACTCAAATAGGTACTAAGGATGAACAAACAAGGGTTAGCTTTTTGGCTCTGAGCGTATACCAAACAATGCCTTAGGTCATCCCAAAGTATCTCAATATTCACAAATCTAGTCAACCAAAAAACCACAAATTCAATCATATATTTTTCATACTAGCTTGTACGTTTCCTTGTATTCTATATATCATTTGGTACATTCAATTGCTTAATGCCTATTTACAGTGTAATATATAGAACTTAATAGTCTAATAATAAAAATTTTAAAATCACCTATCATCATGCCTATTTTACCGTAAATACAATCAACCTATATACATGCTCTTAACCTATCACTTGTATTTCTACAAGCTCAAGCACACAAACGATAAGAAAAATCAAATATAAGTGTAAAAATTAAACAAATTTTCTATGTTACCCCCCACACTTTAGATAACACATTGTCCTCAATGTGTAGCCCTAAAAATATAAGGAAAGAAGTTACCCGATTGGTCATGATAGCTCCGTAGGTAATTGGTGGGTGTTTCCTTCTTTGATCGTTGAAAACTCAAAAATTGTTTTGCCTCTTCCATGTGAGGTTCCTAAATAAAAAATTCAAACAAAATACATAACAAATAATAATATATTATTACTCCTACTCATAACAATGTAAATAAAAAAATCATCCCAAATTTAATACAATCTTTAAAAATTAATGCTGCAATCATCCTCCTCAAAATCCATCTCGTCATTTTCCTCTCCTTCCTAATATCCTTCTTCCTCTTTGCTCTCATGCTCATCTTCTTCCTGCTCTAGATGCATTGGCCTAAACATATCTGGCGTGTAATTAGGTACCCTAATATTGTTCTACCGTGTAAACTCATAAAAAATTAGACCTGACTCCTACATCCAGTCTATCACTCAATCCATCTTTGGATGGCTACTTTCGCCAATTTCTTGTCGAGTGGTCGATTTTGCTTTCTTTGAGACGAAGCCAGAGCGGCCGTTATCTCTTGCTGGCATTTGTTCAACTCCTTTATTTGTTTTTCTAGAAGCTCAGTGTAATTTGTATACAAGGTATCATCAATTATGCTTCGAGATGGCTTCATTGATTGCTCCATGGATGCCATTGGAACACCTACTCTTTTGCATAAAGTCGTCACTAAATGAGGAAAGAAGACTCCCACTTTTTGGCTGTTAACGTATCGCTTCATATTTTGATATATCCATCTTTCGATGCATAACTCTTTTTTCTGCAAAATAGTATAAAAAAATTGCTCAAAATGTATTGACATTAGACACATTTAAGGTAGGGGCTTTTCAAGTGCACAAAAATTTAATCCATATTTTTGCCTCAGGAAACATTATTGCTTGATTAAATGAGGTTGGGATATCAGTACTTGTGCAACATTTCCATTCACCCCTTATTTATGTTAGGAAGTTTGTAATGTTACCCATGTTTATATCTTAAAAATATTCTAAATTCATTTCTTCTATAAAATCTTTTTCATAAAATGGAGCATTATAAATTTCACACATAACCCGATGGGTCACACATATTTCCTTCCTTCGCGTTGGTACAATTTCCCATGTATAGAATTCTTGCACTATAGGGACCACAACAGAGTCTTTAAGATCGTACAAAAATGTTCTCATCTAAGATATCTAACCAAAGGCCATATCACCTGATAGAGAACCGTCAATGGTTCAAATCCACTTTCTTAAATAAATGTTTTCCCCTGAATTTCTACAAAATATTTCTCCACATTTAGATTCGAGAAATTAGAGGGATTCAAAACCGCAGATAGTTCCGATTCATTAGTTCTTCTAACCTTCCTTGAAGGCATATTGAATACTATTGTATGCTTAAAAACTAATTAAGTATCAAGCAAAAATTTCAATTAAAAAATAAAATTAAGTTAAAAACCCTTAACCTTGAGGGAAGATTCGTTGGATTCCTTGAGAGTGCTTGTTGTATCGTCTCTAGCCTATCATGCCAATCTTGCACCAAAGAAAATTACATGGAGAAGAAGAGCTGCACAAGGAATACGAAAAGACAAAGAAAACTTGGGGTTTTAAGATTTTTAGGTTTTAAGAGATTTAAGGGTTTTGGAGAAGATTAGAAGTTAAAAAAGTTTTAAATGATAATTAACTGTGTTTTAATGTGAAAAATAAGGATTTTAAGGTTTAAAAACTAGTTAAAATAAGGGTTATGCATTTGGGTTGCATGATCGGGCTGGGTCAACCCTATAGAAAATTGTAGCAATGCCACGACATAGGGGTTTCGTGTCGCGACACTCTCTAAAATTTTAGAATTCTAAGTATACTATCTTTGGTTTCGCGAAATAAGGAGTCCATGTCACAACATCGAGTCAGTTTTCTTAATTCCTTCAATTCTAGCTTTGGTGTTGCGACACAGGGCTGTTGTGTTACGACACTGGCTCTGTTTTTGCCTAAAATTCTAATTTCTAGAGTGTCATGGTTCCTAAAAAAACATAAATTTAATATAAATTAGAATCTATATTAAACAATTAGTTAGATATATAATAATTTAAATAAAATTAAATATTAATTTAATTTGTCAAGTTTTATTGCCGTATTCATTTGACTGCTCCATTAATGTACTCGAGGAGGTAGTTTATCGCCCTTCGTGCCATTCCACCTTTTTCTGCTTGTCACTTTCTTTAAATTTGTTCGTTCAACCTGCACTAATTATGGAAAATATTTCCCTTGCTTTGGGGTAATTAGATTTATAAATAGATATTGCATACAATAATCTTGTAGCTTTTCCCAAATTTCCCCACTCTGTTGGTGACCACATTTAAAATTTTATGTTTCGCCATTAATCTTTATGATTAATTTATTTTTCTTCTAGATCAATGGTAGACCTTGATGTAGCTAGAAAAGGTTTCCCTAACAGAATGGGCATCTCTCGATCTTTTTCAAAGTTTAAGACTGCAAAATCTGTAGAAATGATAAAGCTACATACTTTGACTAACACATATTCCAATTGTCCTTCCAAATGCACCGAGGATCTGTCAACCAACTGTAGTGTAATTTGCGTGCTCTTGAGGTCCCCTAACCCAAGTTTTTCACATATAGATAAATGCATTAAATTGATGCTAACTTCTAAATCACATAGGGTCCTATTAAAATGGATGTTCCCTATCTTTAAGGAGATTGTAAAATTTCCTGGGTTTTTTAGCTTTTGGGGAACCTGTCTAGATATAATAGCACTATAGGAAGCGCTCATATTAACTTGTTCACTTGCCTTAATTTTCCTATGCTTAGACATGATTTATTTTAAAATTTTGGCGTATTTAGGGACTTTCTTAGTTAGTTCAATCAAGGGCAAGTTAACATTTAACATTTTAAACAAGTTCAAAAAGCTTACAAACTCGTCTGCATCTTGTTTTTGTCTCTCTTTCAACCTTGAAAAGAATGGTACCTGTGTGATAGAAGATTCCTTAGTCGAATCTTTCTCCGACTTAGCTACCAGTTCAGTTACTTCTTCTAGTTCTGGTTCTTTGATAGTCTCCCGAGGTCCTCTTAAAGATCTTCTGCATCCTCTCTTATCTCCTATTGTGTCAAAGTTTCTGGGCTACTCAAGATTTTTCCCGAACGAAGCATAATTGCTTTCACTAACTCATTCCCTTCCTTTTGAGGATTATTTTTAGTATTACTAAGAATGTCGACACCAATTTATTTTTTGATATCTCCCATAATACTTATCAATTGGCTCATCTGATCTTCCAGATTAGTCAGTGTTTTTGTCGAATTAGTGTACTCAGATTGCACTTGTTTCACACCTATCCTCATTAACTGCATTTCTCCCTCTATTTGATCCAAGCATTGATCGCATATAGTATGGTCATTCGGGGTAGCCATTTTCTAAGGTTTCTGTAAATAAGAATGTTGATAATTAGCGTTTTTGACTTGATTCGAAGCATTACCTCCTCTATGATTTCGTCCCTATCTTAGGTTTGGATGATCTCTCCATCAGAGATTGTAAGTATTCGAATAAGAGTTTCCGCCTCGATTCCCTATGTAATTCACATATTTGATTGGATTGTTAATATAATGAAAGACTGGTTTGACCCCTCAATATATGGATGGTGCACTATTCTCAGACTCTATGCGGTTGATTCTATGCACTAGCTGCTAATATCTATCATCTTCTTGGACAACCTTTACTGTAGATAGTCTCTGGCCATATGTATATCGTTCAGTTGGCCATATTTTCTATTAATTCGTACGCATCCTCGTACATTCGGTTCATTAAGGCTCCTCCTGCGGCTCCATCCAATCATAACCTAACGTATACGTCCAACCCATTATAAAATATTTGCAACCGTAACCACTGGGGCAATTCGTGATGTGGACATTTCTTAATTAGCGTATTAAAATGCTCTCGAGCTTCATGAAAACTCTCTCCCTCTAACTGTTTGAATAAAGCAATCTCTCTTCTTAGCTAGACTGTCTTGCCAATGGGGAAAAACTTTTGTAGGAATTTTCCTACAAGTTCCTCCTATGTTATGATGGACCTTGGAGCCTGCAAATCTAACCAAGAGAAGGCATTATCTATTAATGAGAAGGGGAACAATCAGAGATGAATTGTGTCATTTGTGACCCTGTTATATTTAAAATTGTCACAAAGCTGGAGGAACTGTTTAAAATGCTAAATCGTATCTTCTATCATCATTCCTCGAAACTATAATTTTTTTTGGATCATCTAGATTATAGCTGGACTGATCCCAAAATTATTGGCCATGATGGCTGGTCTCGTTATACTCCCTTGAACCATATCAAGATTTGACAATGCATATTCCCTCAGAGTTCTTTTGTTATGTGCCACATTTGCAGGTAGTTGTGGTAGTGGTGATATATCTGTTGAGTTGTTATTGTTAACCTCGTCGAACATCGTATTATCTCGTAGTGGTAAATTACTTGCAGTAGGTGGTTGGTTCTACATTTGTTGTTGCTACTATTGTTGTTACTATTGACGATTCCTACGAATTATTCTTTCTGGATCTATGACTGGCTCTATAGGTGTTCCCCTACAACGAGTCATATGCTAAACCTAAAGAGAAGATATTAGTAAAAATAAGAAAATAAAATCGTAGCTATAATCTAAAAGTTTCCTAATTATTCTAGTCAAATGCAAAAATTTAAATCAATTTAGAGGCACTGCCTCCTTGGCAACGACGCCAACAACTTGACCACCTCTGGACGTACCAAAGTCCAGAGTAGAAATCTTGCACAAAATATATTAAAAAGGTGATATCTGTAAGTATACGAGTTAGGTCGTAATATAGTTACAATAGAGTAGATGAGTACTTCAAGGATCATACCTAAGGAAGGCAAGCACTAAGTTAATTCTAACCTAAACACAAATAGATCTAATTAGCAGATTATATTACAATGAAATATAAAGAAATGTTTTTTGGGGATTTTTAATAATAATAATAAGAAGAAAAATAAATAACGAGAAATCAAATAGTAGAATCAGTCAAATCTAAACATGGGTAATTAGCTCGCTTCCGTAATCATAACCAACTGCCACTTTGGGTTTTCTTGTCCAATCAGATCTTCCGATCTCCCACTAGTATAACGACTCAACAAGAACTACTTATCTCTCGACCTCACAGTCCAGACCGGTTCGGGGTTACGATGTTCAGGGGTAGGTCATATCAATTTTGGGTTAATTCCCATCTTAATGACTTGCTAGTGTCGTCAAGCCTAGGATTTAAATTGTTTCTTTCTCAAACAGCTGTTCCGCTAAGAGAACCTTACCAAATAGTTAATTCATCATACATCCACTTGCTAATTCCCCACAAAAGGATTAGTTCGTCCTGGATCTCAAAAACAATATAGACTTGATATATAGAATAGGCATGAATAACAATTAAAGAATATAAAGTTTTGAAGAAGCCTGATTTGTATTGAATAGAATGCTAAATCCTCATAGAGTTTTACCAAGTTCAAAAATCTGATATCTTCTGCTAAAGTAAAGAACAAAAATGAAATAAACCTAAAGCCTACGAAAAGAGAAAAATTACCGACTAAAATTAGGAAGAAAATTATACAATATGAAAAGTTGTCCATAACATGTGTTAAATGAATCAAATTCAAGTTTGCATAGGTAGATAAAATGGGTTTTACACTTTTTATTGTGAAGTATTTTTCATGTATAAATGGAGATGTATAAATAATAAATGTAAGACACTAAAAAACTGGGCGGAGATAGAAAAAGAAAGCCTTTTTTCTATTTTTTTATTTCTTCAATTCGTTTTAGCATATTTATAGGCTTAGAGTGGCTGCCGTCCTTAATCCTAGGTCAGCTATCATCCTCCTGCTTTAATATTTGATTGTGCGAGCCCAAACGCCCCTAGCTTTATCGATGGTAGTATGCTTCATCTTCAGGGGTGTGTCGCGACATCCTCAAGTTGTGTCGCAACACTGAAGGCAGTCTTAATATTCTTCTGTTCTACTCCTTATGTTGCGACATCCAACACTCTGTGTTGCAACACAATGATCATTATCGAGTTAACACACATTTTAATGGTCTCTAGCACACTCACAAAGCATATTAGCTCACCCTAACACCTTATTCAGCCCCTAATGTCAACAAAGGAATCAAATTACACATTTTATTGAATGTAAAGAAAATTACGAAATCTTAACTAAAACTTAACCAAAGTGTTTGTATTCAAGCTCCTCAAGTGCGAAGACTAGTTGAATTTGCTACACCAAATTATGGTAGATCATTAACATGCTCCAAATAATTCCAGACCACTCACCGAAAAATGGAGAAACTTAAACAAGTTTAGCTTTACCTTTATCCTTGCTGGTAGACGGTCTGGTTGTTTTACAACAAACATAAACACATATTGAACAAGACATACACAATTCATGCAACGCGAACCTAGAAAATCACACCCAACAAGACAGAGGCTTACCTTGATAGCTACAAACTAGACTTAGAATAGAGACTTTGACGGTAAAAAATTTAGTGAAGAATTTATAGAATTAAGGTTCGTATTTATAGACGTAAGAGTTCTAATAATATTTGGATGCCCTACATGACTTAGGAAGGTTATTACTTGCACGTAAAGTATTCCTAGATACACTACATATTTATTTCCTAATTCGAATTTGACAGTATCTTTGACTAGCGAACCCTAGTTCACAACAAAACTGACGATCCCTTATTCGTAGTAAGACTAGTGAACACCAGCTCACCATCACTTTAGCGGACCTACCTCGTTAAGAAACTGACGAACCTTATTCGTAGTAATGGATCTGGTGAACCCCTTACCACATTTTTAGGCATATACTACGAACCCCTTCCTGATACTCTTTTGGCGAACACCCAGCTCGCCTAAACCTTGGCAAACATCCAGTTTGTCGGAACACTAGCGAAACCTTACTTGCGAGGCCAAAGCTTCCAAGATCTTTTATGATGTGTTATATAATAGTTATTTATAATTTACAATTTGACCCATTTAGACTTAGCCAACTTTAACCCTGAGGTGTGGCCTCTGTTGGTGGTCCTCTATATACATGAATAGCTACCATGCACCACGTAACTCTGTCAGAGTCTGGCTTGGTCTTTCTTGGTTTTTTTTGAGTTTTTATCTACCTTGCACTCAATCAGCAATTTTATAAGTTCAGGAGAACTTAGTGAGGTCTGTAAAGAAGTGCGTGTAAGATTTCATAAATTTTAAGAAATTGAGATTTTTGGCTCAAAATTAATCTCCCTAGATTTTATAGAAGATTTCACAAACTTAGTTGGCAAGGCTCATGCCCTATACATTCTGGTCCCAACCATGTCTTCTCATGGGTTTCACCCCCTCCTCATCTCTCATTGTCTGTATCCCTGATACTCATATTCATTATTTCTGACCGGCGACGCTTGAAGACTACCCAAGTAATTGTCATATATGTGGTCTTTACCATAATACAATATCCTCACTACCTTGGAGAACTAGTACCCACAATGAAGCACCATAGTACTCGCCTTTTCAACCTATTCCTTTAAGATGCTCCATTAGACATGTGGTACCTGTTAGAGTATGCCCAAAGATCAATCATGAGATGGTTGTAATAAGATACTTGATTTATCATGTTTATTAATATAAGGCATTACCATTATTATTTTAGTTTCTTTTTTGTGTGTATAAATAAACGATTTTATAATAATGTCTTGAGAATAATATGATTATTCTTAAAAGGTCCTTAGTCAAGTATTATTGTTGCCTAGGACAACAATAATGCATTAAGACTAACATGTAGTTGATTGATGATAAAGAGTTGTCATTGATATGGAATGTCAAAATCGATGCATGAATATGTGTGTTAGAGAACAACATATTGGACTGACCCGTTATGAGTATGTTTCTTGGATTATTATGTAATTGTCACAACATTACTCATAGTGATTAATATGTATATGATCCTCAGACTTGAGATTGTCATAATCCCAACATCGTGAGTTGTATATTTTGATACAGTCAAACATACACCGTAATTGGTTGTTCTATAAAGACTGATGTTGGATATACCATGATCTGTGTAGAGGGATATGGTTAATCGATATAGGATAAGTCCCTCCTACATAATGTGAGTAATATCTTAGGTCACTTGATTGAGTGAGACCAGAAATGCATGGCCATGCTCAAATAAGCTGGTATGAGATGTCATACTTATTTGTATATCATAGTCTACTTAAGATATCAAGGAACATGGAATGGACTATGCAAGTGTGACTATTCCATGACTTGTGTCTAATCCAGAGATAAAGGACTTAAGGATTATTGCATGAAAGGTTAATCATAAAAAGGTTATGTCGAATCATGATTTCTTGTGACTTAGGTAGCAATGATGCATTGCTAGGTGTCACTCATTGTTTGCAACATTGGAATCGTTCTAGTATTACTGTTAACATTACAAGAACCTACAGGGTCACACCCTATAGTTGAAATGAACGAAATAAAACATAATTGGTATTGTGTTTGGTTGTCGCTTGAATTAAATTAATTATAGAATTAATTTAATTGGGTAATCAAATATCGAATACATTATATGTACAAGGTTTTTGTACGCATAATGAGAACATGAATTTGGTTCGTATATAAATTCAAATAAATATATAGTTTATCAAAATCATTATTATAATTAATGTAATTATAATTCTCGGTTAAAAAACATTGTTATATTTATTTAATTTCTTGAAACCCTAAAAATAGATATAAAATCCTATTTTTTCTTTGCTTGGTGGGTCTAGCAGCCGTCAAAGCAAAGTCTTTTCAAAAATAGTTTTGGGGATTCCTTCTATTCATTGTCAACTAGGTGGATTACGTAGAGGCCGGAGTCACGATAGATTATGGCTTGGTTCGATAGTAGATCAGATTACTCGTTGCCGAGGTGTCACTGTCTACTCAGAATAAAGATTCGGTAATTTCGAAACCTTTATTTCACCCCGATTCATTCCTCATACATGGATCCATGGTTAGGATCACCAGATGTTATATTTTTCTGCTGCACCGTAGGGGTGCCGGCGTTCCAACAGTACCGACATACTATTCCCTGCATAGATGTTTTGTGAAGGTTTTGATAAGACTTTCACATTGTTTCATAGTCTTGGTAGGCCTATGCTTTTCACTATTCTCTAACGGACTTTATTGAGCATTCAACCTTAAGTTGGCATTTTCTCTCATAAAGACTCTTATCGGGCTACCCAATCTTTCGGCTACCTCTTTATTACTTACAATTTAAGATTGCTCTTATTATAGCCTACTATGTATCTGCTTAAACAATATGGGGTTCGCGGCTTCCCTAGCGGACTCTTTTTGATGTATGTTACATTTACCTCCTTATTGAAAGAGTCTCTTCATCCTTTCCCTTTAACTGGGTTAAGATACTATTGGAAAAATCTCAATTTGGAAATAGTTTTCTTGCACAGCGGAAAATTAAAATTTTGAAAACTGACTCGATTTGTGATACTTAAAATAATAAACCTTAACCAATTTTGTACCTATGTTTTTTGCTTAGAGTACATTCATTGTTCTTGTCTTTCGAACAAACAATCATCTCCGCTATTCTCGTACCACAAATTGCTTCAAGTGTGGTTTCGAACCAATTAAATCGAAACGCAGAACTAGAAAAAAAAAATTCTCCTTTTAGGGTGAAAATAAAAATTCTCCCTTCTTAATAGAAACCAGTAGAATTGTTATTTCGGAAAAATATATGTAAGAGTTGAGAATAAATTATTTCTATTTTTTAGTAGAATAACAATATCTCAAATTTGTGTTATTAGCTCTACCGATGCCATCTATTTATAAGAAGAGAAGGTAGAATCCTTTTTGAGTTGTAATGGTTTATTTCAAATAGAAAAACAACATCCTACTCAGAATAGGACAAGAGTGGATGACACACCCTATTATTCCTACTAGGGTTACCGCCCTCTTCATGTCCATAAAAGGTTTTTGGGCCTCTCTCACATCGGGTACAATTACGAGTACTTCCTCACCCTTTTTGACCTAGTACTTCGTAATGTGATTCAACCAGATTCAGTTTTTCTATTTTCCAAAATAAACTTTAATATTTATATATAAAATATATAAAAAACTTTTTTATCCCTATTTTACCTTTAGCAAAATTTTGACAATTTTACCCTTAGTAAAATTTTAACGATTTTAACCCTGGTAAAATTTCGAGAAAATATATTCAATATTTCATGACTCAACATATTCATTATGACTGAATAATTTATTTTCATTCCCAGCCTTCAAAATAGTTCAAAAACATAAATTCATTCTTCCGATCATTTTTTAAGTAAGCCATATAGGATTGCAAACGGGTCATTTCCATTTCTATTTCCATTTCCATTTCCATTTTTGGAAACCTACATTCATTTCCAAATAATTCCATTTCTCCATTTCGAGGAAAATCATGCTTTTTCTTACATCAAAGTGTACGAGTCACGCATACATAGTCTACCATCCACTTAGGATTTAGGTATGTCACACTATGATTGTCACAAGTGAATAAATCCATAAATGGGTTCAAGATCTATTCTGCTTGGATCCTATCCACTTTACTGTCATTCCAGTCAGTCACAACTATGTCTCTATCTTCTGGGAGTCATCCGCTCCAATGCCCAAGATAAGACATCTCCCCAATTGGACTTGATAGACGGCATATTATTCATTTGATCGGTTTGCTCATTTTTTATTTTCGATTAGACTAAGTACATGTTTAGGTTCGTCTACTAATACAAGTTTTTTTTTCGTACTATAATTTGATCATGTAATACCACTTAGTATTGGTTAAACATTAAGGGTGTGTTTGGTTCGCTGTATTGGATTAGAGGTGTATTGGATTAGAGGTGTATTGGATTAGAGGTGTAATAGCTAATCCACTGTTTGGTTGAATGTAATGGAATAGAGGCGTAATAGTAATCTTGTGTTTGGTTGAATGGAATAGAGGTGTAATAGCATAATGGAAAAAACTAAAATGACTAGAATACCCTTAGCATAAAATTGTTTTGGTATATGATTATTGTTATTGTTATTTAAATTTTAATAAGATTATTATTATCAGTAATAAATATTTTAATCATATTTAAACATAATAATTATTAAATATATTTTAATTAAAATATATAATTTAATAAAATTCTTATAATTAGCATAAATTTGTTTTGGTAAATGATTATTGTTATTGTTATTTAAATTTTAATAAGATTATTATTATCAATAATAAATAATTTAATCATATTTAAACATATTTTTTATTAAATATATTTTAATTAAAATATATAATTTAATAAAATTCTTAATAATTAATATTCTTATATTAAATTACTCAAATCATAATATATGATACTATAATTAATATTAATATATTTTAATTAAAATATATGATTAAATAAAATTTAAAATAATTATTATTAAATATAATTTCATAAAATGTTCTTATGAATTTCCTAAAATCAATATAATTTGAGAATTATATTCTGCATAAACATAATTAACTTATACAAAGAAAAAGTTAGATGAAAATGAAATTGTACATCATAATCCATATGTTATATAGTTTTACAACATCAAAAAGTTTGAACATTGATATTTAATGGTGAGAAAGAAATCTTCTGACCCATTCCAATCGGGCAACAGAAGGTAAACTGAAGAAAACGATCATTTGAGCTGGATGATCGGGAATTTTACTCAAAGCATCATACCGCTGATCGTCGGTTAAACCTTCAATTGACCATAAGGCTGAATATAAATTTGAAGCATTCTCTTCCATCTTTTCTTCTGACTTCTGCTGAACTACCACCTCGGAGGCAATACTCATACTGATTTTATCACCAACGGCCTCGATTTTTTCCCCCAACAAGGTGGCAGCTTTCTCAAATGAAGAATACACATTATCACGAGCATCAGATTTCTTCTTTCTCTTGTTTGAAGATGAGGAACCCCCTTGGTCTCTATATCCTCGCGGATCTGTACCAGAAACATCCATGTCGTCTAAAGAGACGTCAGCTTCGCAGTCATAGAATGTGTTTCTCTCTTCATTCATATCTGTAGTACGTTCATCCTCAGCATGTATTTCTTCAAGAACATCAGCAGCTGTTTGAGCGTCTTTCCCAGTCGCCCGATCTCTTGCGTATATCGCAGTAAGCTGGTTGTAGTAAGGGAAAGAACGATGTCTGAACTGAGAGGCTTCTTTGTGACTCTAAAAAAAATGAGGAAATCATTTAAGTTATAAGTTTTGTAAAAAACAAATAAATACTTGATTCACAACTTACCTTTACATATGATTCCCAAACTGCATCTTCAGCAACAACGAGCTGCCTATGCTCGTCCCAACCAAAACCACTGTTGTTTTGGCCATTAAGCATGTCGTAGACGACTGACCATTCCCTTTTTAGGCACCTAATCCGAGATTCAATATTTGGTTTTGCCTTCAACATTGCTCTTGGTAAAGCCTTTTCTAGCATTTTCTCTAGCTCGTTCAAATAACCGGCTTTGAACCCGGTATCAGCATTAAATGTTCCTACATTGTGCAAATCCACCATGCAAGAAACCAAGGCTGCATCCTCCTCTGGAACCCATTTTCTTTTGATTCATCGAGAAGCTTGAGAAGAAGCACCCGTTGGTGGAACACCTGACATATTGTTCTTAAGAAAAAAAATAAAGTAACATTATTTACTATTTTTAATATCATTTAATTGTTGGGTGAACAGTTTATAATATTATATCGGTAGTTCAATACTAAATTTAAATTTATAACACATGCTGAATGAAAAGATAATTAAATTATAGTTCAACAAAGTTTAGTACAATACAGAATTTTAATCAAAGACCACCAAAGTTTCATAAACTAGTTACATAAAATAACATCAACAAATTAATTCAAACTGAATTTGTCCCTAAACCTAACTAATTTCTAGATGCTTGCCATTCATCGAACATTTGGTTGGCTAGTTCCATCCTCCAAGTTGCCCAAGCATCCGATGGATGAATATTTGTGATATTCGGTTCATCGTCATCCACCACATTAGTAGGTAATCCTTCTCCCACCTCCGCTTCAATGGGATCAATACTCATATGGGTTCGAATAAAATTATGGAGCAAACAACATGCAATAATAATTCTATTGTGCACCCGTACACGATAATAATTAATGAGCAACATTTGCTTCCATTTTGCTTTGCGTGCAAAAACCATGTGATGATAGTTATACAAAGTATTAACTTAAATTATGAAAAATTTTATTAACCAATCTATTCAAAAAAAATTACAAGTGTTCTTAAATGAAAATACTACACTTAGGGCAACAGATCCAACAAATACTTTCTTGGCTCTACCCATATTCGCCTTTGGTAAATTCTCTCATTATATTGATGGTCTATGTTCCCCAGATGCAACAAGTTCCTTCGTTTTTGTGACTTAGCACACCCGTCACACCGTGAACTCTACTTTATACCTTGGCGTGTCTCTTGGTATACCGTTCTGCGAATTTTACACGAGTAACCCCATGTTTTGCGTCTTGGTAGACTTTCTCGTGTTTATTGTCCTGACGGGTTCTCTATCTTACCATGGTCAAGCTATGGTCTTACATGTTATTCCCTATGTTTAATGTCCTAGAAGACTCCATTGGTTGTCATAGTTGAGCTATGGTCTTACACTTTAAACCTCTTTGAAGTGTTGCCTTGAAGGACCTTACCGTCATCACGATGTCACCCTATAGAGCCTATTGACCGCTATTGTAGTGTTAATATCATTCTTCTTAACATTTAAACTTGATGGTCGAACACCGCAGTATCCCCTTTGCAAGGCTTGGAGCTTCGCATATCACAGTTTACATCCAGCAACAACATATGGTGGAATCTTAACGGAATTCCATTTCCCTATTCATCCGTCCATACCTCTATTTCACCATTTCTAATCTTGATGTTCAAACACCACAATGTCCCCTTCACAAGGCTTAGAGCTTCGCAAATCACGGTTTGCACCTAACAACACCATATGCCGATACAAAGAAACACTATTTCCAAAATCCTAACTCCATCTAACACGTCAATAATTTCCCCTCCACACTGCGCATACATTACTCAAGCATATCATACAATTTATAATTATACATACATCACACCATTTTACCTGTCATCCACTTTCTACCATGAAACAACCAACAGGCTACTAGCAAGAGCTCGCACAGTATTGTGCACAAACAAAGCCCACTCTTTATTCAACACACACACACACACATACACACATACATACACACACACTTATATACTATAAACTTGGGTAACCTCAATACATAATCAATGTGACACATGCAAGGCACATGACATCATCTATAATCTAGAAGGTAAGCTACAAAGATACACCTAGATTCCTTTATCCTCATCAACTTAGCTTGTCCAAACACCAGGGCGACCTTTGACCTGACAGCTAAGCATAACAATCATTTATCGATTAAACTAAAGGTGTTCAACCCTTAACCACCTAGAATCCATAATTATTCAGAAGCTTTTAAGAGTTCTTGCTCTATTTTTTTCTTCAATCCACAAGTACAGAGAGGTAAGGAATCTTACCAGTTCCTCAATTTCTCTACTACCAGACTTCAATTCACACGATTGTTGCGACATGCGGAGCTTCCTTTGGCTATATCCTCTTCTTCTTCAAAGAGACTAAAGAAGATGATGCTATGGAGAGACAAATTTGTAAACAGAATTGAGAAAATTCTGTCTCCACACACACACACACATATATACACACCTATAGTACGAACTTCACTAACCATCTCTACCATCCATCCTTAATCATTTTGTTTCCCACTTTTGAACTAGTCGATTCCATCTTAATTAAACCAGAATTGAAATCCAACTAATCACAATTTGACTATTAAAATTTCTGAATTTCCAAGTGGAGTTCAACAATTTGCTAATCCTTTCAATTTAATCCTAGCTTTCCTTAAATTTCAAGCAATAAAGATAATCGGGTGTTACACATGGGCTCAGCCCAAAAACTGGGCTTAATTTTTTTCCTAATCCCCACACAGATAAAAATGCTAAAACCTAGGCCCGAACTAACCCTCCCATATTAAATTTATTTTATTTTATTTTTATATAAAAAGTTAAAAATATAATACATCAAAAACACTAAAAGCAATAAAATATATGCTTCCCAATAAATTGAAAATAAATTTAAAAAAACTCTTTATACTTAAATAACACTGAGATAAGTGTAACTTAACAAGAAAGTACCTCTAAAATAGTAGCAAAATTAACAATAAAATAATAGTTATATGGTTGGAAAGATCAGTTTCTGAATTCTATTAGTAGGAATCAGTGCTCTCATTTATAGAGGGCACTTTCTAAGATAAGTCGCTTTTTCGTGAGAACTTAGTTTGGTCCATTGGAGATGGTGCCAGTGCTCGATGTTGGAAAGATCCTCGGATTCCAGGTATGAGTTATTTAATCTAAAAAATTCCTTCTTTTGTTAACCTTTATTTGGATTGTTGTGTTAGGAAGATGGTCAATTTAGATGGAAGTTGGAACTTGGAGTTGTTTCGTGTCTGGGTGACTGAAGATGTAATCAATATGATTACTAGTATTCCCCCTCCACACCCAGATTCTTATTCGGATAAAGTGATATGAGCCCGCTCAGTGTCAGGAGTCTTCTCAGTTCGCAATACTTATTGGTCTTTGAAAGAGGATTTTTGGAACTCTCAAGATGAGCATAGGAAGATTAACTGGAAATATCCGGGTCCTCAGAGAGTAAGAGTCTTTCTTTGGTTAGCTTTCAAGCAAAGACTTATTACTAATTCGGAACGTGCTAGATGGGAAATTAGTCACAACAACTCTTGTACCTTATGTGGACATGACTTTGAGGATTTGGCGCATGTTCTTCGAGATTTTCCTTTCATGAAAGATGTGTGGATGCTTGTGGTTCTAGAGTAGCTAAAACAAAGGTTTTTCTCTGTCTCTTTTTAGGATTGGCTTATTCTTAACCTTTGTTTTCATGAAAGATTGCAGGATAGTATTCTTACTTGGTCATGTCTGTTTGGATTAATCGCTTGGTGCACCTGGAAGAATAGAAATTTATTTATCTTCCAACACATTTCATGGAAAACATTTGAAGTGGTGAAGGTCTCTAGTTGTTGTGCTCACCAATACGAATCACATATTGGTGATCACAATAATAATAATCAAAGTTCAAATTCCACGAATAATTTAGATGACACTTGGGAGTACTTATCCACTGGTGGGGTTGTGGTTAGAGAATCTGGATATGCTGCAACAGGAGGTGTGGCTCATGATCATGATGGTAATTGGATAGTGAGATTCACTCGATTCTTAGGTGTATGCTCTCCGTTTGAGGCTGAAGTTTGGGGCATTCTGAATGGGATCCTTATTCTGCTAAATAAGGGTTATAGACGGATCATTATCATGACTGATAACCTTTTAGAATTTGACTGATGTGGATTTGGAGGACTCAGGGATTACTGTGCTTCGAAGAACTCAGCTCATCATGCAATCGAAAAGGGAGTGGAAGATTAAGCATATCCCAAGAAATTATAATTTGGTAGCGGATCGTCTTGCTAAACTCAGTTTGAGCTGGAAATCAAGCTTACAAGTCATTGATGAGGTTTCTAAGGAAATTTTAGATTTACTTCAAGTTGACAAAATTAATGGTTGTTTTATGTAGTTGATGTATTTCAATATTTCATTTCACCCCAAAAAAAAGAGTTATACAATATTCAAACAATAACAACAAAATAATAGAAACATAATGGTGAAATGACAGCAAAACAGTGGGAAAACAACAACAAAATAGTGGGAAAATAGCATTTTTTCTGCAAATCTGGGTCAAGTCAAGCAAAAAAAAACCTTACTCGAGGCTCGGCTCGTTTTCTAAAGGGTCTTTTTTTTTGTCCAAGCCTATTTTTCAGGATTATATTTTTTCCAACCCCTTCCACTTTTCAGGTGACCCGACCCGATCCATGGACAAGTCTAAAAGAAAGTTAGAATTTTAAGTTTTTTTTTAAATAATAATTTTGGGACCTAAATAAGTTAATTAATGATTCAAGTTTAAGTTAATTAATGATTCAAGTTTATCATATTAAAATATCTTATCTTTTTCTTATTTTGCTTTGAAAAAGTTTTCAAATATATATGGTTTCAAATTTATGTGCTCTAACATGAAATCAATTATACGGTAACAAGATTTTAATTTGACATGTTTAATTTTTAAATTTAACTCGAATAGTTTTAGTTGATTCGGTTCGACTTTGAATCTCATTTCACTCGACTTGATTCAAAAATATTTCAAATTGAATTAAGATGATAAAATATAACTCATCAACTCGAAAAAAAATTCACTTGATTCGACCGAATGGTCACCCCTACTTCTTAGCTATTCACAAATCTAAATCTTGTGAAGTAGCTCAACTTGAACTCCCAAAAAATTCTAACTTTAAATTAACAAATGAGCATTTTCAATTATGAGATTTAAAATATAACCTACAAGTACTTAACTAAAATCCTTGTTTAGTTTGGAGGGAGAAGTTTACTCGATTCCAACTTTATCAATGAAATTACAATTTTTTTTTTGTAAAAACTCATTTAAGAGTTCTAATGTTTATTAGATTTTAGAGTGCAGTGACCATATTGGTGAAGAAAAATAACTTTCTAAAAGTATAAGTTTTTTAATGCATGATAACAATTTTTTTTTTGTGGAGATCTCTTTTTTATCCGAAACTTTATTAGGATACTTTAAAACTTGTTTTTCAAGCTTACTTGGTAGGGATTAAGATTGTAATTAACCCATATGTTAGAAAGTCCAAAAACATTCATAAATGAGAGACTTGCATAGGTGATTTGTATTGAGAATTTTAGCATTTAAACTATTCATTAGATTTGTATTGAGAATTTGAGCATTTAATCTATTCATTAGGAATCTGTTTTACAGAGTACATTTTGTACATAAAGCAAGTGAGTCACTTGATTTTTCAAACTAAGTTCTTAGGGAGGAAACGGAGAGAGATCTAGATCTTAGGTACAAGTATAGGGATACTACACTAGTGAGTGGTAAGAATTAAACCATTCTTTGTATGTGATTGAAGATAATGAATTGCCTTTTTGGGCAAGGCCTCATAGACGTAGGTGGTTACCAAACTACTTAACCAATTGTTATGTGTTTTGTTTTTCAATTGTTATACTCATCAATTATAATTGCTTAGATTGTTCTTGCAAAAATTGTTTTATTATTATTTATATTAGAGCCTAACACTTGAAAAATTGAATGGTGTTCCTTGTGTCAATTCTTGTTTGAAATGGAAGGTTTATCTGTCTTAAGTCCTCTAATGTTGGATGGCTCCAACTATGCGTACTGAAAGGATAGGTAAAGGCCTTTATAAAGTGTATAGATGAGAAAGCCTGACATGTTATTCTTACTGGCGAAAAGGCCCTGCAATTGAAACCTTTGGAGTGAAGACACCAAAATTAAAGCTTACATGGACCATTAAGGAGAAGAAGTTAACAAATGCAAACTTGAAGGCACTGTATTCAATTTTTTCTGGAGTTGATGGCCAAGAGTTCAAGAGGATTTCCAAATTTACTACAACAAAAGAGGCTTGGGATATCCTTGACACTATATGTAACGACCCGTTTTTTGCTGGTGTCGAAAAATTTGATTTTGGGTTGGATTTATTAAGCCAAGTCATTTTGACAAGCTAAACCAATAAGTTTTTAGAGATGGGTATAATAGAGGATTAGGGTGCCATTAGTGTGTAATTAGGCATTTATTAGAATTATTATGAGGTTAGGTAGGAGAGTTTAGTAATTAAGGCTTATGGATTAAAGTGTGAAGTTAACAAAATTAGAAAGATCAATGTGTGAATACTATGAAATATGATCTAGAGAGTTTGAGGTCATTATGCTATTATTAACCTGATCCCATTTTAACAATATTTCCTTTTTAAAAGAATTGGTTAGAGGGAATGGTTAACCATTCCCATTTTCACGAAAACTTCACCAAAGCATCTCTAAAATTCTCTCAATTTCTTCTCATCTCTTCTCAACAAACAACGAAAAAAAAAGATTTTTCACTCAATATTTCAGAATTGGTAAATCATTTTCATTAAACCTTATCATTTTAACAAAGATTCATGATCATGATTTCAACATTTTTCTCACTTTTTTTTGCTAGTTCATGTTGATTTTTGCAGGAGTGGAAAAGTTGAACTTTTCTTTGATTTCTTTACTTCATTTTAATTTCTACATTAAGGTAAAATGTTTTCTAACATCAATTTTTGAATTTTGATCCTTGAAACTTGATTTTTCATTTTTATTTTCACTTTCTCCATTTTTGAGCATTTTTTCAAGCTAGTGAAAGAAACCTTTGATCTAAGTTTTTTATGATGTTTTTGAGCTATATTGGTGTTAGGAATGAAGTTTAGAATAAAGTGCTATAGTTGAAACTTAAGTTAGATTGAAGTTTGGTTAATGATTTCTTAAGATGCCATTGTGAGTGCTTAAGAGGATTTAGTGAAAGGAAGAGTTTTAGATGGTGTTGTTGGTGACTATTAGAAGATTTAATGAAGTTTTTAAGGTTACATTTTAGGTTTGGTTGGGCTAGAGAAGAGTTCTTGAGTTTTAAGTAAAAACGAGAAAGTTTCTTGTCGTATTGAATTACACTACATTAATAGTTTAGGTGTTTTAATGCTTGAATATGGTTTTTCTAACCTTGTTTCATTGTTTCAATTGGTTGTTGTAGCTAAGGAGGTAGCGAGTCCTTCAAGGTTAAGGGAAAGGAAAAAAGTTGTTAAGAATAGATTGTTTGAGTTCGTGCTAGCTTTTTTCCGATTACTTAATATAAGTTTAAGATATTACTATTAATGATATATTGATATATGTTGAATTTCATAAATGTGTTACTTTCATATTTGGTGGATATATGTTTAGAAGTTATGTGAAGGCATGAGCTAGTTTGAGCTAGAATTGATGCTTTGATTTAAACTATCAAATGATTAAAGATAATAAGTCAAATCAACAAGTGTTGGATTAGATGTAGTGATAGGCCCGTTGCACTCTCAAGGAATGAATGCATGATCAAAATAATAAAAAAAAATAAAAAAAGAATATCAAAAATGAATTATAAAGACAATATGAAAAATAATAAAAAAGAATATACTTAGCTTTAGAGGTGTTGATGGGTTTGGCCAAGTTAGGTCTGTGCAAGCTATCTAGACCAATTTTTTAAGCTCTACTCGAAAAATGAGCTTAATTTTTTTGCACAAACTTAACCTTAAGAAAGATAAACTTGGGCCCGACCTATCCCGTCCATATTTGATTTTTTATATTAGTTTTTGTTTAAAAGTAACTTTTAAAAAAAAATACAATACACTAAATGCATTAAAAAAACACTAAAATAAAAATTTCCTAACACATTAAATAATATTTATATTAAAAAACACTACTATAAATATCATAAATATTTTATTATATTAAAAAACATAAATAATATAATAAATATTTAATTGTATTAAATATAATTTTTAAAATTTTATAGTTTGGATTGAGTTACTTATTTGGGTAAGTTTATTTTAGGTTTTGAATAATGAGAATAATTGTTATTAAGTTAATAATTTAATATAAATATAATATATATACGTATAGAATTATTATTTAACATATATAATTAATATAATTATTTTTATAACACAATATGTTTGAGTTGAACCTATCGAATTCGAGCAAAAAAATCTTATTGAAATCCTAGATCATATAAAAATTGACCAAAAATTTTACTCAAACCCATTTTTTTTTGCATATTATATTTTTGTACGATTTTTTTATTTATATTTTTCGAGTGGTTCTTTCAAGCTGGACGAGTAATCTAGCCATGAGCAGGCGTACCTAGTTTTAATGAGGAAGAATAAGGCCCAGAAACCTTTTTATCCGGCCCCAAGCGCGTCAACTGTGTACTAATAATTCTCCATTAACACACTCTACTCTGTTAAATTCTCTCGCCATTCGCCATGGCTTATTCTTCACCGAGAATTACATATATTTTTCATTTTTTTTGAGTATATATTGTCATCAAAATTTGATGTCTGGTTATTATTTAAATCTAAAATTTTCCTGCCACTTTTCGTTTTCAATTCTTTCTTTCTTTTCCTGATTTCCGATCATTTCCAATCGTATCTATTTTTTTCCTCTTTTTTTCTTCCAGAGCTCAGAGATCGAAAAAGTTTCTCACATTTTCCTTTTGCGTTTGAAGATTGGTAAATGGAAATTTGGAGAAAATAAGAGTAATTCGTTGTGAAAATTCTAATAAACAAAAGCAATTTTTTATTAAAAGAAACCAAGTAAAGAAAATAAAATAAAAATGGCAGAAACGGAACCGTCGAAGAAAGTGGCGGATAGGTATTTGAAACGCGAGGTTCTTGGTGAAGGTACTTATGGTGTTGTCTACAAAGCCATCGATACGAAGGTAATCCTAACTTTCGAATTCTCCTTTTTCTTTCTTTATGTTTTTTTTAAACCGTATAAAATCGAAGGCAGCAATAGATTAATTTGGTTTTTGATAGTATGAATAAAATGCATAATTATATTTGTTTTTCTTTCTTTCTCGGATACATTGTAGCATCAGATATTGTTTCTTCACTATCTAATACTTTTTAATGTGTTTTTGGGCCCAATTGAATGGAGTAACTGCAGGAAGAATGCTAGACTGCCTTCGGCCTGAAAAAGTTCTAATTCGAGCATAATTGTTATGCATAAAAGTAAAATAATGCATCTTGTTCTCTAAGAAACAATTATAAGTTTTAATTATTCAAAAATGTTCCTTTGTGTTGCCCACAATTAAAATGTTATTAATTGTTATTGGTAGCCAAATGAGCTTTTCAGAAAGTAGCAAAAGCTACAATAACATTAGGCATATCCAGTTATGAAATTAATTGTTGATTCGACCTTTCTGAGACTAGTTGTTTGTTGGTCGATTGCAGACAGGACAGATTGTTGCAATTAAGAAAATTCGTCTTGGAAAGCAAAAGGAAGGGGTTAATTTTACCGCACTCAGAGAAATTAAACTTCTGAAGGAGCTTAAAGACCCCAATATAATTGAGTTAACAGATGCATTCCCACTCAAGGGTAACTTGCATCTTGTGTTTGAGTTCATGGAGACTGATCTTGAAGCTGTTATTCGAGACCGGAATATTTTTCTCTCACCAGCTGACATCAAATCATACATTCAGATGACTTTAAAAGGGCTTTCTTTTGCCACCGGAAATGGGTTTTACATAGGTCTTATTTCTGTCTGCTCTAAGTCTACTTTTATTGGTTGCTGCATCTTAAATTGCTTGACTCATTATAGTGTTTTACAGGGATATGAAGCCAAATAATTTGCTGATAGGACCCAATGGTCAGCTTAAACTTGCTGACTTTGGATTAGCACGCATATTTGGGAGTCCAGATCGTAAGTTTACTCACCAGGTAAGCTTATTGCTGCCAATGGATGTCAAGTTAGTCTTTTGAGTAAAATCCTATTCTCCATAATTTCATAAATTCGACTTATGTCTTGAATTAGTATTTTCTACTAGGAATAAGCTGACCTAGTGGCAGTTCTAGCTTGCTAACCTTAAGCTTATAGAATTGACCATTGCATCCAACAATCAGTTGTTTTTCAGTAGCACTATTTTTGTATAGGAAAAGTATAGAAACTTAATACGTTTGTTGCTTCTGATTTTAACTTCGAGTTTTCTGTATTTTGGCTTTATTAGTTATGCTATCACTTGGTTTGTACACAGAACAAGCATGCTGTTTTCCTGGTAAATGTTCGCCGTATTCTGTGATATATCCTTAATTTGGTGTCATTAAATTTTGCCATTGATGTGTTATTGCAGCATATTAAAACAAACATGTAACTATAGTTGGTTTATGGAGAGACACTAACAACAGCAAGCAACAATGTGCTGTTCGATCAATTTTATGTTCTTTCTAATTTCTTTTGGTTGCACATTCCATGCGATTAGATTTTTTTATTCAGAAATATACTTTCTTTGTAGTATTTCAACATCTAGTTTTTGAACAATTGATAGTTATGGCATTTATTTTGGATTGTTTTCTAACACCCTTTTGGCTTTAACATATAAACCCATGCAACTATGCATAGGTCTTTGCTCGATGGTATAGAGCTCCTGAATTACTTTTTGGAAGCAAGCAATATGGTTCTGGCGTGGATGTTTGGGCAGCTGCCTGTATATTTGCAGAACTTCTCCTACGGCGACCATTTCTACAGGTGAACCTAGCTGTCTTCAGTGTTTTTGATACTTGCATTTTTTTTGGTGAGTTAATTCTTGGTACATAGCACTGTATCTATATGTTATCTGTTTAAAGTATCCTTCTTAGTATATTTTCTCATTTTCATTGGTTCAACATTTAACATTTTGTAGGGCACAAGTGACATTGATCAATTAGGAAAGATCTTTGCAGCTTTTGGGACCCCAACATCTTCTCAATGGCCAGATATGTTATACCTTCCTGATTATGTAGAATACCAATATGTTCCTGCACCACCTTTGCGCTCCTTGTTTCCAATGGCCAGTGATGATGCTTTAGATCTATTATTGAAAATGTTTACTTATGACCCAAAAGCTAGGATTTCAGTGAAGCAAGCATTAGAGCACAGGTAAATGAAATCTTCCAATTAGAAATATGAGGACTATGTTTGGTTCGTTTTTCTCATTTTATTTCCTGTTCAGGTATTTTTCATCTGCACCTCCACCTACCGATCCAGCTAAGCTCCCTAGGCCTGCTCCTAAAAAGCAAGCATCAGATTTTAATCCCCAGGAAGGTCCCACTGTCCTTTCTCCCCCATGGAAGTCAAGGAGAGTAATGCCAGATCGTGAGAGGTTTGAAGGTAATTCCAACCAAAAGGAGAAGATCGATGAGCGTGTTGGTGAAGTTCGACAGGCAGTTGGTGAAATTGCAGGAAAGGTTGAACAGGTACCAATGTCTGTAGATTTTTCAATCTTTGGCTCAAAACCTATGAGTAGGCCTACAATTAACAGGTAAGAGCTATGGTGTGATCTTTTGATAATGGTTTTTCATCCTAGCATTTTAAGTGATTCAAATGTGCAACATCTAGTGGTTCAACTTGAGTGGATTTTTAAACCTTCTAACAACTTTTAAATGGATTAATTTTGGGAAGCTTGGGTTAAAGAAATTATATCAAGCATAGACTGTTAAATCTTCATCTAGGGTATCCTCTTCATCAAAATTCCTCACCTAGTTCTTAAGCAAGTCATGAAGTTGCAGAACACCTCAAGCTCCTAGTCATGTGAATTTATAAAGTATCAAGCACTTTTCATTGCTCAGTAGTGATGGTGAATATTCTCAAAGTTGCTAGCGCTTTGTTGTGCCTTGTGCCTGGGCAATATAAGGGTTCCAGCACCTGAGGCAATATGCATATGTGAGTTTTTGTGTGTGTATGTGTGCGTGTGTGTGTGTATGGTTGAATACTCGAATGTTAAGAAGCATAGAGTTGAATACTATCCTTTTTTACTGTGAAGGTATGTCTAATGAAAACAGTGAAAAATAAAAGAAATTAGAAAGAACTTCAGTTAGGTTGGTTTTATGCCTATTGCGTTATAAAAAGGCATGCCTAGGTGCACAAGACATGCACCTGGTTAAATGCGCCTTGCCTGAAAGGTTTGAGGTGCTTGTGTTATCTGGTGCTAAAGCGCAGGTGCGCCTAGGCACACACCTTGACTACACAGGATGTAAAGATCAGCTCAATGGAAGGGTTTGAAAGTTCTGCTACAAAATATTTAGAAGAGAAAAGTCCTAATGAAGGTATTCATCTTTATATGGGAAGCATCTTGAAAAGAATTTCACCATCAATAATCTTTACGAGAGAACTTCCAAGTAGATTGTGGATAGAGCGCAATTGGTTCATCTTCCTGTAGGGTTTCTTCAGAAAAAAATCGATATCATGCAATGCTGGGTGTCTCTTTCAGGGTGGTGGGTCTGTGTAGAAATGGCTTTGTGAGCTTGGAAAGGGATGTAGTAAAAACCATTTTGCCTTTTTTGAGGGAATCTGTATTTTCATGCCCACGCTAGGTGCTAGAATGCTATATTGTCTCAGGGACAAGGCACCAAAAAAAAAAAAAAAAAAGCAAACCATTCTCTTGAGTGCACTAAGGTGCAATATGATTTTGCGCTTTTGCACGTCTCTGCATGCTTATGTATGTGTATATGTATAATAAGATGACTTATGGGTGAAATTTGATTGGATAATCCATTGAATCTAGAGAATGTGATTTTGTTTTAAAATGATTTTAGTTTATCTAGAATGATGTGTCCGAGGAGAATTTTGATTGATAGGTGTGTAGCTTGAAATTCTGATTGGTCAAATCATTTATATATAAATATAATTAAAAGAAGAACATGCAATTTGCATTAGACAGGTACAGATCATGGGGGGAGTTGGAAGAAAACATGTTTATCGTATGTTAAAATATGTGAGGTAAGTGAGTTGATTCTTTAACCTTTCTTATGCAGTGCTGATAGATCTCATCTGAAGAGGAAACTTGATCTTGATTTCCAGCACAACGAATAAGAAAAATAAAAGTCTACATATTTGTATCTTTGCCAGTATCGTGTTTATGCAGCGTGGATATTTATGAACTATATGGTGGCTCCTTGAAGTTTTTTGTTAACCAACCAAGGTGGGTTATCTATATCCGCAACTTGGTTTCCTATACATCATAAAGAAGCTGAAGATTTTTTATTTTTCAGAGGATTTTTCTTCACTGTGAAGGAAGAAGCGACAGGTGACTCCTTTTAACATTTTGATGAAATTTGCATTATATAGAAGGTAAAAATTAAAACATAGCTTGGTCTACATAAACTAGACGAGAAAAAGAATAATTCTTTATTTTTGTTGTTGATATTTTGGTGCTTGACGAGAGCTTGATGGTTCTGGTTTATACAAAAAAATGATGTCTTATTTAGTCAGTCTATTATTCTGATTGAATGGTATGGTCCAGCAGGGTATGAAGGTCATCACTCATCAGTCAATGCTTTAGTTTTAAGTTGTGTTCTGTCTTTCCTGCATGTTTTCGACTTTTTGCAAGTGGTTAGAGCTTTTCCTTTGGCCTCTAGATGATACAGGTTCAAGCCGTGTCATCTTTTTTCCGTCTTAATATTTTGGGGAAGTTTTAGCGTGAGCTCCAACAGCACACCAAAATTCATCAAATTTCTCTAGAAGTTGAATATTTTGGTATGAGAAATTTTAGTAAATCTTGAAAGTTGTGGTGTGAGCGGTAGAATTTCCCCTAATATTGTATTGTTTGGATCATTGGATGCGCTTATTTATTTAGATTTGGTAGGTTGTTTATTCGTATTGTTAAAATTATCGTCATCATTATTTTTGAAAGGAAATTATAATTAATAAATCCGATATAAATAAACTATTACAATGTATTAGCAATTTAATAATTTGAACTTAAATCTGAAAGAATTTTATTTTGTATTCATGTCAGTTCAATTTTATTTGTCTAAAATTATCATGTCGAGGCATTTTCTGGGTTTGTCCATGAGTCTCTAAAGTATCTTTATTGGAGTCGCTGGGCTGCACAAGGCACGAGAAAGTCCAAGGACTGACAATTAAATCTTGAGATTTATATTTCTTTTTAGGTAGTTGTATTATAGGACTGAATTAAATTAAATAGATTAATTTATTTTTATATTATTAAAAAATTAAATAAGTTCAAATTATAACAAAGGTAATATTTCTCTAAAATTATTTTCTACTTGCAGTTTAATTTTAAACAAAATATTTCACTTATGAAATAAAACAAAAACTTTAAAAACATTAATTATGTTAAGCAGTAAATGTTAATTCTATTTCATTCTGATCATATTTAATTCTTTTTTTAATAATATAAGAGTAAATCGATCCATTTAATTGTAGGTATATTCATTTTATATATATTTATATAATTTATGTGGAGTACTTCTGTTTTTTTATTTACTATTGAATAACAGCTACACGAAAAATGAAAAAAAAAGCATTTTTAAAGAAAAAAACCACAACATTAGTATCAAAATAGTATTGTATATTAGTTGATGAGGCTTTGGGTTCTTGACTATTGAGAGATTTGAGTTGTTTTCATGTATAGATTCAGTTCATTTGTATTTATTACTGAGTTGATCTTACTTTGTAGTTGTTTGTTATTGTATTTGTTTATATTTGTAAACTCTAAAAGATAAAAATACTTAAATATCCGTTTGAGGAGAAAATGAAGTAGGCATTGATGTGAATAGTATATAATAAATAAAATCATCAAGAAGACCTTTTACAGCATCATGTAAGAAATTCATGACACATGAAAAGTGTGCAAGGTAAACCACAAACCAAACCGAATAACTTGTATGTCTTAAGATCCAAGGAAAACTAGAAAGGGATATTGAATCTTCTTACCATAAGTGGCGTTTGGCCGATGACTTTTTTGCCATTTGGTTGGATTTAACGTTGGTAATAAATTACTCTTCATTCGATTCTTATTTACTTCTTGTTTGGTTAATTAGTTTAATAACATAATCAAAAACTTACTCCGAACATCTGTGCTAAAATAGCTGTAATGATTCACTAATTAGTAGATAATAATATTGAAAAAGAAATTAATATATTACTTTATAAAGTGTCACTTTTGCCTTTAAGAAAAAGAAAAAAATCTAATAACTTTTTTTCATGACTTTATAAAATATTTTAAAGTTTATTTTGTAAATTTAATTTACAAATCTAGTTCTACTTTTTTTTTTTGCTTTCCAAAAACAATATTTACCAAATGTATATTTTAAAAAGTTACATGCTAAATTTTTTTTTTGAAATCTTTCATATCCTTGTGAAATAAAATTATTTCAATTGCATAATAAAATACTTTATAAATAAACCTCAAAAAATATTTGGCATCTAATTTTACAAGAATTTGTAAAAAAAAAACAGAAATTTTGAATTAAAAAATTATTTTATTTTGAAGACACTTTTGGAAACATAAAAATTAAAAAAAAAGGAAAATTCTTTTTTTATATATATATAATTGAGAGAGAAAAATGGAATTACTTGATTTTTCTTTTAGTTGTTGAATCTCTCTTTGATTGATCAATGTGTGATATTCCGAATCCTCATTACTAATGGAATCGAAACGATCTCTGGATTGATCAGAAGATCCTTTCAATTGGCAAGAATCCGTTACTTGAACGAAACTAGATCTTGTGGAATCATATTAAATATTTGACGATACATTCCATACCTTGCTAAAAAATTGATCCCTGTTTACCAACCATACATTGTCTAACCAAATCCAATTCTCTCTTGATATGTTCCTCAAAAAATCCGATTCGTGTGGATTCTTCCCCCAACTAACGAAGACATCTTAGCGGAATTGCCACATATGAAATTGAGCACAATTTTGCGAAGAAATAGCCCACTTGCCTCTCGAGAAGAGATGTGAAACATGCTCAATATCATTTGATTGAATAGTTGACCCAGCTCCTTGTTGTTTGAAGAAACCCTCCACTTCAATTGGTATTTTTTCACGAAAAGCAAACATGAGATAACAAATCCAGTCTTTCACTAAGATTTCGAATAGCTGTCCCACGTTCAAGTTGATTATGTTTCGCCTGGGATTGAATTCATACTCTCATGCCTACAACATACAACTCTTACCACTAGGTTAAGAAATTATTGACAACAAAGAAAATTCTTGTACTTTAGAATAGCGACTTTTTTCCTAGAAGGGTGGTCATATGACTTGATGTAACAAATGTTGGAATAATTTTTACAACCAAATCAGCAGTTAGGCCACATTTTGTACATTTGATATAAAAGGAAGTGTTACATAACATTTATAATAGCCGATTGAGTATAGTTTGATTAATATCAGTATTATTGTCAGTATAAGAGAACATAGATTTGAGAGCACTCAAGCGTGTTTTATCGTCTTATTTAAAAATTAAGGAGAGGTAATGAATAGTTTCAGACATTATATTAAAAATAACATTTATAATTCAAATTGATGGACGAAAGATAAAGTTTATTGTATTTAGTTATGGAAAATTGTAACATGAATTACTCTATTTTTTGTTTGCTACAGGTTAAAACATAATTAACCTTATCATTTTTATTTTTTTATAGACATTTCATTTTTTCATTTGATATAAAAAATTAAAAATTGACACAAATATATATTTGGCTTTCATTTTTTTAATTTCATTTATAACTTCAAATTATGTTGTTTCTTTCTTTTGTTGAAAATTTGTAAGCTTAACATATCTCTTTGAATTCTATCATGAGTGTTTGTTGAAGACTGAAAGGGGTAGAGACATGGACAACAATTCATGGGGAGGTGAGGTGCTGAGAGCTACTGGGAGAGAAGAAGAAAGTGATATATAGCATGAAGAGATGGAAGGTTGAAGAAGAACCTCTCTTAAGGCCAATGATAGGTATTTATAAGTGAGGGTTATTATCCTTTGGCCCTATGTCTTGACGTGTGGCCTGCGATAGTCTTGTTGCGGTTGGTACCTTAGAAAGTATAATAGGCTTCTATTTAAGCAGCGATGGAATTGACATGAACCAGGCGAGACCTCACGTGTGCTCCTTGCAAAAAGGAACTCAACACTTGTTCTTGGTGAGGTAGGTTAAAGATATACCATGTACAAGTGTGGATACATCCATGAGAACCAGGGTATGAAAACCAGGGTTGGCGAGGTGTTGTCCATAGGTGAAGTCACTATTGGCTAAATCGGGGCTAGACGAGTTAAAAGCAGTGAGGCCTATTTTGTCAATGTATTGATGTTACGATTTGTGCCCTTAGTGATAATTTTGTCATTACTGCTTGTAAGTTTTTTTGAATTGATTAAATAAATAAAATTACCACATGTTAGTACAAAACTCCGGTAAGGAAAAAACTCGAACACACGATCGGAACTCGAAAAGAAAAAGAAGAAATAGGACAGGCTCCAAGGCGTGTATCAAGCCACTATCTTTAAGGTTATATTCGCCCCCACTTATCTTCAGTGTGCAAACGAGTTCCAAGCAAATTAACCTCGAGGATACAATGAAGCCAATGACTATTTGCGTTTTGCACTGACGAGAATAGTCCACTATGCACTGAGTAATGTATAACAAAAACTCAATTTCTACAAAGGATTTCTGCAGCAATACTTTATAGAATAATCTAATAATATTAGAAAATGAAGGAAGAGAAGAAATAATATTAGAATTTGTTGATATGATTTCCAAATGAAATCCCATTCCTATTTATAGGAATTTTCATGTCTCTTCATAGAGACATCTTTCAATAGGTGTCTTTATGAATAAATAAATAATAATAATTATTCATTTAATTTTGTAACTATTCAAATAATATTTTTTGAATAGTTATAATTCTTTTTTAAAAAATCAAATGATATAACTTTTGACCAATGACCAAAAGTTTTATCTTTTGATTAATTACACCCATTCATTTATAGTTATTGGGATACTATAAATATTTGAAAATATTCCAACAATCTCCCCCCATTTTCAAAATATTTAGATTTTGATATTCTTGGAAATCAATTTGCATAAATAAAGGTGTCTTACGATTGAACCTTCACTTAGTGAAAACATGTTAAAGTTAATCGAAATTGTATGGTAGACTAAGCTTTGAACCAACTATTCCATTTGATTAACTGAACACATCTCACACAATGATTTCAACATCAGTCAATGCATAGTATCTAGGGACACTATTATAGCCATGTGTCTATGTCCTCTTTTCATGAGTGCTGTCAGAGCCAAGCCCTTAAGCTCCTAGAAGCGGCCACACTTCCACTCACATAGGTAGATCCCATTAAAAGTGTTCCCGTAATTATAACACTCTAACATATTTATGTTATGGGTCCATTAAGAGTACATTACTCATCCTTCCCTTATCATTACGGGTACCTAGCACTTTAATCTTAGGATGGATTTATTTATAGTGCTAACAGTCACATACTAATGATGTACTTTGTCTCATTGAACTCAAGACTTGACGTTATACCAAGCGTTGAGTCGAGTTTCCATCATGGGTGACTCTAATTAATAGGCTTGAGTCCCATCCCTTTTGAGGTCCTTTTTACTGCATCTCTAGCAAGACTTTTTGTTAAAGGATCTGCCAAATTTTCACTTGACCTCACATAATTAATAGTGATCACTCCATCAGAGATTAATTGTTGGACATAACTATGTCTTAATCCAATGTGTCTAGACTTTCCATTATATACTTGGCTATATGCCTTTGCTAGAGTAGCCTCACTATCACAACGGATAGAAATAGGTGAAATTGGCTTAAGCCATAAAGGTACATCATAAAGCAAATTTCTTAACCATTCTGCTTCTTTAGATGCAGCGGCTAATGCAATAAATTCGGCTGCCATGGTGGAATCAGTAATACATGTTTGTTTCTTGGAACCCTAAGAAATGACTCCTCCACCAAGAATGAAGATCCACCCACTAGTAGATGCATGATCTTCCAAACTTGTAATCCAACTAGCATCCGAATACCCTTCTAAAACTGGAGGATATCCATTATAACACAATCCATAGTTAATAGTTTTCTTTAAGTACCTAAGTACTCTATTTAAAGCTTGCCAATGCAAACTACTTGGATTACTTGTGTATCTACTCAATTTTCCAACAGCATATGCAATATCTGGTCTTGTACAAGTCATTATGTACATAAGATAACCAATTAGACTTGCATATTTCAATTGATCAATTTTCCTACCAGCATTAGATACTAATTTTAATTGAGGATCCATGGGTGTAGATGCTGGTATACAGTTGAAAAGATCAAACTTTTTAAGCACATTTTCAATGTAATGTGATTGTGATAAAGCTATAGTGCTTTCATCTCGGGTTATTTTAATCCCAAGAATAACATCTGCTACACCCATATCCTTCATAGCAAAGTTGTTTGACAAGAATTTCTTTGTGTTTTCTATTTGTTCCAAATCCGTGCCAAAAATGAGCATGTCATCTACATATAAGCAAATTATAACACCCTTTCCATTATCAAATTTACTATATATGCACTTATCGGATTCATTTATTTTATAGCCATTAGCTAAAACAACCTTGTCAAACTTTTGGTGCCATTGTTTTGGTGCTTGTTTAAGCCCATATAAAGATTTAACAAGCTTACATACCTTATGCTCTTGTCCTGGAACAACAAATCCTTCCGGTTGCTCCATGTACACTTCCTCTTCCAATTCACCATTTAAAAATACAGTTTTAACATCCATTTGGTGAACAACCAAATTATATATAGAGATAAGTGATATTAATAGTCTAATTGTAGCAATTCTTGCTACTGGAGCATAGGTATCAAAGTAATCAATACATTGTCTTTGTGTAAAACCTTTTGCTACCAACCTTGCTTTAAATTTATCAATGGTTCCATCGACCTTCATTTTCTTTTTGAAGATCCATTTACAACCTATTGGTTTGGAACCTGGTGGAAGATCAACTAAGATCCAAGTTTGATTTCCCATTATTGAATCCATTTCATCATTTATTGCTTCTTTCCAAAAAGCAGAGTCTTGAGATTTCACTGCTTCTTCAAATGTAATAGGATCAGATTCGGTATTATAACAATAAGGTATCTTATTGCATATACTTTCACCTTTTCCTTCTACAAGAAACATAATGAAATCTGGTCCAAAATCTTTGACCTTTTTAATCCTCTTACTTCTTCTTAATTCTTGACAAGATTCATCATTATTATCAATTTGTTTCAATGGAATCTCATTCTCATTTGAAGAATGAATCAATTGTTGTGGTTGTAATTGTCTTGATATAGAATTAAATCTATTTTCATCAAAAATAGCATCTCTTGATTCAATAACCGTATTAATTGAAATTGAATCATTTGGTTCAATTACTATGAACTTATATGCCTTGCTATTATGTGCATAACCTATAAATATGCATTCAATTCCTCTTTCACCTAACTTTTTACGTTTAGGTGTTGGAACTTTTACAATAGCTCTACAACCCCAAACCTTTAAATAATTAAGGTTTGGTTTCCTTTTCTTCCATTGTTCATAGGGGGTTATTTTAGTTTCCTTATTAGGAACTCTATTCAATATATGACAAGCTGTTAGAACAGCTTCTCCCCAAAAACCCTGTCCAAGACCTGAATATGATAACATTGAATTTACCATTTCAATTAAGACTCTATTTTTCCTTTCAGCTACACCATTTTGTTGTGGTGTGTAAGGGGCTGAAACTTGATGGACAATTCCAGTGAGTTCAAAATAACTTGGATTATAGTATTCTCCACCTCTATCCGATCTTAAGCACTTGATAAATGATTCACACTGAAGTTCAACTTCAGATTTATAAACTTTAAATTTATCAAGCGCTTCATCTTTTGAATGCAATAAATATACATAACAATATCTAGAACAATCATCAATAAAAGTAACAAAATATTTCTTTCCACCTAATGTAGGAGTATTATGCAAGTCACATAAATCACTATGTATCAAATCAAGCAATTTTGTTTTCCTTTTAACCTTAGGGAAAGGATTTCTTGTAATTTTAGTCAACATACAGGTATTGCATTTTTCAATATTATTATTAAAAACAAGAATTAAATCTAATTTATACATGTCATTCAATTTTCTATAATTCAAATGACCTAATCTATAATGCCACAAACAAAATGATTCAACCATATAAGCAGAAATAGTATTTTTATTCTTATTAATAATATTAAGTTTGAACATGCTTTCATACATATACCCTTTTCCCACAAAAATTCCTCCCTTAGACAAAATAAACTTATCTGCCTCAAAAACAAGTTTGAAACCAAACTTATTCAACAGACTTCCAGACACTAAATTTTTCCTAACTTCTGGTACGTAATATACATCATTTAAGGTTAAAACCTTTCCAGAAGTGAATTGTAGTTCAACAGACCCTTTGCCTTTAATTGTTGCGGTGGAAGAATTTCCCATGTACAAGACATTGTCATTTTCACATTGTGTGAACTTTGTGAACATGCTTTTGTCTTTGTACACATGTTTGGTTGCTCCGGTATCAATCCACCATGTATTATCATCTTGTGCCATATTAATTTCAGATATCATTGCAACGAACTTTTCGTTATTATCAGCCTTAGAAGATGATTTCTTCTTTAAAAATCGACATTCATTCTTGAAATGTCCCGGCTTTCCACAATGATAGCATGAGCCCTTTTGTTTCTTTTTGAACTTAGGTGCTCTATCAGCCTGATTGAACTTTCTTTTGAATGGTTTAGTAGTCTGTACTTCCTCCGTAACATGTACTTTGGCATTTTCAGAATTTAGGTTCTGATCTTGTTTTCGATACTCTTCTTCAATACGAAGATAATTTGCCAAAGCCTCAAGAGATATTTCCTCTTTCTTATGTTTTAGACTTCTTTTAAAGTCTTTCCAAGATGGAGGAAGTTTGTCTATTATGGAGGATACCACAATCATTTCATCCATTTTCATATTATATTGCTTAAATTGATTCAGCATCTTTTCAATATCACGAAATTGTTCCATAACAGAACGACCATCAACCATTTGATAATTATTGAAACGACTGACAAGAAATTTCTTACTTGTAACATCTTCGGTCATGTATCTTGCCTCCAATTTGTCCCATAATTCTTTAGCGGTGACGTCGTTTTGGTAGGTGTCGAACAAACCATCAGATAAACCATTCAATATGTGGCCCATGCACATGTAATCAACATTGTCCCATTTTTGTCTTTCTCGGGTTGCAGCAACAGATTCATTTTCATTCTCTTCAGGTCTTGGAGTATCCAAAACACAAGCAATCTTCAAAGTTGATAACAAAAAGTGCATCTTTTTCTGCCATCGTCGAAAATTGCCACCATCAAAACGATCAAGTTTAACAAAGTTGGAAGCCAACTCCCTTAGTGTTCCACTTTCATGTGTTGTGGTAGTCATCATGAAATATAACCTTAAAATTGTTAGTACAAAACTCCGGTAAGGAAAAAACTCGAACACACGATCGGAACTCGAAAAGAAAAAGAAGAAATAGGACAGGCTCCAAGGCGTGTATCAAGCCACTATCTTTAAGGTTATATTCGCCCCCACTTATCTTCAGTGTGCAAACGAGTTCCAAGCAAATTAACCTCGAGGATACAATGAAGCCAATGACTATTTGCGTTTTGCACTGACGAGAATAGTCCACTATGCACTGAGTAATGTATAACAAAAACTCAATTTCTACAAAGGATTTCTGCAGCAATACTTTATAGAATAATCTAATAATATTAGAAAATGAAGGAAGGGAAGAAATAATATTAGAATTTGTTGATATGATTTCCAAATGAAATCCCATTCCTATTTATAGGAATTTTCATGTCTCTTCATAGAGACATCTTTCAATAGGTGTCTTTATGAATAAATAAATAATAATAATTATTCATTTAATTTTGTAACTATTCAAATAATATTTTTTGAATAGTTATAATTCTTTTTTAAAAAATCAAATGATATAACTTTTGACCAATGACCAAAAGTTTTATCTTTTGATTAATTACACCCATTCATTTATAGTTATTGGGATACTATAAATATTTGAAAATATTCCAACAATCTCCCCCCATTTTCAAATATTTAGATTTTGATATTCTTGGAAATCAATTTGCATAAATAAAGGTGTCTTACGATTGAACCTTCACTTAGTGAAAACATGTTAAAGTTAATCGAAATTGTATGGTAGACTAAGCTTTGAACCAACTATTCCATTTGATTAACTGAACACATCTCACACAATGATTTCAACATCAGTCAATGCATAGTATCTAGGGACACTATTATAGCCATGTGTCTATGTCCTCTTTTCATGAGTGCTGTCAGAGCCAAGCCCTTAAGCTCCTAGAAGCGGCCACACTTCCACTCACATAGGTAGATCCCATTAAAAGTGTTCCCGTAATTATAACACTCTAACATATTTATGTTATGGGTCCATTAAGAGTACATTACTCATCCTTCCCTTATCATTACGGGTACCTAGCACTTTAATCTTAGGATGGATTTATTTATAGTGCTAACAGTCACATACTAATGATGTACTTTGTCTCATTGAACTCAAGACTTGACGTTATACCAAGCGTTGAGTCGAGTTTCCATCATGGGTGACTCTAATTAATAGGCTTGAGTCCCATCCCTTTTGAGGTCCTTTTTACTGCATCTCTAGCAAGACTTTTTGTTAAAGGATCTGCCAAATTTTCACTTGACCTCACATAATTAATAGTGATCACTCCATCAGAGATTAATTGTTGGACATAACTATGTCTTAATCCAATGTGTCTAGACTTTCCATTATATACTTGGCTATATGCCTTTGCTAGAGTAGCCTCACTATCACAACGGATAGAAATAGGTGAAATTGGCTTAAGCCATAAAGGTACATCATAAAGCAAATTTCTTAACCATTCTGCTTCTTTAGATGCAGCGGCTAATGCAATAAATTCGGCTGCCATGGTGGAATCAGTAATACATGTTTGTTTCTTGGAACCCTAAGAAATGACTCCTCCACCAAGAATGAAGATCCACCCACTAGTAGATGCATGATCTTCCAAACTTGTAATCCAACTAGCATCCGAATACCCTTCTAAAACTGGAGGATATCCATTATAACACAATCCATAGTTAATAGTTTTCTTTAAGTACCTAAGTACTCTATTTAAAGCTTGCCAATGCAAACTACTTGGATTACTTGTGTATCTACTCAATTTTCCAACAGCATATGCAATATCTGGTCTTGTACAAGTCATTATGTACATAAGATAACCAATTAGACTTGCATATTTCAATTGATCAATTTTCCTACCAGCATTAGATACTAATTTTAATTGAGGATCCATGGGTGTAGATGCTGGTATACAGTTGAAAAGATCAAACTTTTTAAGCACATTTTCAATGTAATGTGATTGTGATAAAGCTATAGTGCTTTCATCTCGGGTTATTTTAATCCCAAGAATAACATCTGCTACACCCATATCCTTCATAGCAAAGTTGTTTGACAAGAATTTCTTTGTGTTTTCTATTTGTTCCAAATCCGTGCCAAAAATGAGCATGTCATCTACATATAAGCAAATTATAACACCCTTTCCATTATCAAATTTACTATATATGCACTTATCGGATTCATTTATTTTATAGCCATTAGCTAAAACAACCTTGTCAAACTTTTGGTGCCATTGTTTTGGTGCTTGTTTAAGCCCATATAAAGATTTAACAAGCTTACATACCTTATGCTCTTGTCCTGGAACAACAAATCCTTCCGGTTGCTCCATGTACACTTCCTCTTCCAATTCACCATTTAAAAATACAGTTTTAACATCCATTTGGTGAACAACCAAATTATATATAGAGATAAGTGATATTAATAGTCTAATTGTAGCAATTCTTGCTACTGGAGCATAGGTATCAAAGTAATCAATACATTGTCTTTGTGTAAAACCTTTTGCTACCAACCTTGCTTTAAATTTATCAATGGTTCCATCGACCTTCATTTTCTTTTTGAAGATCCATTTACAACCTATTGGTTTGGAACCTGGTGGAAGATCAACTAAGATCCAAGTTTGATTTCCCATTATTGAATCCATTTCATCATTTATTGCTTCTTTCCAAAAAGCAGAGTCTTGAGATTTCACTGCTTCTTCAAATGTAATAGGATCAGATTCGGTATTATAACAATAAGGTATCTTATTGCATATACTTTCACCTTTTCCTTCTACAAGAAACATAATGAAATCTGGTCCAAAATCTTTGACCTTTTTAATCCTCTTACTTCTTCTTAATTCTTGACAAGATTCATCATTATTATCAATTTGTTTCAATGGAATCTCATTCTCATTTGAAGAATGAATCAATTGTTGTGGTTGTAATTGTCTTGATATAGAATTAAATCTATTTTCATCAAAAATAGCATCTCTTGATTCAATAACCGTATTAATTGAAATTGAATCATTTGGTTCAATTACTATGAACTTATATGCCTTGCTATTATGTGCATAACCTATAAATATGCATTCAATTCCTCTTTCACCTAACTTTTTACGTTTAGGTGTTGGAACTTTTACAATAGCTCTACAACCCCAAACCTTTAAATAATTAAGGTTTGGTTTCCTTTTCTTCCATTGTTCATAGGGGGTTATTTTAGTTTCCTTATTAGGAACTCTATTCAATATATGACAAGCTGTTAGAACAGCTTCTCCCCAAAAACCCTGTCCAAGACCTGAATATGATAACATTGAATTTACCATTTCAATCAAGACTCTATTTTTCCTTTCAGCTACACCATTTTGTTGTGGTGTGTAAGGGGCTGAAACTTGATGGACAATTCCAGTGAGTTCAAAATAACTTGGATTATAGTATTCTCCACCTCTATCCGATCTTAAGCACTTGATAAATGATTCACACTGAAGTTCAACTTCAGATTTATAAACTTTAAATTTATCAAGCGCTTCATCTTTTGAATGCAATAAATATACATAACAATATCTAGAACAATCATCAATAAAAGTAACAAAATATTTCTTTCCACCTAATGTAGGAGTATTATGCAAGTCACATAAATCACTATGTATCAAATCAAGCAATTTTGTTTTCCTTTTAACCTTAGGGAAAGGATTTCTTGTAATTTTAGTCAACATACAGGTATTGCATTTTTCAATATTATTATTAAAAACAGGAATTAAATCTATTTTATACATGTCATTCAATTTTCTATAATTCAAATGACCTAATCTATAATGCCACAAACAAAATGATTCAACCATATAAGCAGAAATAGTATTTTTATTCTTATTAATAATATTAAGTTTGAACATGCTTTCATACATATACCCTTTTCCCACAAAAATTCCTCCCTTAGACAAAATAAACTTATCTGCCTCAAAAACAAGTTTGAAACCAAACTTATTCAACAGACTTCCAGACACTAAATTTTTCCTAACTTCTGGTACGTAATATACATCATTTAAGGTTAAAACCTTTCCAGAAGTGAATTGTAGTTCAACAGACCCTTTGCCTTTAATTGTTGCGGTGGAAGAATTTCCCATGTACAAGACATTGTCATTTTCACATTGTGTGAACTTTGTGAACATGCTTTTGTCTTTGTACACATGTTTGGTTGCTCCGGTATCAATCCACCATGTATTATCATCTTGTGCCATATTAATTTCAGATATCATTGCAACGAACTTTTCGTTATTATCAGCCTTAGAAGATGATTTCTTCTTTAAAAATCGACATTCATTCTTGAAATGTCCCGGCTTTCCACAATGATAGCATGAGCCCTTTTGTTTCTTTTTGAACTTAGGTGCTCTATCAGCCTGATTGAACTTTCTTTTGAATGGTTTAGTAGTCTGTACTTCCTCCGTAACATGTACTTTGGCATTTTCAGAATTTAGGTTCTGATCTTGTTTTCGATACTCTTCTTCAATACGAAGATAATTTGCCAAAGCCTCAAGAGATATTTCCTCTTTCTTATGTTTTAGACTTCTTTTAAAGTCTTTCCAAGATGGAGGAAGTTTGTCTATTATGGAGGATACCACAATCATTTCATCCATTTTCATATCATATTGCTTAAATTGATTCAGCATCTTTTCAATATCACGAAATTGTTCCATAACAGAACGACCATCAACCATTTGATAATTATTGAAACGACTGACAAGAAATTTCTTACTTGTAACATCTTCGGTCATGTATCTTGCCTCCAATTTGTCCCATAATTCTTTAGCGGTGACGTCGTTTTGGTAGGTGTCGAACAAACCATCAGATAAACCATTCAATATGTGGCCCATGCACATGTAATCAACATTGTCCCATTTTTGTCTTTCTCGGGTTGCAGCAACAGATTCATTTTCATTCTCTTCAGGTCTTGGAGTATCCAAAACACAAGCAATCTTCAAAGTTGATAACAAAAAGTGCATCTTTTTCTGCCATCGTCGAAAATTGCCACCATCAAAACGATCAAGTTTAACAAAGTTGGAAGCCAACTCCCTTAGTGTTCCACTTTCATGTGTTGTGGTAGTCATCATGAAATATAACCTTAAAATTGTTAGTACAAAACTCCGGTAAGGAAAAAACTCGAACACACGATCGGAACTCGAAAAGAAAAAGAAGAAATAGGACAGGCTCCAAGGCGTGTATCAAGCCACTATCTTTAAGGTTATATTCGCCCCCACTTATCTTCAGTGTGCAAACGAGTTCCAAGCAAATTAACCTCGAGGATACAATGAAGCCAATGACTATTTGCGTTTTGCACTGACGAGAATAGTCCACTATGCACTGAGTAATGTATAACAAAAACTCAATTTCTACAAAGGATTTCTGCAGCAATACTTTATAGAATAATCTAATAATATTAGAAAATGAAGGAAGAGAAGAAATAATATTAGAATTTGTTGATATGATTTCCAAATGAAATCCCATTCCTATTTATAGGAATTTTCATGTCTCTTCATAGAGACATCTTTCAATAGGTGTCTTTATGAATAAATAAATAATAATAATTATTCATTTAATTTTGTAACTATTCAAATAATATTTTTTGAATAGTTATAATTCTTTTTTAAAAAATCAAATGATATAACTTTTGACCAATGACCAAAAGTTTTATCTTTTGATTAATGACACCCATTCATTTATAGTTATTGGGATACTATAAATATTTGAAAATATTCCAACACCACATGTACATTTAATATTCTTTTTATGATTGTTCTCATTGATTTTTGCAAGTAAAGCAAAATGGATAAGCAAATATCAACTTATTGATTACTTAAATTTTAACTAATAATAAGTTGCATTCTATGGTTAGATTATAATGTAAGAAGACAACTTGTATTAGTAGGTAATATAAATTTTTCATAGTCCATGAGGGCGAACTAAGTAAAAAATACATGTTACGACTATTATGTCATTTATAAGTCTAATTGGGGAGATAACTTGTCTTGACTTTTGGAGCTAATTGGCTTTTAGAAATAGAGACATAAATATGATTGTTTGGACTAACAATATATTGGATAATACCCAAGTTGAATTTATCATAGATCTGTTTATTAATTTATTCACTTATGATGTTCATAGTGTAACTTACCTAAATCTTGAGTAAGAAAATGAACATGTTATATCTTGGATGATATTTTGGTACTTGAAAGAAGAGTTTGGTATGAAACGTAGCATTCTATGCTCGAGTTTAAGTTCGGACTCGGGTAAGGGGTGTTAAGATGCTATAATGTCTATAATGTCCTTGAAACATTTCCACTTGAACTCAACTCTTCTATGAACCAAAACACTAATTAACTTTCACTTTCATACCAATTGAAGTATATGCCACTCTAATGTCCATAATTCAAATATTTAATTGAACTAACGAGAATAATTTTTTTCTAATCATATTACTAAATTCACATTCAAAAACAATTATAATATTTAATTTAGAATTATTAGTTAAAATGAAATAAAATATTTTTAAAAATAATTCTAATTTAAAAGAAGTTGTGATAATTACATATTTAAAAATAATTAGAATTTAAATTATAAGTATTAATTAAAAGAGGTTATGCTAATTTTAAAATAAAGTTATTATTTGAATGGAACTCTAAGCATAAAATATAGGGAAAAAAGCAAGTTAATATATATTTTTACAGTAAGTTAATATAGGATAAATTAATGCTTGTTAACTTTGTTAAGGTGATATACACATGGATTGTCACGTGAATGAGATGTCAATATTTAATTAATTTTTAAAAATAATTTTAATAATTTTTATACTTTTCAAATAATTTTAATGATTTTTAAATTTTAAAAAATCAATTAAATGATGATGTGTTATTCACGTGGTAATTCACGTGTATGCCATGTCAACAAAGTTAAAAAATATTAGCTTTTTCATTTATTTTGGAATGATTTGATAAAAAACGCAAGTTTAAGGTTAAAAAAATAGAAAAGTTAAGAAGTTTATTTTTACCATTGAAATGTTCCCATGTAATCGGACCTAGGTGTAGTTTTGATAGTATACATGTTGATAAGATGTATGGGAAGGTCGTTTGTGATGAGATACATTCTATAGCTGCTTTTAAGTTGTGGTGCAGAATTCATGGTCTAAAGAATCATGCTTTCAGCAGAAGAGTGGGTGTCTCATAGGTGGGAACCTTCGTTGAGAATGGGTGGCTATCTGGTGTATGATAACCTTCTGATAGGAGCCGGTGGCCAACTTATGAGTTTGGTCGATCATTTTGGAGAAGATGGGAGATTGAATGGAGTCAGACCTTCCTGGTTATTGTTCCTTTTGTGATTGGACGGTCAGTAGAGAATGAAGGAGTGTTTCCCAGACGTTTGCTATGCTGCCACACGTCCCAGGCCAGAGGAGTAAAACATGTCGAATAAACAACATTCCATTACATATGTTGCTGTATTTTGATATGCTACATATCTATATTAAGGTATGCTTGTTTCTCAAGATGTCTGGTAACGTTCTTCTCTTCAATGCAGCAGAGGAGCAGACATTAAGCACTTGCTTCTTGATACTCAATTTGGATGTCAACATATACCTGTGTGCCACTGTTACCATGTTTAATCGACAGATGCAAGAGAGTTTGTCCCGACATGTTTGGATTGTTGGCAAACACAGTTGGGATTAGTATTTCATTTATTTTAAGATGCTACTAAAATATCCAGTGAACAATATTTTGTGGATATCAAGTAGATAAAATGACTGCGAGAAAGGAAGGAATTCAGGTTTTGTTATTAATTATATTGATGATCATGTTCTGACTGTGCAATGGTTTGTATGAGCAGAGATGAAATCAAGATGCACAGGGTGTATAGATTCATGAATCAATTAGCAACTGCAATTCGTGATAAAATTGTTTAAATATGATTTTCTTCAAAAATATGAATAGAATTTTATAATTATCCTGGTCTGAATATGGAAAGCATTATCCATTCCGGATAGCTTCACTCAAACATTTTCTAAAAAGGTTTCTCTTCATTTGATTTTAAAAAATTATTTATTTTTTTTAAACTTTTACTTTTTCGAATAAATTCAATTAAGTAATTTGGTTTTCTAAATTCCAACCAAATTATAATTCACATAACTTGAAAAATAAATTAATGTAAATATCTTTTGAATTCTTAATAATTTTAAAAATGTACAACTTGATACCACTAAAAGTATTTAAAAAATATTTTTTTTCCAAATTTTTATTAAAATATATATAAATTCAAAAAATTATAAATTATTTAAAAATATTAAAATATGTATAAAAAGCTAAATAATAATTTTTTAAAAATTCAAGATAATAAATTCGAGGAGTTTAACTAGTAAATTATCAAAACCAAGTTTATCATACCAATTTTTTTGTTTTTCTTGTATTTTGTTTTAAAATTTTTCATATATATATAGATTGTATTTATGTTCTTTAACTCGGAATTTAGTTATATTGTTAACAAATTTTCAATATGGTCGGTTTACTCTTTTAATTTAAATCAAATAAATTTATTCTATTCGTTTTTACTCGACATTTTAAAAAAAATACATATTGAATTAGGACGATAAAATAAAACTCACCAACTCGACTAATTTAAAATTTTTTTACTCGATTTAATTGAATGCTCACTCCTAATCTCTAAATATTTACCTATACTAGTTTAAATTTTTTGGCTGAGCCAATAAGTGAAAGAATAAATTATGATTAGAAAATAAAAATTATCTACCAAATATATTTATTAGAAGTTGAAATACTAAATAAAATGAGACTTTGATGAAGGGTGAAGTTTAGTTCAAACATTCAAAATTGTAAGATTTTGCGTTGTAAGTGTACTATTTTAGATTTTACATAATTTAAAATGATAAAAAAAATTCTTGAAATAATATTTACTTTTTTTTTATAAAAATAAGGGATTTTTGATAATTTCATACCTAAGTTGGAATGTAACACAAAACTCAATTAGGCTTTTTATCTATAATATATATAAATATAAGTTTAAAAAAACTTTTGAACTAACGAGAATAATTTTTTTCTCATTATATTATTAAATTCATATTTAAAAAAATTATAATATTTAATTTATAATTATTAGTTAAAAATTATGAAATAAAATATTTTAAAAAAAAAGTTAATTTTTTCATTTATTTTAGGATTATTTAATAAAAAATGTAAATTTAAGAGTTAAAAAAAATTATTATGCCTTTAAAATAAGTAATTTATTTTTACCATTGAAATGTTCCCAAGTAATCGGACCTAGGTGTAGTGTTGATAGTATACATGTTGAATTATCCAAAATAAGAGTAGTAAAGAAACATTGATGGACCTAAATTCACAGTAATCTCTAGTTTTATATAGTAATATTAGCAACCGCATTAATTGAACCAATTAAAATCGTTAGTTAACAACTTTAGTTGGCTTGTTGCTATCAATGTTGAAAATGCTAATGGCTGAGCACTTAACTTCGATGAAAAGCAAAGTAGTCAATGAAGCAAAAAATGATGATTGTCCACAATCTACACAATCATCTCTACTTCACCATTTCCCTAACTGTGCCAATAAACCCAAATCAGTTTCTTTAATTACCAAATGATCACAGTGCTTTTGGTTTAGCATTGCTATAAAATCAGTATTGAAATGAAATGAAGTGAGTTGTGAGCAAAACTGCATAAGTGCAGCCCATTTTGTAGCAGCTTTAAAGAGAAGAGGTTAACACATGGTGTATTAGTTGGAAGCTTGCTTGCGGCTTTCACTATTTCAATAGTTTTCAAGTCTTATTTCTGCACTCAACTATCTGCCTGTAAGTTCAACTTTTCTTTATATTTTACCAAACAATAGACATTTTCAATCAATTAACATCAAACTCATGTTCATTGTTTGGGTTGAGGGAAATCCGCTCCTTTACAGGGTGAAGTCATTGAAGTGTCGTCCTTTGAGACGTTGATCCGAACCTTGAAAAATAGAGGTATTGTTTTTAGGGTGTTAATGCTCCGCTCTGCTCCGTTTTAGCCCCAAGTTTCAAGGAAAGCCCAAAAAGATTCATAGAGTTTAGGCGGAAAAACTTAGGTTCACTAAGGAAATGTTTTTCATTTTAAAGGGTCTTAGTGGATTCGAACCCCACCAAGGCTAAAATGATAAAACATTTCCTTGGTGGATTTAGGCACTCCCACTTAAACTTCGTAATTTTTTTGGGCTTTTCCCGGAGCAAAAAGACAAATCTAAAGATAAAATCAAGTATAGACATTCCGAGAACAATACCTTTACTGCTCGAAGTTTGGGTCAACGTCTCAAGAGAAGAACACTTCAAAAACTTATCGGAGGGAGAGGATTCCCCCTCAATAGTTTTGTAGCTATTGTATTGCTTACTTTTTCCTTGCATGATGCAGTGCATATACAATCACAATCATCCATGGATGCTGCTGAAAATCAATTTATGATGTTCAAGGATGCCGGCCTTTTGCAGGAACTAGGTACGCCCGAAACTCAATTACTAACTTCAGGGCATGTATGACTTTTTTTTTTTTTTTTTTTTTGCATTTGAACTTTGATTTTGAAGTTGAAGAGAGCACATCTGCCAAGTCAATATTCAATGCATGCGACTGCGAACCAATATCGAATTACTGCGAAATCAACGGGGACGTTGCAGTTCAGGGGAATTCCTCCACTATATCTATGGTTTCATTACGAACAGGCATTCCTGCAGGGGAGATTTCTTGGACGGTTAAGCCTTATGTACGAAAGGAAAATGCAGCAGCCATGGATCTTGTTAAAAGCTGGGCAGTAACTTCAATGGAGTTCCTTCACTGTGACCTTATTCAAACTGTTCCAGCCATCCTTTTCTCCCTTGGAGGATTTTCAGGGAACCATTTCCATGATTTCAGTGACTTGGTCATTCCACTATACATAACTTCTAGGCAGTTCAATGGAGAGGTACAGTTTGTTGTGACAGATAACAGGCATTGGTGGATCAGTAAGTTCCGAGGAATACTCGCAAAATTATCTCGATACAACATTGTCGATATCGATCAAGAAAGGAAAACACATTGCTACCCAAGTATGATTGTTGGCCTTAAATATCACCATGAACTTGGTATTGATCAATCAATGTCCCAACTATCAATGAAAGATTTCAGGCAATTCTTGAGAAGAACCTACTCATTGAAGAGGGCCAAAGCAATCGAGATAGGAGATGATGCCCGTAAAATGCCTCGACTGTTGATCATAACTCGAAGAAAATCTCGATCGTTCACAAATATCGACAAAATAACGAGAGTGGCAAGTAGCTTGGGGTATAATGTAGTTACAATGGAGCCTAATATTTCAACCAGCTTAGGGAGTGTAGCTGAAACAGTGAATTCTTGTGATGTATTGATGGGAACCCATGGAGCTGGACTAACGAACATGGTGTTCCTTCCTGATAATGCCATTGTAATCCAAATAGTTCCTTTAGGATCTATTGATGAGCTGGCTAAACAAGACTTTGAACAACCTGCCATGGATATGGAGTTAAGGTACTTGGAGTATAAAATAAAGGCAAAGGAGAGCTCACTTATAAGTAAATATAAGGCGGATCATTTGATCATTAAAGACCCTTTATCAGTTCATAAACAGGGATGGGATCCAGTAAGGTCAGTATATTTGGATAAACAGAATGTGAAGCTTGATGTCAAGAGGTTTAGACCAACATTGTTGAAAGCACTTCAGTTGCTTCATCAGTAGACCATATTTGTCTTCTCAATGTTATTTCATGTGCTAATAGTTTTCTAACTGAATTGGCCAAATGATTAGGAGATGTTATTATTGGGAGTGGGGAGTCTAGTTGTACCTATAAGAGAACTAAATTAGTCTTTTAAATTTATTTTAGTTTTTTTTTAATTTTTTTATGAAAGAGTATGTGTTCTACTTGTGCAATCAAAATTTTATTGATTAAGCTCATAATTATACATTCGATACTTAATTCCAGTTATATTTCATTTTTAATTCTTAAATCAGAAAAAAAAATGAACTTAAGGGTGATTTTTTTAGCTATTATAATAGTATAGATGCCAACTAAATTAATATTCAATAAAAAACTAAAATATAATTAATATATAATTAGAAGTAATTTGTTTTTACATTCAAAGCGAAGATGAGAGGGGTTTTATAAGATTTACGAGAAATTAATATCATACGGAGTTTTTTACGAATAGGCTAATAATTGTTGGATATTTGATGAAGAAAGAAGTGAAACACAAGGAAAAAAAGAGAGGAGAAAATCAACTTGTGATCAACTGGTTCATTACTTAAAAAAAAAACTGATACAAAGTTTACATGAACAAGTGAGCTTAAATAAGCTAATAATAAAATAATTACAACTTGATTAATCTTGGAACTTGATTAATTCAACTTGTTTCTTCATTGGCTGATATCAATCTAATCAACAACCAAAAACATCTTATAAAAAATTATCATTGTTTCAATGCAAGTTGGCAAGTTGGCAACTTGCAGAGTAAAGGCTCGCATGTATAAGCTCGCCTAACATAGCTCGCACTTTTAGAGACTTCGCAGTTTTGATGAGCTCGCACTATTGGAGAGCTTGTAGTATTGATGAGCTCGCACATTTGATAAGCTCGCAATTTTGGTGAGCTCACAGATTTGGGGAGCTCGCAGTCTTGAGTGATCTTGTAGTTTTGTAGAGCTCGCACATTTGGTGAGCTCGCAGTCTTGCGATTAGGGTTTGCTAATGCGTGGATGGTCACTTCGCAACACTCTTCATTGACCTTTATGTTGCGAACCCCAATATCATAACACAACTTTTCAAACTTCATCTTCCCAAGAGGTTTTGTTAGAATGTCAGCCAACTGATCTTGCGAACTATAGTGAACCAAAGTTACTTCCTTGGCTTGTTCCACTTCTCTCACAAAGTGATACTTGATTTTGAAGTGTTTTATTCTTTCATGGAACATTGGATTTTTTGAAATTGCAACAGCAAATTGATTATCACACTTAATCTCTTTTACTTCTTCTTGTTTTAAATTCAAATCATTCAACAGTTTCCCAACAGCTGCGGTTGCAACATACTCAGTTTTAGTAGTTGACTGTGCCACTATTTCTTACTTTTTTGAGCTCTAACAGAACATACTCGATCCTAGAGTGAAGAAATAACCTGAGGTACTCTTCATATTTGTAGTAAACCCAGCCTAATCACTGTCTGAATACCCAAGTATTTTGACCTTTTCAATCTTCACAAACTTCACTCCATGGCTTAGAGTGCTTTTTATTTATCATAGAACCCTTTTTGCTACTCTGTAGTGGTTTGTATTGCAGCAATGCATGTACCTTGACAACAGGCTTACAACGAACATTATGTCAGGTCTGGATGCAATTAAGTAAAGCAGGCATCCAACCAAGCTTCTATAGTTTGTTTCATCAAACCTTTCAACATCTTCATTGTTGACGAGCTTCTCACTTTTTGCAATAGGGGTGCTTATTGGTTTACAATTCTCCATGCTATATCTTCGTAGGATTTTCATCGCAAACGCTTTTTGGTTTATGAAAATTGTATCGCGAGCTTGATTCACTTCCAGACCAAAGAAGTATGTCATTTCACCTAAGTTTGACATTTCAAAGTTTTGTTGCATCCGTTCCTTGAATTCAATTACCAGTTCGTTGTTGCTGTCAATCACAAGTAAATCAACATATAATGAAATAATTTTCATTATTTCATTACCGGTTTTCTTCACATATAATGTGGGTTTGCTGATGCTTCTTTCAAAATCCATATCTGTTAGATAATTGTTGATTCTTTCATACCACGCCCTTGGTGCTTGCTTTAAGTCATGTAGTGCTTTGTTTAGTTTATACACATTGGCTTCGCACCTAGGTATTGCGAACTCGACATAAATTTCTTCCTTCAGAAAGCCATTTAGAAAGGTTGACTTTATATCTATTTGATGTATCCTCTAACCCTTTTAAGCTGCAAGAGTTAGTAGCAACCTTATGGTGTCTAACCTCTCAACAGGAGCAAAGTTTCAGTGAAATCCACTCCATATTACTGACTAAACCCCTTCGCAACCAACCTAGCTTTATATCTGTTAATTGATCCATTAGGGTTCATCTTGGTTCTGAACACCCATTTAACTCTAATCACTTTCTTTCAAGTTGGTCTATCTACCAACTCTCAAGTTTCATTTTTGTTTACCATAGTGACTTCATCTTTCATGGCACTTTTCCATTCAACTTCTTGGGAAAGTTCTTCGAAGGTAATTGATTCTAGCTTCGCCAAATTACACCTTTAATAGACATTGATGATCAATCTGGTCCTTCAAATTGATGTCATCAACTGCATCATCTTCAGTTTGATCTCTAGTGTGTTGTTGATTAATTTCAGTCCCCCTTCTTCGCACATCTCGTCCTCTATTTCATTCCACTTCTAGTTTCTCCCTTCATCAAATTTCACATATCTATTTATAATCACCTTCTTGGAGAAAGGGTTATAAATTCTATAACCTTTCTTAAACACTAGAATATCCAACAAAAATTCATGGCTGCAATCTTCTGTCCAGCTTGTTTATTTTCTCCTAGAACATGAAAAAAACAAGTGCAACCAAACACTCTTAAACGTGAGACAGAGGGTTTAAAACCATACCAGGCTTCGAATGGTGTTTTCCCTTCAACGCCTTTGGTTGACAATCTATTTAGCAAGTAAAAACTATGTTTACTACTTCTACCCAAAAGTTATTTGGTAGTTCGCTTTTAAACAGCATGCAGCGAACCATATTCATCATTGTTCTCTTTTTTCTTTCACTACTCCATTTTGTTGTGGAGTATACATATTGCTTAACTGATAATGAACACCAGCCTCTTCGCAGAATCTTTGAAATTTTTCTGAAGTGTATTCTGCCCCATTATTAGACCTGATCATCTTGAGCTTGAAACCACTTTAATTTTCAACCATGGCTTTAAATTTGAAGAAGACTTCAACCACCTTGAGCTTGTTCTTTATGAAGTACACCTAACAAAATCTTGTACAGTCATCAATAAACAATACAAAATACCTACTTCCATTTAATGAACTGGTTTTCATGGGTTCACAAATGTCAGTATGTACTAAGTGTATCTTTTCATGGGCTCACCATGCTCTGTTCATAGGAAATGGAAGCCTTGTATATTTCCTAAGCTGGCACACTTCAGACACATCTTTATGATCAATCATACTTGATAAATTTTCAACCAAGTTGTTCTTGGAAATTTGGCTTAAGGATCTGTAATCAACATGTCTCATTCTCATGTGCCATAATTTGGTTTCGTTTGCCAAGTTCTAGTTGATAACGAAAATTCTATCTCCCATCTTTGTTGATATAAGCTTACATCGACTTGGATAAAAGATTAAGCATTTGTTGTCCTTAAATACCACAAAATATTTTTTCTCGAGCAATTAACCTACACTTAGCAGATTTTGATCTATGTCAAGAACTAAAAAAACATATGTGACAAGTTTAGTACCTGATGGGGTTTTCATCAAAACATCTCCCTTTCCTACTGCTTTGATGTACTGACCATTTTCAACTTTCACTTTGGAGTGAAACCTTTTGTCAATGCTCTTGAAGATGTTCACATATGTAGTCATGTGACTTGTACAACTACTATCAACAAGCTAGTTCTTCCTTTCCTTGTTAGAGAGTTCTTATGGTGCCGTGAATTGGGCTTCGCAAGAGGGTTCGTAAGATTTCGCGAACTGGGCTTTGTAGGAGGCTGCGAACATAAATTCTTCTTAACTTACTTCAGTAGTCTGTGTCGGAGTGTTTTGTTGTTGTGCATGCCCTTTATTCTTGCACACCTTTTCTTCATGGCTAAACTGCTTGCAATTTTTGCATTGGGCATTAGGCTTGAACCAACAAAATTTCTCAAGGTGACCTAACTTCTTGCAGTACGAGCACGATGCGTATTTTTCTTTCCATTGTCTTTCTTTGACCTTTCCTTCTATCTGGCCAACTCTTTTTTCCTTTTTTTTTTATTTGAGGAGCTCGTAACTTCTTTGTTCTTGGCTTGAAAAGCTCCATTGACGTGCCATTCTTCTCTGTTCGCCCTTCTTTGTTCTTGAGCATACAGAGCATTGATTAGTTCAAAGAGTGAGATGGTTGATAGGTCTCACGAATCCTCCAGTGAGGATATCTTTGATTCATCTCTCAGGGAGTGTGGTAATCACCTTTCCAACTACTCGACTGTCCGTGAACTGGTCCCCTAGTAGTCTTATCTGGTTCACCACAGCCATGATTCAATCTGAATGTTGCTATACAGTCCCAACTTCCTTCATATTAAGGTTTTCAAAATCTCATCTGAGTTTTATCAACTACTGCTGCCTCGTCTTTTGTGAACCTTGAAACTCTTCTTTAAGCATATCCTAAGCTTGTTTAGGAGTTTCACAAGCCATAATTCTTGTGAAGATTGCATCTGAAACACTGTTTTGCAGGCAAGACATTGCCTTATGCTTTTTTGCACATTCCTTACTATGCTGTCTCATTTGAGCAAGTTTAGGATTTGGTCTCAAAATTGGTGGTTTTATTTCATCATTTACTACTTCCCAAAGGTCAAAGGCTTGAAGATAATTTTTCATTTTTACTACCCAAATATGGTAGTTTTCACCTGTAAAAATGGGGATGGAGGTGGTGAAATGCTTGCTGAAGGCATTTTTATGGAAACAAGTCCTTAAAGATAAATGGCTCTAGACACCAATTATTGGAAATTTGATGAAGAAGTGAAATAGAAGCAAAAAAAATCAAAAAATGGAAAAAATCAACTTGTGATCAACTGGTTCATTACTTAAAAAAATTGATACAAAGTTTTACATGAACAAGTGAGCTTTAATAAGCTAAAAATAATAATAAAATAATTACAAGTTGACTAATCTTGGAACTTGCTTAATTCAACTTGCTTCTTCATTGGATGATATCAGTCTAATCAACAACCACAAACATTTTATAAAAAATTATCACTGTTTTAGTGCAAGTTGGCAACTTGCAAAGTAAAGGCTCGCATGTATAAGCTCGCCTAACATAGCTAGCACTTTTGGAGACTTCGTAGCTTTGATGAGCTCGCAATTTTGGTGAGGCCGTAGATGTGGGGAGCTCGCACACTTGACGAGCTCGTAGTCTTACGATTAGGGTTCACCAATGCATGGATGGTCACTTCGTAACACTCCTCATTGGCTTCCATGTTGTGAACCCCAATATCATAACGCATCTTTTCAAACTTCATCTTCCCAATAGGTTTTGTTAGAATGTCAACCAACTGATATTGCGAACTGCAGTGAACCAAATTTACTTCTTTGACTTATTCCACTTCTCTCACAAAGTGATACTTGATTTTGAAGTGTTTTACTTTTCTATAGAACATTGGATTTTTTTGCAATTATGAGAACAGATTGATTATCGCACTTAATCTCTATTGCGACTTCTTGTTTTAAATTCAAATCATTCAGTAGTTTCCTTAACCAGATAGCTTGATTTACAACAGTTGCGACCACAACATACTAAGTAATTATAACTTAATAAAATTTAATTTAAAATTAATTTTATATAGATTATATAACTTGATATAAATTTAAAGCATTTGTCACTCTCTAAATTCCCTTGTAAAATGTATAAAGACAATGTACGGAATAATTCTAAAAAAAGAAAAAAGAAAAACATTGAAACACGTTATTGTGGGGATGTTAATATTAGTTTCATAACATCTCAAACTGGGCTCCTTCATAAGCTGAGCTGAGTAAAACAGCATAACAAATTTGTTGATTATTTGTCTCCTTATCTGACCCATTACAGTTAATATGTGGACTCAAATTGTTTGGTAAGCTCGGTCCGGAACTGGGCTCAAATCATCATTTGGATTGCATTCTTCCATAACATGAGATTGCGACTGTTTGTGATTAAAATCCCCTTAATTTTATGCCATAAGAAAATACTCCTCTGAATTTAAGATGAGTGTTATAATCCAATTAGTGAATCAAGTTTAAATTTTTTGAGTTAATATAATTATTTGAATTAAATTTAAAAGAAAAATAAAATGATTTTATTGAAATCTTGTTGACAATATTTGAAAACTCTTTTAAAACAAATTCAAACAAAATAAAAGAAAAAAAAACAAGATAGTATAATAATTTGATTTGATAATTCACTTGTTTAAAGCGAAAAATTTATCAATTTTTCAAAAATATTATAATTTAGCATTTTTATAGATTTTAAATATTTTTTATTTTTAATTATATATTTTTATAAAAATTTGGAAAAATATTTTATAATTTTTTTTTAAATTTTAGAAGATCATTTTGATTTTTAAATTTTTTTAAGGTGATCAATTTGTACATTTTTAAAACTGACAGTGGCTCAAAGGATATTTCATCAAATTGTTATTTATGTTATTCAAATTGTAAAATTTAACTCAATTCAAACTCGAAAAACTAAAATATTTACTCAAACTTATTTTTAAAAAACTAATTCAATTTAGTCGAAATTTGAATTTTAAAAATCGAGTAAAATGCTGTCGAATGCTAACGTGATTAATCAATCGCATAATATGGTCTTGGCGAAGGAGTGTTTGTAGCGGAAATTTTGGTGCCAAAGACAATTTCCTAAACTTTTGCCAGGCTGCTCAATAGTCTAAGGACAACGCCTGTGCAACCAACTTTTATAATATTTTATCAACAAAATATTTTGTATATTATTAATAGAGTTTTTAAATTTTATAAGTAATATTAGGAATTATAAGTAACAGTAAATATTTAAAAAAAGATAAATTAATTTTTAAAAATTGTTTGTGAAATAATAAAAAAATACTATTAAGATATCAAATACTAACACAAAGTAATTATAAATAAAAAAAATCAAAATTAAGATTCCATTTGTTATTTATTCATTTATTTAGGCTTCATTTGTTGAAGGTAAGGACATTTTCTTACTAAATTGTTGCAAGTGCAAAGGACATTTTCTTACTAAATTGTTGCAAGTGCATGTAAGTGTCGGTAACTACCTTACAATTTTGCATTTGCTAACCATCGCTGATCAAAACACATACTTCATTTTTATCGTTGATATATATCAAATCCTTAAAATCAAAATTTTTAATTACATTTAAATTTACATTCTTTTGATTATTGCAATAATACTAATGTAAGGGTGAGCAAATTTAATTCGATTTAAAAAATTTGATTTAAATTTTGAATTAAATAGTTCGAGTTATTCAGATCAACTCGAATAAAAAATTAAATTTTTTAACTCGTATATGAATTACACAATTTGAGTTATTGAAAATCCGAATAAGAAACGTCAAAATCACATTGTTTTGATAAATGTTTATCCATTAAGTTAAAAGACAAAACCATTATATTGTTTATGTAGTTAAATAATCATGTACTTCGTCTACTAGTTAAAAATCGGTTCATGTAAATGCAACCTTGAGTATAAATAATAGGATTCGTTAACTCGACTCGATTTGACTCGAAATTTTTTAACTCGATTTGATTTGGTTTGAAAAAATTTCAAATTGAATTCGGTTATTAAAATAAGATTTGTTAACTCCTTTAACTCAAAATTTTTTTACTCGATTCGACCCGACTCGACTTGATCGAGTACTCACTCTACATGAGTTAAGACTTAATTAACAACTTTAATCGTTATTAATATATTTCATGTTAAAAAAACATATATTTTCACATTTACAGGTGGTAGATAATCTTTTTGTTGTTTTTAGTTATAGCGTTGAAAAAAAAACCTTACTATTTGAATTATGCTAAAACTGAATTATCCTCCATATTATAAGTACAACTACTACTACCCTTAACCCTAATTTCAAATTAAGTTTACTTAATTTTGTTGTGAATGACACATCATTTCTTTCAACCTTTCCTTTTAATCAAACCGGAAGTTATTTGGTGGAATTGGGTAAATTACAGCTAAGGCATAAGTTCACATTTTAGTCATTAAACTATTATGAAGTTTTCATTTAAGTCCCTAGGTTCTTAAGATTATTGTTGCATGGCTTTCTCTGTTTGCATCACCTGCACCAATTGAAAGCTCTCATTCCTCTTCTCTTCTACAATTTAATTTATTTTCATGAAACAATTTTAAATGTCACATATATGTAAACCAAAATTCAAATAGCTTTTTTTGACAGTCAGATCGACTTGAATCTAACGTATATTATTTTACTCATCGATTGGTATTGATCCACTATACCGACCGTCGAATCTTCTCTTAAAGCTTGCTAGCTGAACTATTTAAAAAAAAAACCCTTAACTGTCTAGTGATTTAAATGAAAACTTTTGAATAGTTCAGTAACTTAAATGAAAACTTTCGAATAGTTTAACGAGTATTTGTAAATTTAAAATTAAGTGGTTAAAACGTAAACTTATTAATAATTTAAAGACCTTAAAAGTAATTTATCCATAAACATTTTAGTTGGCTACGTCATGTCTAAATTATTAAATAAATAAATAATTTAGGAAAATTAATTCATACACTATCAATAAAGTCGTGCGGATTAAAAAAATTAATAAATATATTATAGGGTATAATAAAATATTTAAAAAAATTATATAAATAAATGAAACACTTGTCACAACTTTATTCATGAAATTTAAAAAACTGCTAATTATTGTGAAAAGGAGAAAAATATTGATGGGATGATAAAAAAATAATGAAGAATATGTCTTGGAATGATGGAGATATGTGTGTAAATCCAAGGGTGGTTGTATTAATTATTGTGAAAACAATCCCTTAACAACTCGAACACACGTATATTAATCTTCAAAAACAGACAGCATGCATCTCACGATGACTAAGGAGAATAAGATTGTTGACATATAAACATATTAATATTAATATTAAAAAATTAATTCTCACGTAAACATATTAATATTTAAATATTTGATTATTTTTGTTTTGATAAGGGGGTACTGGGTAGTTAATTGAATATTTTAAAATCATGTTCAAAAAAAGTATTTAATTAAATTAATATTATAAGTTAACTAAGCATTAATATTGTCAATAAAATTGCTAAAATCTTAAATTAAACAACATGCTTAAAGTCAATTTGATTTATTTATTTTTTTTAAAGTTTAAAACTAAAAAGTCATCCACTTTTCTGAACAAATTGCTTTTACTTTTTTTACCCATCAAATATTTCGAATCCATATAAACATAATCAATAAAATTTAGAATATAGATAATTCACAAAGTGATCTTTCTTTTTCTTTTAAAAGAATTGGAGAAAAGGATTATATATATTTATAAATTAACCGAAGGTAGTAGTAGCGAAATTATAAATTTTTTTAGGGCGCGGAAATTAAATTGTAATTTTTTTATTATTTTAATAGTCTGTATCTTTATTATTTTTAAAGGATTAAATTAATATCTTTTATCATTTTTAGGAGAGATAAAGTGCAATTTTACATTTACTAATTTAAAATTTAAAAATGTTAAAAGGTCTAAATGAAAAATTTTCCATTTTAGGAGGGACCGGGGTCCTTGCCAATCCCCCAGCTATGCCCCTAAAGGTAGTGTGTGGAAAGACCTTAGTATTTAATTTGATTTGGGTGTAATTATTTGTAATCACTTAGGGGTAACATGTTTGGATAAATATTGTAATCGGCCGGTCTTACTGAATTAGATGTAATTGGAGCTCCTCAATTATATTTTCTAATTCTTAGGGGAGGTGAGAATTGGAGTAATTACGCTAGTAACTAGACCCAAATTCAATTTTAAAAAAATATTTTCTATACAAGTTTAAGTTGCTTATATGTCAAAAAAGCTTTTAAGAAAATACAAAAAAAAATCAATTAAGCCCTTGTTCTAAATTCGCACCCAATGAAGCCCCTACCGTTAACTAAAATAATCATTTAAGCCTCTCCGTTAATAGTTTCTATCATTGACCATGTTGGTTGTTAAAATAAATTGACGGACCAATCAAATAATAACACATGGTAGCTTCTGGTTCAATCTAATATTTTTCCATGAAAATAATTAAAAATCATAAAAAGAAATTATACAAAATAAAAAAATTAAGTATTAAAAAATATTAAAAATACTAAAATTCATATAAAAATATTAAAATTATAAAAATTATTATAAAAAATTATAAAAAATTATAAAATTAATAAAACTTATTTCAAATTTTAAAAAATGTATTGAAATTCTTAAAAATTATAAAAAATATTAAAATTGATATAAACCTAAAGAAATGATAAAATATCATAAAAATTGAAATGGATTGGTTAGCCCGAAATCAACAAGAGTCTCGATCTAGGGAAAGCCATTAGCCCGGTTTACTTGGGAACTTGGCGGTTGAACCTATTTTTTTTATTTTTTAATATTTTTATCAAACCAAAATTTTACTATCCAACTATTAACATATATTACAATGAAATATTCTAACTAAGTTTTTTAGAACCGGATCAGCGGTCGAATCACTCAGGCCACCAGCTTGCTAGTTTGACTCATCCATCCACTTCAATTAAATAAAACATAAAAAAAACGGTTCAACCATCCTAGGTCTATCAGTCTAATGGCTTTCTCCGAACTAATACACTTGTCAATTTCGGTCTAATTGGTTCGACCAATTGATCTGATCCAGCTCGAGTTTTTATGATTGCTTTTATAATTTTTATAAGTTTATATAAATTTTAATACTTTTAATACTTTTTTATGTGTTTTTATAAAATTTTAATACATTTTTAATCAAATTTTAAATATGTTTATTAAATTTATAATTTTTTATAATTTATTAGTTTTTATTAGATTTTTATAATATTTAAAACATTTTATAATATTTATAAGTTCATACAAATTTTCATATCTTTTAATATTTAATAACATTTATATATATATTTTTATTTTTTTATAATTTTTTATGGTTTTTAATAATTTTTATGGATAAATATTAGATTAAACTAGAAACTACCATGTGTCACCATCTAATTAGTCCATCAATTTATTTAACGGTCAAAGTAGTCAATGATAAAAACTGTTAATGAGAGGGGCTTAGTTGTTTATTTTAGTTAATGATAGGTACTTAATTGATTTTTTTTTTTGCATTTTCTTAAAGGCTTTTTTGACATATAAGTCTTTAAGTTATAAACTTTTATATTATAAGTATGCGTATGAGTGTTTTGGAAGGTTATAACCAAATATTTATCATACTATAAATCCCAAAAATTATATTATAAAAATAATTTATGTTCTTTAAAAAAATTATATGTATTTTATAAAGTTATAATAAAAAAATATTATTTAAGTCCTAAGTTTTAAAAAAAGTTTGGACCAAAAAGTTTACCATAAAATATAATTTATATATTACAAAAATGTTATAATATATTTATTTATAAAAATTTATGGCCAATAAATAAGGGCATAACTTATTTATGTGTTAATGCTATATATTATAAAAACAATATGTTTATTCATAAAAAGAAGTGTTATAGATTTCTTAATCATAACTTATTTGTAAAAAGAAATAACTTTCTAAAATTATGACAAAAAAATTATATTATTTATAAAAAAGTGTTATGAAAGTTATTGGACATTTTATAATTTTTTTTTGTAAAGGTTATATATTATAAATTTTATATTATTTTTACTTAATTTACATATTATAAAAAGGGTTATAACCTAGCATACTTCTTTTTCCAAATTAAGTTTATATAAGTTTTTATTATTAAAGCTACAAATTACTTGTACTGTGAACCAAAATATTAAATTGTAGATGTTAATTATGCAAATAGAAAAAGTTTTTTTGCATCATATCCTAGGGTGTAATACCATTTGAGAGAATGAAGCTAGAGACAAATACTAGAGATGGCTCATGAATGGACCTGATCATGAGTTGGGCTACTCGTTCAGGCTTGAAGGCTTGCCCGAAAAGTGGGAGAGTTTCGGCAAAAATATAGGCCCGAAAAATGGGCGTGGACAAAAAAATAAGCCTATTTTCTAAACGATTTGGGCCTCAGGCAAGATTATTTTAGCCTAGCTTGACTTGGCTCGAATTTGACTAAAATTTTTTGTACTGTTGTTTAATTGTAACACTCATTACCCAACCCAATCACCGGGTCTGAGCTACAAAATGCTACACTAGTTATTGGAGCAACCACAGTTAAATAAATATCCAATTCATGTTAATATACATTTAAATGCAAACAAGATAGACATATGATATAATATACAATCAATTCGTGGACTTACATGGGCCTAAGAATACTCTTATACTAGTCCGCACACGAATTAGGACAAAATTATAAAGTTTTTAAAAATTCCTAAACTAATGTCGCAACTTCATCATTTCCTCGTCACAATTTGTCCATCTCAATATGACATGCCGCGATGAGAGTTTTTGAGATGACGATGTTGCGACATCAAGAGCTTGAGGATGTGATGTTGCCCTTATTTTTGGCAAAATACACATTTGGTACTTAATTCAATGAATTCCAACCCATTTTCTAAGTATTTCAAAACATTATATCAGAATAAAGCCATTAAGCCACACTAATGACAACCAATTCAAGCACATAACTATCTAAATCAACCATTCACTATGATACAATCTAGTTATTCAACATTTAAGCATATTCACTTTTCAAATCAATTATCCATGTTCAAAACACTTCCATCACTAACTAATATTCTCAATATGCAATTTAAGCACTAAGCAATTTACTAAGCTTAATATGAACTAATAAAATTAATCACCAAGCCATGTAACATACTTAACATTCAATTAACCATTTCTAAATCATTAATCAATCTATCTATTTCAAATCATTCAATTAGACTTGAGCATGGCTACTGGAGAAGGTCTCATTATAATCAATACATTCTTTTTGTGTCTAGCCTTTCCCTACAAGTCTAACTTTGTGTGTTTCCACTTTCCCTTTCTCATTTCTCTTCTTCTTGTAGATCCACTTACACCTTATGGGTTAAATCCCAATCGGTAAGTCTACAAGTTCCCACATCGTATTGGATTTCATTGAATCCATCTCGGCATCCATTGTTTGTTTCCAGAGCTTGAAATCAACGTCCTGCATAGCCTCCTCATAAGTGAGTGGATCATTATTCTCATGATTGACTTTTGTATTATAAATACTACCATCATAGATGAAGAAGTCTGGTTTCTTAAGAACTCTCCCACTACTATGGATTCTCCTATGCCGTTGATTGTTTGCAGGTCTTTCTACAACTTTCTCGAGAATTGAACTCGATGATTATTCTAACTCTCCTGAAAGTTCCTCGAGTACTGGAAACACGAAAATATACACATTTTTCATGCCCTTTTTTAACTCAAATTCATACAATTTCGGTAAAATTCTTGTCAAAAAATATATAATTATTATAAAATAATTAAATTGTATTAAATTATTAACATGTTAAATTTTAATTAATTTTATAATAAATTTTTATTAATTTTGATCATTTTCGACAGATTCGCACAAAGGGCGAAAAACGACTCGACAGAAACTACTAAAAGCACAAAACTGAGAAGCAATTTTGAAGCATTAAGGAAAATTTATTTTTCAACTTAAGATGGTCAAAATTATGTGTATTAATTCATAATATAATTAATTTTAATTTTAATCTAATTTAATTTGGGTTAAATAAATTATTGTTAATTAATTATGAAAAGGGGCCTAGTTGAGCTGAACCAAGAAAACCAATCTAATCGAGCACTGGGCAGCCCAAAATCGTCCCACATGCTAACCCAATCATATTTTTTAGCTGATTGTTTGGCTTACAAAATGGCCCTTGAAAACTCCTTCAATTTGCATTCAAACCCTTCCACTATTCACACCTTTCAAGATTTACCCCTACCTAAAAATAGCATGTTTGAAATCTTCAAACATGCCACATGTGTGGCCGACCATGGGGGGAGTCTTTGACAGCTGATTTTGGCTACTTTTAGCAGCCTTCTCAATCTATAAATACCCACTTGGCTGTTCACTTCAAACACATCTCAAAACCATTCATTCTTCACTTCTCTCTCACTTTTCTCTCTTCATTGTTCTTCATTTTCTTCCCCATTCCCTTGCCGATTTTACCTATTGAAAAAGAGTCATTCAACCACCATTTGGAGTAGCATTCAAGTGTTCATGGAACCCTCAGTTCAACAAGAACAAGTAGAGAAGGAGGAGCGGAGCAAACTAATCAAGCCTCGGAGAAACACCAGATTTGATTCTTGTTCCCTATCCTTTTAATTTTGTTGTTGTTATGATGAACATGTCTATAAATATTTGTGATGTTGACATGTTTAATTTAATTAATATGGCTTAAGTTTAATTCATGTTAGGTTGATTGCATTTCGTCTACTTGAGTTATTAAAATTTTGTTTGTGTTGTTATAGGTCTCGATAAGATGTTTGATTAAGTAAAATCATGACTAAGTTATTCTTGCGTTACAATTGTAAGGTAACTAATGAATTAATTATTTAAACGGATTGAAATTGTAATTAATTGACACAATACTTAATCAGTGCATGTTTAATCATTTAAGGTAGCTGAGGATTAAATTAGCAACGATATCTAACGATACATTAGCCTTGCATAACTTGCAAGATTATTGTGATTAAACTGTTTCAAGGTAGAAATACAGTGTTACCTCACGTAATCTTTTATGTTCTTATGATATTGAATTAATTGTTTAAATTAACATAGAGATATGTACAAGAGATTATTTTAATTTCATAATTATGTATGTGCATTAACACATTTGCTTATTAAAATTTGTTTAATCAGTTGAATTGACATAAAGATATAGTCAAGAGATAAATGGATTTTGGTAGGTAAGTATGTTCATAAGTTATAAAATTACCGAGTTGCCGTGAATTTATTCGTAACAACATGAACATGAGTTTAATAATTCTTAGTTAAGAAATGTAATTAATCTAACACAATTATGTCATCTTGATTAAAATCATCTTTCGAAATCGTGCATTGGAACTTTTATTTTATTTTTATTTATTTTACTTAGTTAAAATGCTAGTTTTTAATCACCTCCTCAAATGAAAATATTTTTCTTCACCAAAGTGTTTTAAATTGCATTCATAAATAATTCTTTTCACAGTCCCTGTGGGTACGATAACTCGACATTTACTTGTCACTTTATCACTTGTTGTGATTGTGTATACTTGTACATTTCTGTCGTTCCAAGTACCACTTTACTTCAAGGCTTAAAGTTATCTTTGTAGCTTTCCTCTAGAAATATAGCATGAGTAGAAACTTTAATCGTATTATCTTTTGGATTGTAAAATAATCCTCCTTTTATTCCTTTTGGATGTCCTACAAACATGCACAATTCTATCTGTGCATCAAAGTTCTTTGTATCCTTATCCAGAATATGTGCTAGTCAACCCCATATTCTAAAGTGATTTAGAGCGGGTTTCTTTCTATGCCACAGTTGATAAGGTGTTTTACAAGAAGACTTGGTTGGCACATCATTCAGAATATAGCAAGCCATTTGTATCGCATATTCCCAGAAGGAAGTAAGAAGTTGTGAATAACTTAACATTGAACGAACCATGTCAAGCAAGGTTCTATTCCTTCTTTCAACTACGCCATTCTGCTGTTAAGTGCTCGAAGCAGTCAATTGGGATAAAATCTCATTTTTATGAGCTATTCTAAGAACTCATCGAAAAAATATTCCCCACCTCGATTAAACCGAAGATTCTTTATGAATAAACCTAATTGCTTTTCCACTTTCACACGAAAGTCTTGAAATTTATCAAAGGTTTCGCTTTTATGGTGCATTAGATACATATATCCATATATAAGAATAGTGGTTGATAAAAGTCACGTAATAATTGTAACTTAGGCACTGATGCTCATGGGACGACATACATCAGGATGCATAAGTTTTAAAGGTTGGTTGGCCTTTGTACCTTTCGTATTAGAAGACCTCTTAGTCATTTTACCTTCTGAGCAAGATTCACATTGTGGAAGACTAACTTCCTTAAGCATACTTAAGGGACAATCTTTCACGAGTCTAATGATTTTTTCTTGGTTAATATGACCAAGTTTTAAGTGCCATAGGTACCCCTCATTAGAGTGAGAAGTTTTAAGCTTTTTATTCACTATTTAAGTTTAAAGCATCGAGTAGGTAATTGGTTTGATAAAGTAGAGATTGTTTTCCATCCATCCATTGTAGATGAAAGAACGATTTCCATGGATAGCAATCCCTTTATTGAATGTCACGATATAACCGTCATAAAATAAACATGCTACAGAAATTAAATTCATCTTAAAATGAGGTACATAAAATACACTTTTTTAAAATAATCTTATTAAAATTATCAAAGTGTAAAGTAACTTCTCCCACTACTTTGGCTAAAACATAGCTCCCATCTCTGGTTTACAACGAGAGGCTCTTGTCATGCAGACTTCTCGTTTTACTGAACCCTTGTAAAGAAACACACACATGATTAGTGACTCCAGAATCAATAACCCATTTGTCAATTGATTCTTCCACTAAGCAAGCTTCAATCACAAAGAGTTCCATACCTTTACCCTTTTCGGCTAGGTAATCCAAATACTCGCAATTTGATTTGAAATGCCCTTTCCTGTTGCATAAGAAGCATTTCATCTTTTTAGAATATTTTGACTTTTTAGCCTTCTTCCTATCCACACGAGGTGGAATCAAAGACTTAGTCAATTTTTTCTTTCCCTTAGCTTTCATTTCCCCTTAGAGGATGAGGGGCCCACAACTAAGTTTGCCTCAGGATTCTCCTGAACCGACTTACCACCATTCGACATCAACTCATAGGATTGCAATTCCTTTATGAGCTGAGTCAAGGTAAGCGCCTTGTTCCCCAAGTTGTAAGCGGCCCTAAAACCAGCAAACTCATTGGTTAAGGATTTGAACACTATTTCAATTTGCGTGTTCATGTCTAGCTCAGCCCCATTGTCTTCCGCTTCCACAAAGAATCTCATAAGCTTAAACATATGTTTTTGACCGGAGTGCATGTTTTCTATTGAGAATTCATCAAATTTGTAATAGCGGATTGTCGAGCCAATGCAACTTGGCCTCCGAGCAAATCTTCTAAATTTTTCATGAACTCTTTGGTAGTACGAAAATTCTCGTGTTGCTTTTGTAACATACTACTCATGCTCTCCAACAAATAACATCGAGTAATCAAGTCAGAATCTCTCTAGCGATTTCTCACTTTGAGCTGAGCTTAAGGAGGACACGTTTTGTCAAGAACGAATTTTTGTTTCTCACAGCTGAAAACTATCAGCAAGTTCCATTTCCATTCTCGAAAGTTATCCCAATTTAATTTATTATCAGTAAGAATGCTAATAAGAGGAGTAAAAGACATATTTGAATTGAAAAAAAATAAATATTTTACTAATTACTATCTTTGTATTGAGCAAATATTTTTCATTTCAGCAACATATCAAGAATGCAGTATGATGCATGCGTCTTGTATTAAAACCTTGAAATTTTTTTTCTATTGCACAATCATTCTCACACCCATTAACCATGTCGACTTGGGGTCCCATGATTAACTAGCAAGAACATGAATTACATACAATTAGTTCGTGAATCTTAATTCTCAATACTCCACATGAACTAATGGTCGTTTAACGTTTGGCCATCATCTCTAGCTTAAATATCTTTTCTTGGGAAACTATTTAATAAGAGATGACCTTGAGTGAGTAACCATTGACTCAACATCTATCATGAACATGCTTTCATTTGTGAGTCATCTTGAGACAATCTCTCTGAAAGTCATGCATGACTAGTTGTCCTTAAAAGGAAATCTCATCTAGTGAACCTACATCAAAAAGTTTACCTTAGGTGCGGCCAAGGTAGGAACCGACTTGAAACTTTATCATGCTATCACTTAGGGATCATCAATGGAGACCGTAGGTCTTGTTCAAGGACCTTTTCCTACTCAATATTTTAAAAACAACTAAGATTTTTTTATCAGAATGATCATACAATAGTCCTAGTGGCATTCTTACCTAATCTAAATGACATGCTTCTAATATATGCATGGAATGCTATGACAATAATATCTATTCACAAGAATCAATCAATCTTAAAACAAATAATTTTGATTCTCAATAGGTTTTCTTTCAAGGGAAAAAGCAAAGAGGTGAATATAGAACGTGCACCAGGTAGGGTCCCATGAAAAGGATGTGAGTCAAATTTGAATGCTTAAAAACTAAACCTTTCCTAGCTAGAGCCAATCTTAGCCATGCACCTTCTCATTACCACACTTCTCACAGTTATCGAATAACTTAAAGAAGTGAATAAAACAGTACAACACATGTATTTTCTCATTACCACACTACTTATTTTTAATCGATCAACTATGGATCATCTCATACATATATATCAAAATTATAATATTAATATTATAAACAATTATTAAGCAGATATATAATGGGATATAGGTAATTAAAATAAAATTGCCAACCAAGGTTTCCATGGTTCTATTTCTAAAAAATAAATGGAAAAATAAAATTACAAAATTTTTCACCTCAAGTCATTCCTTGGGTCTTCAACTGTCATCACATCTTTTCCTCATCATGGACTCCTTTTGAAAAAAAATTACATTTCAGTTCTATGTCCTTTTCTGACTCATAAGAATTCTATGAATTTTTTTTAAAAAATAGCCCTATGCGGAGATGATAGTTCACGGTCTATTTTCTAAGAACCACAACCAAGGAAAAAAAATTATATAACAAATATATAACATCACATCCGTTCCCATATATAACTCAAAACATGCATAGGATGCAAAAAACAATTATATAAAAAATATATAATATCGCATCTATTCCCATATATAGCTCAAAACATGCATAAGATCTAAAAAATGTCACTTTCTATGTAATCAAATCATTCAAGAAGAGAATTTTATTTTGATTATCTATTTATACTTATAGATAGGGTTTAGGGTTTTAGGGTTTAGGGTTTAGGGTATGCATAAGATCTAAAAAATGTCACTTTCTATGTAATCAAATCATTCAAGAAGAAAAATTTATTTTGATTATCTGTTTATACTTATAGATAGAACATAACCTGGTTCATGATACCAATTTTTTGAAAAATGAGTTTGGAAAACGCAGCGGAAAATAAATTTAGGAAAAAACCAGAGTTTTAAAATTTTTTACAAAACAAGATCTTGGTTGTGATATCTAAAGTAAGAAACACTTAATCAAAACTGTACATTTTCGATTCATCTAGGATGAACGCTTCGACCAAGTAGTCTTCTTCGCTATCCTTAAGATTATGTCTACTAAGTGTGGGTTCGCTTCAAATCAGAAAATTTTTCACAAAAATTACCAGAGGGGTAATTTTGTAATTTTTCTAAACTTTTGGGTCAAGTTGTAAATCAGAAAATATCTCTAGAAGTTTTTTAGAATAATCTCTTCAGATAATTTTCTCCCTACAACTTTCTCTTGAATTCAAGTGTTTGTAAATAATGAGTGAAGACTCTCTTTATATAATTAGAGTTTAGAGAGTTCAACTATGATTAAACTTAATCACTTTAATATTAAAATAATAAAATACTATTAAGCTAAGCATAATTAAATTTAATATTAAACTATTAGAGTAATATTAATTTGGAATAATTAATCTGAAATCAAATTCTCTGATAGAGTCCCAGTAGGAGTGTAACTCTTCCATTTCTCAACCACTGACGACCAACCGCTACTGACTGCCAAATGCCATCGCAGCCTCTGGCACCGTCATGTTCGATGATGCAGGTGCGACATCCTTATGCACCTCGAGGCGGTTCGACTGTTGCCTGTTCGATCTGGGTCAATGACAACCTGATCGGCCCGGTTTAGCCACCAATTGGACTGTTGGCCCAGTTTCACATACTGGGCTTGGTTCAACCAGTTTTTTGGTCTTTGTCTCGATATTAGGCTCCCGGGCCCAATTTACGACCTCAGATCCAATTTTCAAGTTCAATTACCCATTGGGCCAATTGTCTGACTTGAAAATTAACTTCCAAAAATATCATATTAATTTTAATTGATTTGATTAATTTTATTTTACTTGATCAAAATTAATTTTTCAAAAAATCACCTAGATTTTCCAAATTAATTTTTCAAGAAAATTCTTTAATCAAATTCTCTAGTTGAACAATTCTCACGATCACCTAATTAATTCAAAATCAAATAAATCGACTCAATTAAATTATTCCCAAAGTTATAGAATTTTCTTCTGATTCAAATGCAGCCCAATCGAGCTTTTGCTGAGCTAGCGGAGGGACCAATCAAACATATACAATTAGACTCTAGTGATTGCAATTATGTCCAGAAGTATCGTTCCAATAATTCACAATTTCTTAATCATGGAGTCAGTCCACAAGAAGTACCGTGAGTCCACAAGAAGTACCGTGAGTGAAAACTCCTTATTGTATACTCTTTACGAAAGCAATTCATCCAACTGTTTTGTCAAATGACCTCGTCATGTGTGTGTTACCCTTATATGATATCCTTGATTCCTTTGAGTTGAATCTGTTCACTCAATACAATCTTATTTTATCTCATTGTCACCATTGTGTATTCTTAATGATTAATATGATCACTTTTAATAAATGACTGTGATAAATTGCTCGTTTGAGAATGAGAAACCCGTGGCCACGTTATATATTTATCAATACACACAATGCCAATGAGAGGATATCATTAACAGTTTAATTGAGCTATGAATTCCACTATTGCTAGTAAATCCATTCCATACACAAATTATATACCCAACATACCGACTATGGGCTCAATCATCTTTAGAGCATAAGCCTCCACTTATATCAAAGCACATGAGTTGCATATGCCTAGTCAGTGACTAACTCAGGATTTAGGTAAATCACACCATGAACGTCAAAAATGAATTAATTCACAAACAGATTCAGAATTAATTCATCTTGGGTCTAGTCCAATGTATCATATTACCAATGAATACATTTATGTCTCTACTCGTGGAGTCAACTGCTCTAATAGCCAAGACTAGCCCTCTCCCTAATTGGAATTATAGACGACATAATAACCCTTCTCAGTATTTGAATAAAATGCTCACTTTGATTATTTTACGAGATTACAAACTCATTTAGATTATCTACTAAAGTAAGTTGTCTTTCTCGCAATGTAAATGTTCTTTACAATGCCACTTATCTTCAGTTTGAACTTTAGACAATCAATGAGCTAATATTTTCTTGTCACAATTTCACTATGAATGAAAAATATAAAAGACATAAATACCAAAGACATAATAGTGAAATTTGAAATTAAATTTATTTATTAATCGTTCAAATAAATAGAAAATAATTACATGTTTACTACAATATGGACACGTTTCCAGCAATAACTACCGTCTCAATGATAGTGTGTGCTTCATGCTAATTCCGCACAATGAGATCCACAAGTTGACGATCTGCAAGGAAAATAAAAAAACTAGGGTAAGCATTCAGAACACTTAGTAAGTTCATAAAGGAAAAACCACACTTACCTTAAACATTTAAAAACATTTTATCAATAATCATTTTTGGCATTCAAAATGGTTATCCTTGGTACACAATGGAACAACTAAACACATATCAACATTTCCAAGTAAGCATGTTAGTCACATTTGAGTATCATGAGTAATAGTACCAACATTAGAGAATTCACAAGTTATATGTCAACTATATGCATATGCTACTTCATTTCCATTTCATTTTGAAAATTCTTACTTCAATTTAATCGAATATCAGCTGATAGAACTATAGTTAAATGGACTTGGATACACAAGAATAAATTGCTCACACAAGCTGGCAACATATCAGGGTTCCCACACAAGTTGACATTTTAACAAAGTTGCTCACACAAGCTAACATTGCATCGAGGTTACCTTTCTGGGCTAAAATTATGATACATATAACTCGAGAATATGCAACAGATGCTAGACCTCATAATAACCTGTAAAATCCTTGATAAAATGTGTGTAAAACCCTAATGGCATACCATACCTATCCTCACCTTTGTTGGATCGCCGACACCCTTATGGCGCAGCGTAAAATAAAAATCTGGCGATCCTAACCAAGGATCCATGTGTGAGGAACGAATCGGGGTGATAAAGGTTACAAAATTACCTAATGTTTATTCTGAGTAGACAACAACGTCTCAACAACGTGTAGTCAGATCTACAGTCGAACCAAGCCGCAATCTATCGAGACCCCGACCTCTACGTAATCCACCCAGTTGACTATGAACGGAAGAAATCAAAAATCCCCAAAACAGTTTTGAGAGTGATTTTTCTTTGACGGCTGCTAGTCTCAAAACAAAGAAAAATGAGATTTTTATATATCTTTTTATTTTAGGGTTTTTTAGGAATTAAATAAATATAATAATATTTTAAACCGAAAATTATAATTACATTAATTATAATATAATTTTGGTAAACCATATATTTATTTGAATTCATATGCTAACCAAATTCATGTCCTCATTGTGTGTACAACAACCTTGTACATAATGTATTGGAAATTTGATTACCGAATTAAATTAATTCTATAATTAATTTATTTCAAGCGACCCTCAAAAACAATACCAACTATGGTTTATTCCGTTCATTTCAACTATAGGGTGTGACCCTGTAGGTTCCTGTAAAGTTAGCAGTAATACTAGAACGATTCCAATGTTACAAACAATGAGTGGCATCTAGCAATGCATCATTGCTACCTAAGTCACAAGAGATCATGATTCGACATAACCTTTTTATGATTAACCTTTTATGCAATAATCCTTAAGTCCTTTATCTCTGGATTGGACACAAGTCATGGAATAGTCACACTTACATAGTCCATTCCATGTTCCTTGATATCTTAAGCAGACTACGATATACAAATAAGTATGACATCTCATATCAACTTATTTGAGCATGGCCATGCATTTCTAGTCTCACTTAATCAAGTGGCCTAAGATATTACTCCCATTATGTAGGAGAGACTTATTCTATATCGACCAACCATATCCCTTTACATCGATTGTGGTATATCCAACATCAACATTTATAGAACAACCAGTTACGGTGTACGTTTGACTGTATCAAAATATACTACTCACGATGTTAGGATTATGATGATCTCAAGTCTGAGGATCATATACACATTAATCACTATGAGTAATGTTCTAACAATTACATAATAATCCAAGAAACATACTCATAATGGGTCAGATCAATATGTTGTTCTCTAACACACATATTCATGCATCCATTCTAACATTCCATATCAATGACAACTCTTTATCATCAATCAACTACATGTTAGTCTTAATGCATTATCGTTGTCCTATCCAACAATAATACTTGACTAAGGATCTTTTAAGAATAATCATATTATTTTTAGGACATTATTATAAAACAGTTTATTTATACACACAGAAAAGAAACTGAAATAATAATGGTAACGCCTTATATTAATAAACATGATAAATCAAGTATGTTATTACAACCATCTCATGATTGATCTTTGGGCATAATCTAACAACGTTTACTAAGTTCATACGAGCATAATTTATATATATCATTACAGATACTTGTATCGGGTTAAAAATTTCATTTACAAGTCTTGTAACAATCAATTTTCATATTTGCATGAGTATTCAATTCAGTCCAATTGAAGCCATATATGCCAAATTCTCTAAATTTTACTTAAAGATAACAAATAGGTATAATCCAACACAAATAATATATAACATAAAATAGGATAAGTTCCATATGAAGTTACTTTTTCAAAATATGAAAAGTGGATACTTTAGGGACTAATCCGTAATTTTAGCTTTTCCTCGATCAACTCTAATTCGATCCAATTCTTGATTTAAATAATCATTTTATATCATCAATCAGTACCAAATATGTCCATACTATGCTATGATATGCATGGACCTATAGCACTCGATTTTTTTATATCCCTAAAATTTTACATTTTATTTAATTTAGTCTCTAAACTCGAGTTAGTCATAACTTTCAATTCCTAGCTTCATATTAAAATCCAATTTCATATATTCTCATTAAAGACCTTATACTTTCTATTTCTAGCATAATTTCATAACAAGTTTTACATTAGCCAATTTTGACCCTAATGTAACAAATTTAACAAACAAGTTAAATTAACTTTACAATCTAGTCCTTTTATAATCCAAACTTAAAATCTATCAATTTCAAGCCTAATTCTTCAAGAAATCAATAATGAAAACTTTTTAAAACTTTAACAATTTTGCAAATTGGTACATAGGCTAGCTAAATCAAACTCCCATGACACTAAATTCATAAAAAAATACAAGAAAATGACCTGGATTTACCTTAGATTTAAGGGCCAAATGCCATGGGATTTTTCTCTAAATTTTCTTCTCTTATTGGAAGACAATGGAGAAAATAAGGAAGATGACATAATCTTTTCTCCAATAACTTCATATATATATATATATGATGATTAGGGACTAATTAATCTAGTTTAATTTAGGTTAATATGACATAATTATACTAATTTATTTATTAGCTTAATTTAATGTAATGACATCATCATCCACTAACACTAACTATAAAATAGTCTAATTATCATTTTGGACCTTTAACTAATTTCTATTTAAGTCCTTAAGCCTTTGGTCAATTAAAAATCTATAGCGGTTGGACTTTTACGATTTAGTCCCTGAGCCTTAATTAACTATTAATTTGGAAAAATTACCAGACCAAACTTTAATATGCTTTTATACTATCCTTGTAAATATTAATAATTAATATTTACTGTTTCGGTTTATGAAAATGGGGTTCTGAAACTGTATTTTTCGGTACCATTAAAAATCGGGCCGTTACATTACTGTTGCTTACTGTTGTTATGTTGTTGTTTTGTTGCTATTATGTTGCTGTTTTGCTACCATTTCGCTATTATATTACTACTATTTTGTTGTTGTTGTTTGAATATTGTATAACTCTTCTTTTATTGTTAATTTTTCTACTATTTTATAGGTATTTTCTTACTAAATTGCAACTATGTTAGTGTTATTTAAGTATAAAGATTTTTTAATGTATTTTCAATTTATTGGGAGATATTTATTTTAATTTTTTTAGTGAATTGGATGTATTATATTTTTTAAATTTATTTTTATATAAAAATAATCTAAAAAAATTAATATGGGCCGAATCAGGCTCAAGTTTAACATTTTCTATCTGGGCCTGACTTGGGCAAAATTTTAAACCCGTTTTTTGTGTTGGACATAGAAAATAGGCCTAAATTTTGCATTGACCCGATCCAACCCATGTTCAGGTCTACTCGCAAACTCTTTTATTTTATACATTCAAGGCTTCAAAATGTGGTTGAAAGGACATTTATTGTTCTAAAAAATATTTTTCATATTAACATCACCTTAGTATAATATAAAAAAATAAGGTTGGATCGTACTAGCATATTGCATACTCCATAGCTTCATTCATAGGTGGACTTGGGATTATCTATATTTCGAAGAGTACATAGAAGAAAGAAACCTTGATAATCTTAATGATACAGATCAGAATTAGATGATGATGAATTCAGTTAAGGACCAACATTTGATGAAAATGAGCTTATGTTAAGTATTAAAGAGGGAATAACTCAACAAATATGGAACACTAAAACAATTAGATAAAGTTGCATATGGTGTTAATTTTTCTTACTATTTTTATTAGTAATAGTATTGTCAACTATTTTTTTGGATTAACATAATGCACATGATGATTTGGTTTTAATTTTTTTTATCATGCTAATATTTTTATAGTATTCAATATTTTTTAAAATATAAATTATGTAATAGCGTAATGACAATTTATACTACCAAATATAACATAAAAAATTATAAATTTATGTAATTATAAAAGAGTGTAATTAGTAATTTTATTTTATTCAATTATTCTATGCTTTCGAAATAGAACCTAAATAAGTTTTGAAAGAGAGTGAATTGTGGGAATTAAATGGTGAAAATTGAAATAGTGTAATTAAAATAAATAAGTTTAATCCTATGTAATATAAGGAATAAGGATATTAAAAAGAGGGAAATTAGAAAGGAATATAAATATTAAAAAGAGGGAAATTGGAGATGTATATAGCGTAAGAATATATGGAAATTAATATAAATATCCATTTTTAGGAAAGAATTATGTCCACAGATTTATTACTAATTATTGCACTCAATAAATTTCAATTAATTAAGAATAATTAAATTTACTTATTTGTCAAAATTTTATTGATGACACATGGCATTACTTAGAATTCGTGTAACGTTCCTAATTTGCACCTAAACTCCCTTACATTTTCATATATAAAAATGACACTTTCCTTGCATCAACTTAAGCGGGTGACAACATGACGTATGATACCATTTTTGCTAGAAGCTTTAGCCGCTATGACCAAAAGAAGTTAGGATATGGAGCATTTCTTGGTTGTTTGCTTATTGCATTGAGCTTCTGCATTGTCTTCAAGCCTTATTTGGGTTCTCTTCCAGTTCGTAAGTAGCCCATTTGTTCTTATTTTTCTACGTTAGTCGTTTAATCTTGTTTATGTTCTTTAGTCAATGTAGCATGTTTGTTTTGCAGTGAATATGAGGATGCCAGTGGATGTTGGTCTCAAGATGTTACGGATTACGAATTCATACAGCTTCGAGAAGCTAAGGGGCGATGATATAAGAAGTTCTATGGCAACAATTGTGAACGAAACAAGCAGTTCTGAGATTGAAATGGTGGAAAGTGATACAACCGGTACTAAAGAAACAATAAGCAATGGCAACGCAATTAGAAGCTCTACGACCACGGTGATCAACAATAAAAACATCACTCAGAAAAAGGAGATGAAGACACTTTGCCATGTAGAGGAAAGAACCGAATTTTGTGAGATGTATGGAGATATAAGAGTTGATGGAAAAACTTCTACAGTTTTCATGGCTGCTGATACCATGCTAGAAAGTGGCCCGTGGGTTATCCGTCCTTATTCCCGAAGAGGAGACGAACAGGCATTTAAACGTGTAACAAAATGGTTTATAAAATCAGTGGTCGATGCCTATGAAACACCAACTCAATGCGATCAAAGGCACAATGTTCCAGCCATTATATTTTCCACTGCAGGATATGCTGGAAACAATTTCCATGACTACACCGACATCGTGCTTCCTCTATATTTAACTTCTCGACAGTTCGATGGAGAAGTGAAGTTTCTCATTACCGATAAAAAACCATGGTGGATTAAAAAGTTTCGAAATATATTACAGAAGCTTTCTAGATATGAGTTGGTCGACATTGATAAAGAAGTAAATGTTCATTGTTTCACAAGTGTGACGGTTGGCCTGAAGCGTTATCCACAAGAGCTGAAGATTGATTCTTCAAAATCACCTTATTCCATGAAAGACTTCAGGAAGTTTTTAAGGAGTGCTTATTCCTTGAAAAAAGAAAACGCCATCAACATGAGGGATAATGGTGGGAAGGAAAGGCCTAGGCTTTTCATTCTTTCAAGAAAGAATACCCGAGCTTTTACAAACACCAACGCCATTGTCGGGATGGCAACAAGGTTAGGCTTCGAAGTAGTGGTAACGGAGGTAGATTCGCACGTAGCAAAAGTTGCAGAAATGGTGAATTCGTGTGACGTAATGATGGGAGTCCATGGAGCGGGGTTGACCAACATGATTTTTCTTCCAGAGAATGCAATTTTAATACAAGTTATTCCCATTGGAGGGTTCGAATGGCTGGCCAAAACCGACTTCGGAGAGCCATCCAAGGAGATGAACCTAAGGTACATAGGATATCAGATTAAAACGGAAGAGAGTACCTTGATACAACAATATCCACCAGATCATGAGGTATTGAACGATCCATATGCTATACAGAGACGGGGTTGGCATGAATTCAAGTCCATATATTTGCAGAAACAGAATGTCAACCTTGATGTGGATAGGTTTAGGATCACTTTGTTAAGAGCACTTGACCTCTTACATCAGTAAATATTGTTCTTCTCATAGAATTATTCATTTTCTTCCTTCTTTTAGTTGATTACCTTTTGTTGTCTCAAATATATTTCAATTTGTTATTAAAGAATTTTTTGGTAAGTTTATTAATAAAAGGTCCCAAAACACGATTACAATATCAAAGAATACCAATTGAAAGAAATGTACCATCCAAAAACTAACTAAAGACCAAATCAATGATCCGCTTGGTTACAAACTTAAGAAAAAGAAAGAGAAATTCAAGAAAGAGGATTGAATTTCTGTGTGAAAGAAAAAAATATTACGTTTTCATTTACATTGGATTACATAGCTTATTTTTAGTAGAAGCTAGATACAAAAATAAAGAAAGATGTGATATGATATTGCGCTAATAAATTAGATACAAATAAGGAAATATATTATATAAATTAATTATGCAAGATATCGCATTAACATTCCCCTCAAACTCAAGGTGGTGCTGTGGACTGAAGCCTGAGTTTGGAAACTAAGTCTTGAAATCTAGTTGGAAGATGGGTTTTTGTGAAAATGTTTGCAATCTAAGTGAGCTGATGAGGAGACAGAAGCAAGGTGTCAAGTGCCCTGAGTAACATGATGTCGTACAAAATGATAGTCAATCTGTCTGCGTTTTGTACGTTCATGAAACACATCATTATGAGCGATCTAAATTGCACAGTGACATAGGCGTCAACCACTAATGAAGACATTAGCGCATTTGATCTCCGTTATCAAGCGCCTTTATTTCTACTTAAAACCTTGCTTACAAAGAGGGAGAGAAACAATGAAGTACAATACAAACTTGAGCATCCTTGATCACCCACTGGAAGACACCGTAAGAGAGCAGATGCTTAGAGCCACCCTAGATGACTAAAATCAGCCACCGATGACATCTAACCCAGGACAACACCTAAACAATGACTAAATCGACGGAGGTCTTGGATATGACAAAAAAAAACAAGAAAAGTAACATGTGGAGGCTTTAGGCTCCGCCACCCATCCACCATTAGGGAGTTTTAGCAAAACTCTCACAAAAAAAATGGAAAACTGGCATCAGAACACCACATTGGTCCCTCCTTAACAAAGGTTCACTTGAGAAGAAATAATAAATAAATAAAACAACCACGAAAGCTCACACAAGGCTCCCAAAAGAAGTTATTAAATCGAGAGGAGGGCATCAGAAAATAAAGTAGAACAAGGAGGACGACGACCAACCACCGATAGTAAGTGTTTGGTTGTCTAAACTGAGAAATAGGAATATTATGGCCTGGAGTAATGGAAAACTAAAACAGAAGAAATAGAGGAAAAAGCTAGAAACATGACCAAAAAGGGAAAAGAAATAAAATTGGAGTTTTAGTGACGACAAACACCATCCACAAAATAGATCTACAAATTGAAAAGAGAAAGACATTCCAAGTGAATTAGAAGAATAAAGAAAGAAAAGATTGGTGAGAGGGAGAAAGGCAGGCGATAGCTGGCCTGGAGGTTGACACTATCGCGCCGCTAGGCAAAAAAAAAAGATAAGAAGAATATGACTTGGAAAAGAAAAGAAAAAAAATAAAAAAAGGGGAACCTAAGCTCTTGATACCATGTTATAAACTTAAGAAAAAGAAAGAGAATGAATTTCTGTGTGAAAGAAAAAATATTATGTCTTAATTTACGTTGGTTTACATAGCCTATTTATAATAGAAACTAAATACACAAAAAAGAAAGAAAGAAAGGATATGATATAATATTGTGCTAATAAATTAGATACAAATAAGGAAAGATATTATATACATTAATTATGCTAGATATCACATTAACATAAAGAAGAAACTAAAAAACCTAAAATTCATTTTGAAAGTCACCTAAATCGATAGAGATTTTGCAAAAAAAAAAAATCAATACCTAATACAAAAGTGTATAGTAGTAAATTTAAGGAGATATGTGTGTAAATCCAAAGATGGTTGTATTAATTATTGTGAAAACAATCCCTTAACAACTCCTAATATTTCCTATTTATCTTCTAAAACTCTTAGCAAACTAATATATTATTAAATTGTTATTATTAAATTAAATCCAATATCCAAGCATACTTTGAAAATAAACAAAAAAATCACAAGTTGGAAAAAAAAATTTTGAACTGATGAGAATATATTTTATTTTTATCATAAATTAACTTTAAAAATAATTATAACTTAATTTAGAATTATTAGTTAAAAATTTGTGTTAATTTTAAAATGGAGTTATTACTTGAATAAAACTCTAAGCATAAAATATAAAAAATTGTGATAATTATAAATTAATTTATAATTATTAATTACAAAATTGACATAAAAAGGTTGTGTTAATTTTATCTTTTTTTAAAATTATAAAATAGAATTATTACTTTGAACTAAACCCTAAGCATCTTAATTATCACTTAATTAATAGTAGAGCTATACACCAATTAAAGTTTAAGTTTAGATATAAAAATAACATTCAATAATTACGCATTTTTAATTAAGTAGCATCTAAGAAAAATTATCAGTAAAAACATGGAGACTTTTAGCATTAATAAATTAGAATTCTATAAAAAAAAGGAATGAAGAATTAAGTGTTATGAAACAATGTTTTCAGTTAAATTAGTTAATATAATCGGGCATTTAGGGTGTTGAATGCTTTAGTGAAATGAGGCATTTCATAGAGATAGGGTCTTTTATTGGGAGGGGTTTATTGTAACTGTTTCTTTTAATAGCTAGTAACAACCTTGTTGTAACCGCCTTCTCCTATTGCCAATATATAGAAAAGGCATGAGATGAATGAATTTTTTTATCGAGGAAAAATGTTGTTTCTTCTTTTTTCTTCTTCTATAAATCATTCTTTCTATAATAAAGGTATTAGAGCTATTTGATCCTTTATGGTCGAGGATGGAGTCACCACTTGCAAGCAAAAATATACTAGTCAATTGCAACAAGAGGTCACCAAGCTTGATGTGAGTCTTAAGACCCAATTTCAAACCCATGGATATGATGAGCTCACACTACCTCAATGCCCAACAACAATGTCAAAGACCAAGAAAATCAAAGACAAGATTTGAGGACGAATCTTTTCAAGGAAAGGGGAATGATGCATGCACGGATGGGGTGAAATTTATTAAATTCCATTCACTGAAGCTACCAATTTTCAAGTTTAGGAAATCAGCAGACTTACGACAAATTTTTGGATCAAATCCAGGAATTTCTGGGATGAGATGTCTTAATGGAGTTGAAATACCTATCTCTTAGCTTCAAAACGCATTTTGAACCACTCGATTTTGATTTTTGGAGCTCAAGTTATGACCATTTTAGTGAAGACTGCGCGAGCAGAATTTTTGGATAGGATTATAAAGGGAATTACGAGTTTTGAGCTTTTAATTCGAGTTTAAATCATATTGGGTTCGGGTTTTAGGTTTAATTTTTATTATATATGAGCTTAATATTGTATTTATTAGCTCTTACTATTTTATCATTTTTATTATTACGATTTTTTTTATAATTATTAAGCATTTTAAGTTATTTAAGAGTTTTATGTTAACAAGAAAGTTTTGTTTAAAACTACTTCTTGTTTAGATTAATTAGAGTTTTAGTATACTTTAGATTTTTATTTAGATGTACTTATGTAGCCTATATAAATGCTTCTTCATTATTTATTAAGTAGACAATTGTTTTCATTAATAAAGTTTTCAACTTTAGGAGTTTGTTTCTTTGTGCAAGATTTCTTTCTTATGATTTTTAGAAGTAGTTTTCTTCTCGATTTTCTTCAATGAGTCGTGAGAATTCATTCTTTGTCCTTCAATTTGCCAAGGTTTTTTTCTTGGAGGGTAGATTAGAGCATTAATTGAGTTTGTTAGGATTTATATCTCAAAGGGTTCAATTGGATATTTATCCTTTTATCCATCATATCCATCGATTTACTTGTCCATCTTCCACTTTGTTCTTTTTTTTTTAATTTCTATTTCTTATTTATTTATGATTTTTATTTTTTTATTCTCAAATTTCTTCTTTTATTATTTTCAATTCTTTATTTCTTCTTTTCAGATCACATCCAAATTTTCATTTTCGAGTCGATCAACTTGAACTTGATCCGCTTCCACCTTCATTCCCTATCAAAGCTAAAAGCTAAGATTTCACAATAAGATAAGAAACTTGAAGCTTGACTGGTTGGATTTTGAGATGAGTTCCATACTAAAATCAAGGGTGAGATGAAGGCTCTTTTTTAGTAATATTTGGGAAAATTTGTGTTGGATATGGTGCCTTAACTGTAGTATTATCGTTTATGTACAGTTGTATTTTTTCGAACAGACTAGTTTAATAAAATTATCCATAAATTAAATTAATACCCTTTTTATATTTTCCTTACATGGATTTTTCATCTAATGCAAAATAGAAGCAAATATTAGATCACTAGTTGTCTAATGTTTAACTAATACTAAGTGGGATTACGTGGTCGAATCGTAATACGGAATGACAGCTAATATTAGTAGACAAACCTAAACATGTACTTAGTCTAATCGAAAATGAGCAAATCAAATGAAAGACTAATATTTTGTCTATCAAGCTCAATTGGGGAGATGCTTTGTCTTGGGCATCAGAGCGGATGACTCCCAGAACATAGAGACATAGATGTGACTGACTGGACTGACAGTACATCAGACTTGACCCAATAAGAATAGATCTTGAATCCGTTTATGGAGTTATTCACTTGTGACGTTCATAGTTTGACATTCTGAAATCTTGAATGGATGATAGGCTCTGTATGATTAAGTTGTATACTTTGATGTAAATAAAAGTCTGAGTTAAAATAGATAAGGAATCGAAAGCTGTTGCGTCACGCATAAGACTTTTACAATATGTAGCACCATTCACAACTGTGGAATTCATATCACAAGACATGGGTAAATGGTATTCTTTCATTGGCATTACATGATAGGTAAAAAGTAAGCGTGGCCACGAGTCGTTTGTCCTAGTGATGAATGACTTGATTACTATGTGATAGTAATTGGCTTTTCATGAAGGAAAATATAATGATTATTATGAGATAAAATAGGATCATAATGGGAAAACAGATTTATCCCAAAGAGATAAGGTCATTAGACAAGCACTGATCGAGTAGTTTTCATAATGATATGTTATTGGGGAGAACTCAATCACGATACTATAGTGGAATGAATTCGTGACTAAACGAGTTTATAATTAATTGGCAAAAAGTTGAAACTTAATTATAAACCATTTGAGCCCTAATCACATATGTCCAATCAGCCCCTTCTCTAGCTCGTTGAAACCAGAAATGAATTGCATGATGTATCAAATGAACAAAAATAGATAGAAATGATAAATTTAGAGAAATTGGTTACATTAAGAAATGAATGTGGTTTCTCACTTAGTATGGAAATGACATGAGAATCAATTTAAGTTTTTCGAATTATTATTTAATCAATTAAAGTTTGAAAATGGAATTAAATTAATTAGTCATTATAAAATCCGTGAATGTAAAATTAAATATATTTTCTAATAAATTCTTTTATGGTAAAGTTGTCATGATTTTAACGGAATTAGAATTGAGTTGAGAAATTTAATTGAAATTTAATTTATATAATAAATAATGTCTATTTTGAGAAATAAAAAAAATGTATTGGGTTGGATTAAATTATAAAGCGCTGAGTTAAAAGTCTAGGAAGCATGTATAATTAGACCGAATCCCCAACATAATACTTCTGAGGAGAAGCACACCCTATTATCCCCTCTCTCTCTTAATTCAACTAGGGGATTGTTTTTCTATTAAGTAAGCATTATATGTATTCACTAATTCGACTAGGGTTTCACTTACTCTCCCTATAAATAGATGGCACTGGTAAGGATAAAAACACAATAAGTTACACATAACTTGTAACACCCCTAACTCGTATCCGTCATCCGATTAGGATTACGAAGTATTACCGATCAACTAAAAACCATGTAATATAATATCATTCAATAACCTAAATATTTCATAAATCATTCATATACCTGCATGTTGTGCCTAAATCGAGCCCTCGAGGCCCTAAAAATATATTAGAAACAAATCGGGACCAATTGGAAACAAATTAAAAGGTTTAGGAAAAAGATGCAAAATTTGTAAAATAAGGGTCACATGGCTGAGACACATGCCCATGTCTTAGGCTGTGTAACCTTTGAACTAGGGATACACGGCCGTGTCCTAGCCCGTGTCCTCACTCGTGTAACATTCTGAGTAGGGTCACACGGCTGTATCACACGCCAGTGTGCTAGGCCATGTAACTATTTGAGTTACCCTGCACGCCCGTGTGTCAGGCCGTGTAACTCACTGACTTGCACCTTAAGGAAATCATCAAATGACACACGGCTGTGTCACCAGGCTGTGTGCCTTATATGGCTGAAACACACGTTTGTGTCTCAAGCCGCGTGGACCCAAATTTACCTAAAATCAAGCCATTTCCAAAACCATTCCATGCATGACCTTTCAACCAATTTATACACACTTTAAATGTACCTAAACATAATCAAAACACATCAAAATACCATTTCAATATCCTAATTCAACTAACTAATATGCCATTTAAAGGCACCTCAAATACATACCACATATTGACCATTCTCAATCCATGCAATACATACCATAAAGGCCCTTATAAACATGCATGACAAGGTGACCAAAGTGGCCCAATTTGTCAAAACATCAAATGGTACCGAAACAACATAGCTTCTAAAGGTTTATACATGCCAAAGAACCAACATCACATTCATCAAAATATCATTAGAAATCACCCTATACAAGCCATTATAAACCATTGGCCGAAATTCTCAAAAACTACAGAAAAGATTTCTAGATAGTGTGATATATCTTCGACGAGCTTCCAACTAAATCGAGCTTCTAATGGTCTATAAGACAAAGGAAAGAAACTACGTAAGCAACAATGCTTAGTAAGTTCATATAAACTTAAATGCAACTTACCATTTCTATTATGCAATTCATAGTTTAAACATAATTTAACACCAATGTCATAACTTAATATGAACCTATGCAACATCATAAAACTCACAAGTTAGTGTCCTTATACATGATATATATTAGATCAACCATAAGATTTGTATTTCACCATGTATTACATCATCAATGTTACCATAATGTCATGTTTCATTGCAATTTAATACTTACCATTTCGTTCCTTTTTCTTTCCTGTTGAATCGTCTAAAATTACATCAGATACTCGAGAAAGCTCACACAAAGTGTGCCTTTACATATAACTGTAACCTTTCCTTTACATTGTTGCTTACAAGAGCTGTGAAATGGGCCTGCTCACACGAGCTGTGGGTCAGAATGTAAGCTACACGATACTGCTCACACGAGTTGTAGAGTATCTACAAAAAGTACAGGACCTCAGCCATCGGTAGGACATTCAGGACTAACACCCGAAATATGAAATCCCTAATGACATGTCATTTGTATCCTAAAAATTCCTAAGGTTCAACCGGGACTCGATATCCATCAATTCATTATAGTATTGATATGTTTATATATCGATTCATTTACATTATAAATAACATGATAACATTCAATTTAAATAACATAAACACAATAAATTTTCATTTGAACTTACCTCGAAGCTTTCGCCTTTCCTCAATTTAAGTCTGGTTGAGGTTTATCTTGATCTAAATAGATAATTATATTCAATTAAGTACTCCAATTAACCTCAAACATTCAATTCAATTGATAATTCACATTTATGCAAAATTTCCAATTTGCCCCTAATATTTTAACTTTTTTACAATTTAGTCCTTAAGCTAACAACTTAAAATCTAATCATTTTAATCTAAATCCATGTTAAGCTAACATGCAAGGGACCTTGAAACAACTCATATTTACACTCATTTCAGAATAAAACCAGAATTTATACCTTTAACAATTAGTTCTTAAATGTCATTTTCATAAAAAATCACTTTACAAAACTTGTTTATTTTTCAATAAGGGTTCATAATCTATCATTTAACATCAAAATCTATTAAAAAATTCCATGAAATAACCCCCAACCTTTAACAATTTTACAAATTAACCCCCGGGCTAGGTAAATTAAGCTAAAACAGACTCAAAAAGCAGAAAAATCATTAAAAACAGGGTTCGAGATCACTTACATGCACCAAAAGATGCTTGACCGAACCTAACCCTATCCTTCAATGGTGAATTTTGATTTTGGTAAGAAGAAAGCAAGAAGATGATATCTTTTGTCTTTAATTTGCTTAACATTTTAACTTATTTGTCCATTTACCAATATAACCTTTTAAAATCATTGAAATTTCATTAAAACCTATCCATGCATATCCAATAACCCATTAAAAGGTTTTTTTACCATTCAAGTCCTTTATTTTGAGGTTCTATAGCCAGTTGACCCTTTTAACTAATAGAACTCAACTTTTCCCCATTTACGATTTATCCCTTTTCACTTAATTAATTATGCAAACATCAAAACATCTTAATGAAATTTTAATACGACCTTAATATATTCCCTTAGACATCAAATAAATAATCAAATAATAATTCATTTATCAGAATTGTGGTCTCAAAACCACTGCTCTAATATCACTAAAAATAGGCTGTTACACAACTTTGAGATATTGTTATTCTTCCCGAAAATAATAAGAATTTATTTCTAAGTATAAATTCTATTTTCCAAGAATAACAATTCTACCTATTTCTATATGAGAGAGATTTACTTTCTTACTGAAACTAAATAAAATTATTCCTGATTTTTTATTTGATTTGAAATTTTTTGAGCCTACACTCTAAGCAGTTCGTGGTATGAGAATAGCAAAGAAGGCAATTTGGTTGAAAGTCGGGAAAATCTAGTATTTTTCTTGTGCAAAATAAAAGTATTTTTCTGGAAAAAAATATTGCTATAAATATCACAAACCAACTTTGTTTTCAATTTTGTAGTTTTCCATTGTGCAAGAAAACCATTTTTGAAGTGGATATTTTCCAACAATTTGACCTTGCTGCTAGCACTATCCTTGCTAAAGAAAAAGGTAAATGGAAACTTGAGAGTGCTCCCCTATTGTTTCCCCCCAAAGAACCAGTTGTTGAGGCTTATGTAGTTTTTTTAGAGGAGGTGGTTTTGGGGTTGAGTGGGTACTCATTTAATGGAGGACCCCATGCTTATAAATTGGATTGCCCTAAGTTCGATGAGATAGGTTTTCATGGTTGGTAAGCCAAAATGGAGCAACACTTTTGAAGGGGAAAGGGTCCCTCACAGTACTAAGTTTATCACTATCAGATGAATTTGTAAGCCTTCTCAATCAATTACAACTTTTAAAATCTTATGTACTAAGAATTTTCTCTAGTAATTTGAAGCTTGAAATTAGTCAGCATTTTGTTTAAGCCAAAGACATTGGTTGAAGGCTTTTTTGGTAGCTAAGCAAGTAGAAAGTATCAACTAGTACTCAGAGGAGAAGTTTTGCACCTAGGTTTTGATCTATCGTAATTTGTTGTAGCAAATTAAACTAGTTTTCATGCTTAAGGAGCTTGAATATGAGAAATTCTATTATGTTTTAGTTAGTTTTTTTCTATTTTAGTTTCAATTTAATAAAAAGTGTAAATTGATCTGATCTTATGACCTTAGGGGCCGAATGAGGCTTAAGGGAAGGCTAACATGTTTAACAAGTGTGTAGGACACCATTTAAAGGCATGCTAACTCGATATTAGTTTCCATGTTACAACACGGAAGGTCAACGTTGCAACATAGTAACCAGAAGGACAATCAACCATACTGCCTTTGATGTCACAACAAAGTTAGTGGGTGCCGCGATATATCCCTGAAGTGGAGCCTATGCCAAGCAATCTGTTTTTCGTGTTGTGACACAAGTAGTGAATGTCATGACATTGACCTTATATGTGAAAACATTAACAATCTAAGGGCGTTTTGATTTGCACAATGGAAAATAATAGAGAACCATTAGCCAAACTAGCGCTAAGGATGATGACCAACTGTAGTATTATAAGTAGGCTCATTAAACACCTAAGAAATTATCTTTTTTGTACTTTAGAATTTTCCTTTCAGTTTTTAGTTTCTTTTAGGCTTAGGATTTATTTTTTGTTTGTTTTCATTCGTGTTATTCGGGGAATATAATTTTTGGGTTTAACCAACACTCTATGGATTCAGCCTACAGTTTGTGGATTCCTGCGCTTCGATCATTTAATATAATTAAGATTTCTCTTAAACTTTTACTCTTGATTTGTTTTTTATGTTTACTTTCTGTAGTGAGTTTATATTTTTTACGAGATCCATGAGGAACTAATCCTCTTTTGGGGATTAGCGAGTGGATATGTGATTAATTAGTTTCTATGTAGGGTTTCTTAGCGGATTAGCTATTTGGGATAGAAAGAACTTAAACCCTAGGCCTAACAACCTTAAGAAGTCATCTAGGTGGGAATTAACCTAAAATTGGTATCCACGAACCCCTTACCCCAATCCAATCTAAACTGTGAGGTCGAGAGATAAGCAGTTCTTGCCGAATCATTAGTTTAGTGGATGATCGATAGATCCTACTAGGTTAACGACTAATTGATTGAATAGAATCCGATATAGGAATTAGTTATGACCACTGAAGTGAGTTAGTCTCCCATGCTTAAATTTGATTGAGCCAACATATTAGTTCTCCATTATTATTTTATGCAATTTATTTATTTTCTTATAAAAAATTATTTTTACTTATTATTTTATCGTACTATAATTTGATTAAGTTATTAATTAGATATATTAACGTTTAGGTTACTATTAATTTAGCACTCGCCTCCCTTAGGTATGATCCTCGGAGTACTCACCTACTTCGTTGTAAAAAACTATATTACAACTTGACCCATATACTTGTGGAAACTGCCTAACTTTCATATTTGGTTGCAAGAAATATAGTCTAGACGTAAGTACGTCAAGAAGTGGTCAGGTCTATTCTTTCTAATAGGGCTTCTACTTTAGTTCCAAATCCTACGACTACTTTAAAGCCTTATATGCTTTCCAAAGTTAGTTAAAATTAGATTTTTCCTCGATCTAATCTAAGTAGTGCCAAGGCAACTGCTAAACTATCCTCTCCTACTGACATTAAGGAGAGAAGGAAGAAGGGATTATATTTTTGGTTGGGGCTAAGTTTATTCCTGGCCATAAATGTACCAAGTCCAAACTATATCAAATTTTACATGACTCAAATTTTGAAGGGGATAATAAAGACTTTCAAGATTGTAATGAACATTTGGAGAAGGTTCAGCATGACCTTAAGCTAGCAGATTCACATGTTCTTTTTTTGTATGCTATGCAAGGTTTCAAGGGAATGATACAATGAGGCTTGCAACTAAGTTTGGAAACAGGTTGGCAATGGTTTTAGTGGATTCAGGAGGCACTCATAACTTCATTGATGGTTCATTGGTTAGAAGTTTAGACCTCCAAATTGGGAAAAAATACATATTGAAGGTAACTGTAGTAGATTGAGGATGTGTCTTTACCAATTTGTATGTGCAAAGATGTCTCTTGGGAAACTCAAGGCACTTAATTCCTAACACATTTCATGGTTTTTCCCTTGAAAGAATGTGATGTTGTTCTAGGGATCCAATGGTTACTAGCTTTGGAACCAATTATTTGGAACTTTCTACCTTAACCATGCAATTCCAACATCAGGGAACCACTTATGTACTTCAAGCGATTGCTTTTAGAGCCATTCAATTGTGGTAAATCTCTGGGTCCCTATACTTTGGTGATGAAAACCAAGGAGCAAATTGAGTTTCTGTTTGAGATTCTCAGTTTCAACCTGATATGAAGAAATTTCTTGAGGAATTTGCAGAAGTGTTCCAAAAACCAATTAGATTTCCTCCCCCTAGATTGCAAGACCACAAGATACCTTTGAAAGATGAAAGCCAAGTAGTGAAAGTCAGACCCTATAGGCTACAAGTTGGCATTATTAAGGACAATAACAGTTCATTTGTTTCCCCTATCGTGATGATTAAAAAAATGGCTCTTGGAGACTCTACATAGATTACAGACACTCTATCAGTTAATTCTCAAGTTCCCTAATCCCAATTATTGAAGAATTGTTGGATGAGCTTAGGAAGATAACTTATCTCTCTAAGCTAGACTTGAGATTAACCTATCGTCATATCAAAATGTGGGAGCCTAACATACACAAGATTGTATTTAGGACTCGTAAGGGCCATAATGAATTTTTAATCCTACTGATCTGTCGTAATTTGATATGTCAAATTAGTCTTCCCATTACATTTAATGAGCTTGATTCTAAGCAATTTGTATGTTTTTGTCATGTTTTTATTTAGTTTCTTTTTTGGCTTTAATAAATGAAATATTGCTTTTTACCCATTTGAGGCCCAAATTGGCCAAATGTTTGACTTGGACCCTAACGATCAATTGAGTGTTGTAGGAACTCGATGATGGCCCAAAATTATGCAAAAACATCACCAAGAAAAAGGGTATCGCGACATCAAAGCATGGGCATCGCGATACCTTCAACATGCCTAAAATGGAGACCACCTACAGCAATATCATGATATCTTCCTTAGGTATTGCGATACCCAAATCCTAGGGAACACCCCTATTTTGAGAGTATCGATGATATCGTGATATCCAACCTTGGGTATTGTGATATCACTGTCCTGAGGGGACAAAAAATTACATCAGCAATAGTCATTGTCCAACTGAAGCACCAGTCAAAGTTAGACACCCAAGGGAATTTTTATCACTAAAAATTGGGTTGTAATCAACTTTAAAAAGCCAAAAACTAGTTGAAGAAAAGGGAGAGCCGTTTAGTTTTAGGTTAGAAAGCTTTAGATTATGTTTTTCTTGTATCCTTTTAGTTTAAGGTTAGAGTTTTCTTCTTTATCCTTTCAAGTTATAGTTTATTTTTTTCGATTTTAGTGGTAGTTAGTAGTTAGTTATTAATGTAGCTAGTGTTTATTTTCTTGTTTAGTACCTTAAACTCCTTATAATTTTAGTTTAATCCTTAGTATTAATGCAACTCAGTTTCATTTTAGTTTCATCATTAAAAATATGGTTTTTAAGTGTTCTTTTACATTTGCTTTGTTGCCATTTTATTTATCTTCAAGTTTGTTTAAGAAAAACCTTAGCTTTTCTCATTTCTCTTGCATTTACCCTTTATGCATTTTTATGTTATTATTGTGTTCTTGTTTGCTTATGTATGAGTAGGAGCAACTAAATCTTTGGTGGTTGGTTAATGGAAGTGATGTTTATTTAGTCTTTGGTACAAGGATTAAATCGAATAGACTGAAAAACTTAAGATTGACAACCTAAGGGAAAATCAAGATAAGTGAGATCGAGAGGTAATCTTATTGGGCACCAATTCATTAGTCCCAGGTTAGCCAGTGAGATCGAGAGATAAATTGGACTAATTTGTCTAATTTGGTAAAGTTGAGACCGAGAGGTAAAATTAAATCAATTTAGGAGTGTTAGCAATTTAGATCCCTAATCCAAGGTTTAATTAATGTTTATTTAGTCTTTGATACAAGGATTAAATCGAATAGACTTAAAAACTCAAGACTGACAACCCTAAGGGAAAATCAAGATAAGTGAGATCGAGAGATAATCTTATTGGCACCAATTCATTAGTCCCAGGTTGGCCAGTGAGATTGAGAGATAAATCAGACTAATTTGTCTAATTTTGTATAGTTGAGATTGAGAGGTTAAATTAAATCAATTTAGAAGTCTTAGCAATTTAGATCCCTAATTCAAGGTTTAATTAACAACATGGAAATCAACCCGTTGTCTATTATCGTATTTGGTAGTTTTATATTTTACTTTATTTATAATTTAATCATTTTCTGTTTTAGGTTATTAATTAGTTTAATTCAACCTCAAATTATGTATTTCCATACTATAGCAATTAGTGAGTAGCTAGGTAGACTCCTTCATTGAATGTACTTTTGAAAAAAAATCAAAAAATTGGTGACTTTCTTGGGTTTGATCCTTGGAATACTCCTATGTTTCATTACAACACTACAAATGTTACAACTGATTTGTCACACTTGCAGACACCATAGTTAGTATTTGATTGATTGTTGTTTTAGTGTTGATTTATCTCCTCCATTCATGAGAGTAAGGGAGAGGCAGCCACCTACTCTTTGGCCTCACTAATGCACCCTTTAGCTTCCAAGCCCTTATGAATACAATTTTCAAACCTTTGTTGAAAAGGTCAGTACTTGTGTCTTTTGATGATATCTTAGTTTATTTTTCCACTTGGACTACTCATTTGTTGCATTTAAGGAAGATTATGCTTGTGTTGAAGGAGAACATGCTCTATGAAAAGATGAGTAAGTGTAGCTTTGTAGGTTTTGAAATTAAATATTTGGGGAATATCATTTCCTAAAGTACAATTGCTATGGATAGATCTAAGGTGGCTTGTATTGCTCAATGGCCTTTGCCCCAGTCTATTAAAGAGTTAAGAGGTTTTTTTAGGACTGTTAGAGCACGTTTGGTTCGCTGTATTGGATTAGAGGTGTATTGGATTAGAGGTGTAATGGAATAGAGGTGTAATGGAAAAGCTGTGTAATAGCAAATCAACTGTTTGGTTGAATGTAATGGAATAGAGGCGTAATAGTAATCCTGTGTTTGGTTGAGTGTAATAGAGGTGTAATAGCATAATGAAAAAACTAAAATGACTAGAATACCCTTAGCAGAAATTTGTTTTGGTAAATGATTATTGTTATTGTTATTTAAATTTTAATAAGATTATTATTATCAATAATAAATAATTTAATCATATTTAAACATAATTTTTATTAAATATATTTTAATTAAAATATATAATTTAATAAAATTCTTAATAATTAGCATAAATTTGTTTTGGTAAATTATTATTGTTATTGTTATTTAAATTTTAATAAGATTAATATCAATAATAAATAATTTAATCATATTTAAACATAATTATTATTAAATATATTATAATTAAAATATATAATTTAATAAAATTCTTAAAAATTAATATTCTTATATGAATTTACTCAAATCATAATATATGATACTGTAAAATATAAATTAACATAATTATTATTAAATATATTATAATTAAAATATATAATTTAATAAAATTCTTAATAAATAAAATTCTTCTATGAATTTACTCAAATCATAATATATGATACTATAAAAGAAAATTTCAAATAATTAATATTAAATATGATTTAATTAAATATATGATTTAATAAAATTTAAAATTATTATAACTAATATGATTATAGTTTATGAATTTGTATAATTTAAAATAATAATTATTACATATAATTTAATAATAATATATAATTTCATAAAATTCTTGATAATAAAAATTTTCTTATATGAATTTATACAATTTAAAATAATTAATATTAAATATAATTATATAGTGATATATAATTTCATAAAATTCTTAATAATAAAATGTTCTTATATGAATTTACTAAAATCAATATATAACTTGAGAATTATATTATGCATAAACATAATTAACTTATATTAAGAAAAGGTTAGATGAAAATGAAATTGTACATTAAAATCCATATGTTATATAGTTTTACAACATCAAAAAGTTTGAACATTGATATTTAATGGTAAGAAAGAAATCTCCTAACCCATTCCAATCGGGCAACTGAAGGTAAACTAAAGAAAACGATCATTTGAGTTGGATGGTCGGGAAGTTTACTCAATGCATCATACCGCTGATCGTCGGTTAAACCTTCAATTGACCATAAGGCTGAATATAAATTTGAAGCTCTCTCTTCCATATGTTGTTCTGACTTCTGCTGAACCCGGTATCAGCATTAAATGTTCCAACATTGTGCAGGTCCACCATGCTGGAAACTAATGCTGCATCTTCCTCGGGAACCCATTTTCTTTTGCTTCCTCGAGAAGCTTGAGCATTTGATTCTGGAACACCTGACATAATGATCTTAAGAACAAAAAAAACAAATTATATTAATTACTATTTTAATATCATGATTCAAAAGGTCAACACTTTATAAGGTCAACACACTATCAAAGAATTGAATTTGCAATTACACATTATCAAAAAAAAAACAGCACAAATTTAGAACACACGAAGAAAAAAATATATAACTTTAAACTAATTCATAGTTAATATTAAAATCTTTTTCACCGGCTTGTACTTATTCCATTTAATTCAAAGGCTTCACACTCATGTATCCACAAGAAATTAACTTGGTTTTTCTTATTTGTTGTAGCTCACATTCATGTTACATGTATTAAAAGGAAATCATATTATGAATGAGAAAAGCTTTATGTATTATGTAATCAACTTAAAATTTAAGATAGAATTAGGTAATAAATTTCAGCCTAATTAATCTTTTATAATTTAGACAACATTATTTTCATTATATGGAAAAAAAACATATTAACCATAATATTAAAATGATATACAAGATTTGTTTTATAATTAAGATAACCTTATTTCTATTATAGGGGAAAAGTCATGTTTTGAATCAATTAACATTTGTTTTAAATAACATGTATTGCGTACATAAAATCTTAATTATAACAATTTAAATTTTATTTTAATAAAACTTATATTAAAATTTAATATATTATGTATAATTGACGTAAATATATTGATTAGTTAATTAAAATCATCCAAATTAATTGACCTAAAATGATATCGTATAAATATATTGATTAGTTACTTAAAGCATGTTCAATGTTTGAACATTATAGTTTGGACATTTAAATTTAAATTTAAATACAATTTCGTATAATGAAATTTAAGATCTAATAAAGCATGTTCTAAGTTTGATCATTGATTAAAATTTTAATTTATGATTAGTTTAGTTAAGGTTTTCTAATTTCAAAATAAATAAAATGAAGATTGAAGATTTAAGTTTAATAAACTTTTATACCATTTTAAATGGTAATTTCATTTTGTAAAAAATATATAACTTTAATCTCATTTACATGTACAAATTTATTATTAACAGTATTGTATTTACATGTACAAATAACTGTGATTTGAAGCCCATTATTTGTAGGCATAATGCTATTTAAAAACATATAACCTAATTTAAATTCAAAAAAGAACAATAAAATTATGCAGCAATAACCATAACCATAAAAAAAAAGCTTTAATGAGCATTACAAACATACAAAAAACAGAAGCTGCTACAGAAGCTGCTACAGCAATAACCAAAACCATATTCATTTGGGAAACAACAGAAGCTGCTACAGCAATACAGACATGGAATCAGGGAAAACATACAAGCAAAACCATGAATACCAATGGAAAACTAACCTGTAATGAGCAAATCAGGGACGACTGCGATGTGGAAGAGTTGGAACAAAGAACCTGTAATGGGAAAACTGCTCGGATCAACCTTTTTAAAAAAAAAATAATTATGCTATAGCTAAATGATGTATATCAAAGCACATCACAACCATACACCAATCATCATACATGAGCCATATCAAACCTCTCACTATTCCCTCAAAAAACATAAACACCAAATCCCAAGAGTACAACACACAGAACACTCAACAAGCAATCCATCAATTAACAACTTTCAAATTTAATTGTAGCAGTATAATTTAAAAGCAAAGCAGCAATTAAGAACGCAAAAAGAGTTATAAACCAGCAAGTGTCCTCTTTTCATTACAATCTGCCTAAGCTTAAACCCTTTTTCTTTTGTTTTTCAATAATGCTGGAAGCAGTCATGGCACATCCATAAAACCAACCATATTAAGTAAATTCAGTGCCTAACATCATACATGTAGTAAGTTGCAATCAGTTAATACATAACAAACCACTGGCCTCTATTTCTCCTTCAATTCATCCCCATTAGCAAACAACACAATCCAGTCATATGTATCATCAGAAAATCATAGGCATGCACTCAATTTCTTAATTTTATGAAGCAAATAATGCAAAGGCAAAGACCGTTCGAACAAAGAGCTTGTTGGACAAATAATGAAACTTGAGATCATAAATAACAAAAATGGAATACGGAAAAAACCAAGCCCCTATACTGTACAGAAAAAGAAAAGCAAAATCTGCAAACAGTTTCCTGTTTATTCTTTCTCCAACTCATACCAAAGATCAATATACACAATAATCTGGATGAAATAAGCAACAATGAATAAAATAAAATAGCAATTTCAACAGAAATTAATCGGTCACAACCCCGTACCAACAATCCAACAGTTAATACTTCCAAGCAAAATCAATCATTAAGAGCTCTAAATTGAACTATCCCAAGCATAATTATCAACACGGCGACTAGAACATGGGCGCTCAATGCCTTGCTAACACAACCAAGGTCTCATTCCCTTCTAAAACAGAAACTACTGCTACCAAAAAGGCTTAAAAACAACAACGCAACCAGCTTCACATGATGTAGTCTAATAGAGTTCCCAATACTACCCCAGAGTCAGTAGTTCGAAATTTACACAAGATTTCCCTTGCATAACATCATCAAATTAATGCCAAAGCCAGAGAGGATTCATGATTTGATATTATATACATGGAAAGCATAACCAATACATAAATAACTTGTAGGAACTAAAACAGGTGACGATTAGGCTTAAAAAAGTAAAGAGAAAAGCATGCAGAGGGGTTATTTACAATTGGGAAAAACATTGGCAGATTAATTTAGGTCAGAATTGGCAGATTAATTTAGGTCAGAATTTAAAACTCACCCGATATTGGATCCTACGTGATGACCCGAAAAATGCTTCACTCTTTTTTCAATGGATTAAGCTAGAATTTCCAATTTTGTGAATATATTGAAGAGAAAAAGAGAGGGTTTTGGTGTGCGGAGCAGATAGTGTTGGGAGGAAATGGGGAAGGGAAATTTGATGCCGAGACGAGAAGAAACGATGACGACAGATTAATCAACGGAATCAGTGGGAAATGGGAGGAGAAAATGATTAGGACGGAAGAGGAGAGGGTCAGGTAGGGAGGGAGGGTAAAACAGAGAGATGGGGAGGGAGGCCGGGCGTAATGGCTAATACAACGATTTGGGAACGGATTGTAAAACACGAGAATTTGGGGATTAGGGGCGTAATGTAATACGCGCGTAATGGCTAATACAGCGAACCAAACGCCGGATTAGGGGCGTAATGTAATACGCGCATAATCGGGGCGTAATGGATTGGGTAATACGGCGAACCAAACACGCTGTTAGTGTATTATAGGCATTTTTTAAGAATTATGGATCCATTGCTACACCATTAACTAACTTGCTGAAGAAAAATGAATGGAATTGGTGTGATCATGCTACTTTGGCCTTTCAACAATTAAAGGAAGTTGTGTGCACTAATCATATGATCTCCCTTCCTAATTTTCAATCTAAATTTTTCATTGACATAGATGCATATGGATATAGGGTTGGAGATGTGTTGCATCAAATAAGGAAACCTGTATCTTTCTTCAACAATGCTTTGGGCCAAGACACAAAGCTCTATCAATCTATGACAATGAGATGTTGGTTATGTTTTTGGCAATCAAGAAGTGGAGTCCTTATCTAATTGGTAGGCATTTCAAAATCAAAATTGGTCATCAAGCTTGAGATATCTAAGAATCAAGAAATCACCCTCTTCCAACAAAGAATGGTAGCTAAGATGTTGGGATATGACTATGAGATTGTCTATAGGAAGGGTTTTATAATGCATCGACAAATGCTCTTTCAATAAGACTAGCAGAACATTCAAGCTAACTATTATAGTTGAGTGTCATTTTTGTGGTGTCTGAGTTGCTCTCCAAGGTCCAAGAGTCTTGGAAACATGATTCAAGATTGAATAATGTATATATTGAAGTCTAGGAAAATACTTCCTTTCATTATTAAGTATTTTTGGGATGGCAGGTTTCTTAGGAGGAAAGGGAAAATAGTAGTGGGGGCAAGTGAAGAATTGAGAAAAGAAATATTTAAATACTTTCATACCACTGTACTATGGGGACACTCTAGGGTCCATGCCACTAGGAGACATTTGGCTAGTTTGCTTTATTGTATAGGGTTGTCATATGATGTTAAACAATAGGAGAGGGAATGTGTGGTCTACCAAAGATGTAAAAGTGATAATATTACTAAACCGGGCTTGTTGCAACCCTTACCCATTACTAATCGAGCTAGGGTCGAATTCAACATAGATTTTTTGGAGGGCCTTTCTACTTCCAAAGTTAAGGGCTCTATTTGTTAGTCGTTGATTAGTTGACCAAATATGGTCATTTTGCAGCTTTATCCCACATTTATACAACTCTAACTATAGCTCAAGAGTATCTAAACAAATTTTATAAGCTTCATGGATTCCCTAAATCAATTATCTCTAAAAGAGACAAGATATTCATCATTTCTTATTGGCAGGAACTGTTAAAGAGGTTGGGCATTATGCTGAAGCTTTCTACAATCTATCGCCCTTAAATAAAATATGACATTCAAAATATCACAAGGTTAGCATATCGTCACATCCTTAATCCTCAAAAACTACAAGTAACTTAAGCATACCAATTCATATTACTATTATATAATCTACCACAATGATATTTTCAATCAACGATTCACATGATTCAATTCAAGCAGTTTAGCTATAATCAATCTTAAGGATATATCATTTGAAATTCAATCCATCCAATAACAATTCATATTGGATATCAAGTAAATTTCATCGTATTTCCAAAACCATTTATACCATTTCAAACTGACGGAACCCTAGTAAAATAGACTCGGATACATGGGTAAACTACACCACACCAAGTTGCTTGTTAGAGCTGAATATATATATGTATCAGGTTACCCGTCCAAGCTAAACCTATATCATGACACAGCAGGTTACTCACTCGAGCTAAACTTGTGTCCCATTAAAATAAGTGATACTCGATATACAAGCGTGCAAAAGACCCTATTGGCATGCCAACCATATCTACCCTTTTACTAAGTTCACACAAGCATCAATTTCACATTTCCAATATCATCCCTATAATTATCTATATTTCATTTTGTACCCTGTATATAATTGCATGTTTCAATTACATGTCCTATACACATTCAGACTTTCACATTTGTACTCCGTACTATTTCATTAGAGTCAAATATCACATAACATTTCAATTAAATACATTCTAGCTATATATGTCAAATTCACTAATGTTCCAATTATGTTCAAACTTACATTCATATGAAATCAATCATAAAACAACACATAAAATAAAGTATGATAGTAAGTTCCATATGAACTTACCTATTCAAAATTTGAAAAGAGTGGATACTTCAAGGACTAATGCAAAATTTTAGCTTTTCCCCTATTCGCTCCACTGTGGTCCAAGTCTTAATCTATACAATTGTTTAATATCATCAATCAATACTAAACATTCTCATACAATTTTATGATATGCATGAACCTATATGAATTTAGTTTTCGATTTCCCTCACATTTTACATTTTATTCAATTTAGTCTCTGAACTTAGGATAAGCATAACTTTCAATTCCTAACTTCGAATTAAAATCCAATTTCATATAATCTCATTAGGGACTTCATATTTTCTATTTCTAACATAATTGCATGACAAGTTTCACATTTATTCTATTTGGTCCGTAATGTAACAAAGTTAACTAAAAAGCCAAATAATTTTACAATCTAGTCATTTTCATAATCCGAGCTTAAAATCTATCAATTTGAAGCATGATTCTTCAAGGAATCAATAATGGTAATTTTCTAAAACTTTAACGGTTTCACAATTTGAAACATGCGCTAGCTAAATCAAGCTCCTATGACCTCAAATCTATAAAAATTACAAAAAAAAAGCTTAAAATTGTTTACCAAATAATGATTGAATGGTAAGGAAATTTCTTTAGGTTTTCTCCTTCTTTGGGACCGCAATAGGAAGAAAATAGTTGAATAAGATGACACAAATCCACTAACTAAACTTATATAGCATGATTAAGGTTTAATTAATTTAGCTTAATTAACCTAATCATGATTTAATTAACATTCTTTAATCCTTAATCATATTTTGGTGGAATATTTCATCATCTCCCACTATCCCATAACTTAAAATGATTTATTTACGAGTTTAGACCTTAGTATAATTGAAATTTAAGTCCCCAAGCCTTTTTTCAATTAAAATTCTATAATAATTAAACTTTTACAATTTAGTCCCTGAGCCAAAATTAAATTTTAATTAGGAAAAATTAATTGACCAATATTTTATATCTTTTATTACCTCCGTAAATATTTAATTTTTTAATTTTTAAGGACTCAGTTTACGGAAATGGGGTTCTAAAACTGTAATAATCTGAATTTTGGTGATACCAAAAAAGTGGTTTCAGAACCTCATTTCTATAAACTAGGTCCGTAAATATTAAATTAAATATTTATTGAGTTTTTATATTAGAGTATTAAAGTTGTTTCTTAAATTTTCCTATTAATTGCTTAATTAAGGTACATGGACTAAATTGTAAAATTTTATCGCTACAAAATTTTAATTGACCAAAGGCTTAAGGACGTAAATTGCAATTAGCTAAAAGTCTAAAATGGAAATAAAATCAATTTATGTTATGTGATAGTGGATTATGATGCATTCTTCCTTTAAGATTAAACAATTATTATATTAAGAAAACTAGACTTGATTAAGTTAATTAATTTGGCTTATTTAAGCTTAATTAGGCTATATATATTGTGTTAGTGGGAAAAAAAAGAAAAAAAATTATTTTCTTCTTCTTCTTCCTTACTTAAATTGAAAGAAAGAAACTCTTAGAAGCTTTGAACTTTTGGCAACTATTTGGTAAGCTTAATTAAGTAATTTTCTTGTAATTTTGATATTTTTTAGGTCATGGGAGCTTGATTTAGGAATAATTTCTTCAAGAAATCAACAATTAAAACTTTCAAAACTTTTAATTTAGTCCATGTACCTTAATTACCTTAATTAAATTGCTTAGATGTGAAAAAGAACTAGATTGTAAGATTTAATTGTTAGTTTTGTTCAAAAGGACTGAAGTGAATAAATTGTGAATTTGATGTGAAAGTTTTTTAATAATAGATAGTAAAGGGTCCTTCAGGGATGTAATTGAGATCTGTTTTAAATCCAAAGCTCAAAATTGGAAGTTATTTTTATTTTGATTTTAGAGACTAATTGAATAAAATGCAAAACTTTAGGGTTTTCAGGAAAAAAATTATAGGTTCATGCTATCCTGAAATGATATAAAAATATTTGGTATGATGAATTGTCTAAAATAATTATTTAGATCAAGAATTGAATCAAACTGGAGATAATCAAGCCTTGAATATTCAACTTGTTTGTTGTTTTTTCCAGGTAAATTCATATGGAATGTTTTTAAATTGTTATGTATTTGAATTGTGTATATATTCTTGATTGTGGTAAATTAATATAAAGGTGAGAGTTGAACTAAATTGTAAAGAAATGTATACATGTGTTAAAAATTCTAGGGTGAACTTAATAAAGGTTAGAATGCTATTGACATGTGTAACACCCCTTATTCGAGACCGTTGCTGGAGTCAAGCACGAGGCATTATCTGATTTAACTTACCAGTTTGGAGCATAAAAATTTACAATTAAAATTAATTCACTCACGTTCAATCAATATGTCCCTAAAAATTACCCTCGAGACCCTAAAACATGCAACGAAAATGATTTGGGTCCAAACCAGAAACACTAAAAATTTTCCGAATACTTAAACAAATTAAAAATAACTTATATCACTACTCACATTAAAGCTGTCCACTCGCGCGATAGTCACTAATTTAATTATAACTCGAGTTAAAAAACTCAAAATTTAGATACGTAAATTTTCCCTAAAACTAGACTCAAATATCTTATTATTATAAAATTTAAAGAATTTTTGGGTTAGCCAATTAGTACAGTTTATTAGTTAAAGTCTCCCCTGTTTCTCTACTCAATAGTTTTGACCTCTCTGTACTAAAAATTAGTTATCTAATTGTACAAAATTCATATAATGTTATAGTTTGTTTCTTTTGAAAATAGACTCACTAATGATTCTATAAATATAAATTACAACTCATAATTCTTTCTGTACAATGTTTAATTATTTTCTAAAGTCAGAATAGGAGACTTCAAAAACAACTCTGACCCTGTCTCACTAAAATTCAAATATCTCATAATATAAAATTCCTTTGCCTACACCGTTTCTTTTATGCGAAAATAGACTCGATAATATTTAATTATATATCTCATTAACTCTATAATTCCATTTCTACTATCCTTGGTGATTTTTCAAAATCACGTCACTCCTGCTGTCCAAAAACTATTCCATTGCAAATTTTTACTCTTTTATAATTTCTTTGTATTTACTATCATTTAGGCATCCATAACACCAAACATGTTCTTAATTAGCCATTTCAATAGCCAACCATTAGCCATATCATATAAACACACTCAAAACGACTAAGTCTCTATACATGCCATAGCTTTACACGTTTCGAAATCACATAATACCGAGATATTTGTAGATAGTGTGAGACGAACTCCGACATCCTTGTGATCCTCGAACTGACTTGGCGATACTATAAAAATGAGGAAAATAAAGGAAGTAAGCATAAAACTTAGTAAGTTTACAAGCAAATAAATAAAAACATTTATCACAAATAATTGTATTCATAAATTATCATCAAGTCTCATGATCTTTACTTTCTTCTTTACTTACTCTCTTACTTCTTTACTTACTTGCTTACTTAAATAACTCATGATTATAACTTACTCCTCCCTTACTGAATTCTTTCGTAAATGATAACTAAGATGTTCTTAACTCTTATAACTCACCTAAGTCTATTTATCATGCTTTTACCTGAACTCTCATGTAACATAGTCTTTTCACTAGCTCGTTGAACCACTTGGGATACTAAGGATACTTGGGTCTCTTATCTAATAATAACATGCCAAAGCCATGTCCCAGACATGGTTTTACATAGGATGGTTTACCTCACATCTCGGTGCCAATGCCATGTCCCAGACATGGTCTTACATGGGATCTCATTCCCTTAATGTCATGACATTTGTATCCGATACATTCCCAATATTTCAATAGGGATTTTATCACTGATTCTCTATCATCTCATACTTAAGTCAACATTAGATATTTTCATGAAATAAATAGATAATTGCTGAAAAAAATAGAATTAATAATAATTATCAAAATATTGCATTTATTTACCACCGTAAACTTACCTCGGTACAAAACTTGACCAAATCTAGCAACTTAGTCCTCTATCTTTTTCTTTCCCCAGTCTAACTTCGGATTTCATTTTTCTTGATCTATAATAGTAAAATTAGCTTATTTAATACTCACATTCATCAAAAAAATCCTTGAATCGAACTTTGGAAAAATTACAATTTTGCCCCTAAACTTTTGCATATTTACACTTTTGCCCCAAAGCTCAGAAATTAAAATTCATCCTTTATTCTTATGTTTTATGACATGCTGAACATTTTTCCCTTCTATGGCAACATGAAATTCCCACTCTAACACTTACTTATGAACATTAGGTATTTTTACCGATTATGTCGTTTTACTCGTTTTCACTTAAAATCAGCTAGCAAAAGTTGTTTAACATAATTACAAGCTTCATATTATACCATAAAACATAAAAATAAAAACATTTCACCTATGGGTATTTTCCAAATATGAACCCTAGGTTAAATTATTGCTAGAATAAGCTAAATCAAGTTATCGAGACTCCAAAAACGGGGCTTGGAATCACTTACTATAGAGCTTGGAAGCTTGAAAACCCTAAATATGGCTTCCCCCCTTGTTAAATTCTACCATAGCTTGAAGATGGACAAAAATTGGCTTTTAATTCTGTTTTTAATTCATTTTAATAACTAAATAACCAAAATGCCCTTAATGAAAAAATTTAGAAACATGCCTAACCATGTCCATTTTTGTCCACAAACTTAAAAAATGGTCTAATTAACATATAAGGACCTCCAATTTAAAATTTCATAACAATTGGACACCTCTAACATGTAGAACTCAACTTTTGCACTTTTTACAATTTAGTCCTTTTGACTAAATTGAGTGCCCAAACGTCGAAATTTTTGAACAAAATTTTCTCAAAATAATTTTGTGAAATTGTAGACCATAAAAATATAATAAAAATAAATTTTATCACTTCAAATTTGTGGTCCCAAAACCACTATTTCGACTAAGCCCGAAATCGGGATGTTACAACATGTCAATAGGGTCTTGTGAACACATGCACGAATTGATGACAGATGTTTCCAAGATTCTGCATTTTTTGCAAACTCGAAGATACATGTGACACAGGTTTAGCCTGGAGAAATAACCTGATGTCGTTTTAAAAGTGTAGCCTAGACAGGTAACCTGAAATGTATATATATTCATTTTGTACAAGCAATTATATGTGTCGTTATAAAGGTTTAGCCTAGAATAGAAAATTGACACAAATACATTGTAACGCCCTATAATTTTGAGTTTTTGATTTGTTAAATTTTGTTAAGTAAGTGAATTAGTTTAGTGGTTTAGTGTTTTGGATGTGTGTAGGAGCTCATGGGTTCGAATCTCACTCTTTGAAATTTTTGTTATTTTTGTTCCTATCCCTATCTCTACACATTTGACTTAAGTTTTTTTCATTCAACTTGTGTCAATAATGAGCCTGTTGGTTTACTGGTACGACTTCACCTTGCCCTTTGGTATTGTGTTTGAATCCCTGAATAAGCAAATGATATTATTTTTACTTTTGGTTTGGTTGTGTTGTTTGGGTGGAAGAGTTTGGATAGGATTGGCTTACTAAAGGTGTCTATCTGATTTTATGGGTAGTTGTATTAGTAGGTAAGTTATTTTGTTTTAAAATTTTATTATTGGATTTATCTAAACTATTTTTTCCTAAAATTTTAACTACTATGTTGCCCCTCAAGCTTTTCTTTTTCACGTTCTCTTTCCTTTTCTGTTGTTCTTTTTGCTTCAATTTTCCCTTCCTTCTTTCTATATCTTTTTCTTGTTAATTTTACCTTGTTACTCCCCTCCACTCTTGTTATTCTAACTTTTGTCATGCCATAATCTTTCGATCAATACGTGTAAGTGTTCTGTACTGAGTTATGGAAGGTTTTGAGGATGAAATAGGTATTTGTTTTATCTTTTTTGTTGTTTTGTGTGATGGGGTTTTATTAATTGTGAAATCATTTGGATTTAGGTGAGGATTTTGAGACTAATGATCTTTCGATGAGTTAGTTTTCTGTGGAAGTGGAAGCTGCTGATTCGTTTTGGGTATGTAATTGATACTGGGTTTGAAGTTAATTGGTGAGCTCAAGTTTAATGGTTAGAGTTTGTGGTTGTGATAAAGGTTTAATTTCAGGAAAGTTTCTATTGATTGAACGTTTTAAATTTTGATTTTAGGTTCGGGTATATATGACGTTGGTTTTGTACTGGGAAATGTCCAAGTGTGTGTTTCTAACTCGAAAACACCATGAGAAATTTGGAAAATCTGGGAAAAAATACAAGCAAATTCAAATTTGTAGTTCGTCACATGACCGTGTGGTTGGCCGTGTGACAAACTATGTGTTCCACACGGTCGTTTGGCTTGTCGTGTGTTAGAGAGTGTGGGTGCACACGAGCGTGTGCGATTACATGAGCAATTCAGATAGATCGTGTAGGACACACGGGTATGTAGAATCATAAGGGCAGGATAGGTAGCCTATGTCAGCCACACGGGTCGAACATCTGGGCCGTATGGCCTATTTTTTGTGAATTTTCATTCAGGGCCAATCTAATCTATAATTCATAATTAGACCCTCATTGGGGTCTATGTTTCTTAAGTAAGACTCGAAATGTGGTATACGTTGATATGCTCGGTATACGAGTTATATGTATGATATATGTATTGATAATATTGAATAGCATGACTATTTTTGTAAAACATGCATGGCATTCTTATTCTTTTTATCTATTCCTATGATTATTTGCATTGGGTTCAGTTATGATATGATGGAGGAAGTGATGGCAGTTTAATTTATCTGCCTTATCTAGTGGCTTAGCCATATACATTTGAATCTGGCGGTTTACCACCTTTTGGATCTGGCAGCTTGACTGCGCTAATTCTGTAAAGTGACGTACGCTCACTTATTGGTGTGTGGGGTTGGATGGGTACTTGATACCCTAACTGGTGTGTAGGGATGGACGGAGATAGTGTGTAGCGGATGGGGGTAGGATATTTATATGTATGCATCTGATTATGTTTCGGACTCTGAAAATGATTCTGTAATTGATATGTTAATAAGGAATATCTGAAATTTGTAACCGAGCATAATCTTATGTGTTTCTTGTGAAATTTGTGCATCTGATTTATTGATAGAGTTATTTCACACATTGAGCTTTTAAGCTCACTTTTTGTTTATTGGATTTTAGGTAATCCACAGACTAAGGATGGATCGGTGCAACGAGAGCTCGATTACTTATTGATATTGTGTTTTTTTAATTAGTCAGATTAAATTCATTTTGCTCATGGACTATTTTTGGACTTTTAGGACTGTTTTTAAATTTTGGATTTCACTTTCTATTTAAAGTAGTTTTAACGTTTTTAGCTGATATTAACTTTTATTGCAAAATTGCTAAATTTCCAATAACAAATCGCATTTTTCAAAACTAAATTCAACAAAGAAATTACGTCGTAAAATTTAAGCGTTTTATAAACATATAATCGATAAATTTAATGAATTAGTTAAGAGGAAGAATTTTCCCCAAATGAATTGGAATTTTATTTAGTAAAAATAGCACTATTTGTTTTACAAGTCTCAAAGGCATTCTAGATTTCAAATGAACTGTGATAATTTCTCCAGATCTGGTCATAATGTCTAAGCCGGGTTTGGGTTGTTACGTTTGGTGGTATCAGATTTTGGGTTCACATTTTTATAAAAATGTTTTAAATGAATTGTATTGCTGAGTAATTCTAAAAAATGAGTTTATGAAAATCATGAGTCCCCGGTGCCGGTCCTGTAAGTACTTCTGCCTTAGCTAAACTTTTAGTTTAGAAAAGCACTAAGATATCAGTGTTAGGTTCAAAACTTGGAGTGTGATTTTTGGGTTCACATTTTTATGAAAATGTTTTGAATGAATTGTATTTTTAAATAATTCTGAAAATGAATTTATGAAAATCCCGAGTCTCCAGCGTTGATCCTGTAAGTACTTTTACCTTAGCTAAAATTTTAGTTTAGAAAAATACTATGATATTAGAGTTACTCTGTTGTAGTTAAAGACTATAACAACTTTGTAAAAGCTTTTGATAAAATTTTTTACATAAGATATCTGATAACAAACTTTAATTTGATTCATAAATTTCTGGGAAATGTAGATAATTTACAATGAGTACACGTGGAACTCGTGGACAAGGTACCCGTGGTCGCGGTTGGCGCCAAAGAGAGGCTCAAGCTAAGCCATCCTCGATGGGTAGCATGCCCAATCTAGATACGCTATGGGTACGCCTACTACTGAGACAAGGTCTCAGACTCAAATGGCTAAGGACGACGCATTGTCCCAAGCCATGTTAAATGTTCTTGAAAGGATCGTTGGGACCTATTCTAGATTTAGAAGTCGAGGGTCGGTAAGTGAACGACTCCAGCCCAATGGAGCAGAGTTATTTAGGGGCAACGTTGGGGTCGACCCAACTGTGGTCGAGTATTGGTTAGTGGCCATAAAAAGGATTATGAATGAAGGGTGTAGTGTCTTTTCTTTGCAATAAAGCCTATCAGTGGTGGCTAACTATTGAGGAGGCCACCCAACCTAAGCGAATAACTTGGGATTATTTTCGAAATGTCTTCTAAAAAAAGTACATGGGGACGAGTTATGTTGAGACCTATAGATGCGATTTTATAAGGCTAATTCATGGAGATAAGATTGTGGTCGAGTATGAGGTCGAATTTTTGAGGCTGAGTAAATATGCTCATGGTTTAGTATCGACTGACTATGAGAAGAGTATCCAATTTGAGGAGGGGTTGAGATACGATATAAAGGTATTAGTGGCTTCACAAAGGGAGCGAGTTTTCGAAACTCTAGTGAAGAAGGCTAAGATTACTAAGGATATCAAGCGTGCAGAACGCAAAAGGTGAGATAAAGAGAGGGGCCAGAGTAAAAATAAGAGGGATTCGGGTTCTTCTAGCTCTGCTCAACGGCTTAAGAAATATGCCAGGTTTGATGGGCCTCCGAGGATTGAGGCACCAGTTGCTACTTCTGAGATTTAGTTTTGTGGGGATTGAGGTAGGCGCCATCCGGGTGAATGTTGGAGGAGATTGGGAACTTGTCTATAATGTGAGTCTATGGACCACCGCATTAGGGATTGTCCGCTTCATTCTAATCAGGTGCAAGCTCCAGCTACAGGTTTGGTTCAGCCTCAGAGGGCAATTTAGCAACCATCTCGGGGTCGTGTGTAGCCCAGAGGTGGTAATGGTTTGGGTAGGGGTCAAAGAGCACCAGGAAGAGGTGCTAATCAAACTGAGGCTAGGCAGCATACTTTGGTGTATCTGGCAAGGCACCATGAGGACAGAGATGCCACTAATGTGATAGCCAATACATTCTATATTAATTTTGTTCCATATTTTGCACTAATAGACATTGGTTTGATGCACTCTTATATAGCTAGTACTATTTTTGTAAATCTGGGAATTACTGTTGAGAGTACTTATGGTGAGGTTTTTGAAATTAGTCTACTGGGTCAGCTGGTACGTGTTAATAATATTTATAGGAGGTGTCCGCTGGAGATACAAGGTGTTATGTTTTCGACTAATTTGGTAGAGCTACCGTTTGGGGAGTTTGATATGATACTGGGAATGGACTAGATCATGGAGCATCAAGTCAGTTTAGATTGTGCTACTAAGAGGATAACTATGAGATCTAAGGATTATATGGAGATTGTTATGGTCATTAAGCATCGAGATTACATCTCCAATGGGATCTTTGCTCTAGTAGTTGGAAAGTTAGTTCGAAAAAGGTGTGAAGCAATTTTGGCTTATGTTCATTACTCGAGTTTCATCAAATCTTTTGTTAGGGATATTTAAAAAGTTAGATATTTTTGGAAGTTTTTCCCAAAAAATTGTCGGGGTTGCCTCTAGATAGGGAGGTTGAGTTCGGTATTACGATTTTGCCTGGTACAACTCAAGTGTCCATTGCTCCCTAACGCATAGCACTGAAGGGCTTATGGAATTAAAAGATCAGCTTCAGGAACTTCTTGATTGAAGGTTCATCAGACTTTATGTGTTCCCGTGGGGAGCACCAGTTCTTTTCGTAAAGAAGAAAGATGGTACTATTATGATGTGAGTGGACTACCAACAGTTGAACAAATTCACGGTAAAGAATAATTACCCACTCCCAAGGATTGACGAATTATTCGATCAATTTTGTTAGGCATCTGTATTCTCAAAAATTGATCTTTATTCTGGGTATCATCAATTAAAAGTTAAGAAGGTTGATGTACATAAGACTGCCTTTATGACTCATTATGGGTACTAGGAGTTCCTAGTCATGCCATTTAGTTTGACGAATGCTTCAACTACATTTATGGATCTCATGAATTGGGTGTTCTAGCCGTATTTGGATCAGTTCGTCGTGGTTTTCATTGACAATATTCTGTTGTATTCTAAGTCTGAGGGCGATCATATGAGCATCTTAGAGTGGTTCTGCAAATACTCAGCAAGAAAAAGCTTTTGGCTAAGTTAAGCAAGTGTGAGTTTTGGTTAAGAGAGGTCAAATTTCTAGTTCATGCGGGATCTACTGAGGGTATCCTTGTAGACCCTAAGAAGATTGAGGTTGTACTTGAGTAGAAATAACCTAAGAATGTGTCTGAGATCCAAATTTTTCTCAATTTAGTGGGTTATTACCAAAGATTTGTTGAGGGGTTCTCGCTTATTGCAGCTCCCCTAAAAAAGTTGTTACGTAATGACACACCTTTCGTGTGGACCAATGAGCAACAATCAAGCTTTGAGAAGCTCAAATCTATTTTAACTTAGGCACTCGTTCTGATACAGCCTAAACCTGGTAAAGAGTTTGTTGTGTACAACGATGCAATATGGTAAGGTAGTGGCTTACGTGTCTCGACAGCTTAAGTAACACAAAGGCAACTATCCGACACATGATCTTGAGTTGGCTGCGATTGTCTTCACCTTAAAATTTTAGATGCACTATCTGTACAGTGAGAGGTGTATCATCTACACTGATCACAAAAGCCTCAAGTATCTTCTGTATCATAGATGGATTGAGTTGCTTAAGAACTATGACTACACCATTTAGTATCATCCTGGTAAGGCCAATGTTATGGCTGATGCTCTTAGTCGTAGACCGATGTCTGATTTGAGGGCGATTTTTACTCACCTAAGTTTGTTTTTTATGGTACTTTGTTAGCCAAGTTGCAAGTTAAGCAAACTTGGATTGATCAGATTCGGGTTAAGCAGTTAGTCGATGATTCTTTGATTCTGCGGTTTTGATAGGTTGAAGAAGGTAGGGCTTCTAATTTTGGGCTCAATAGTGATGGGCTTCTGTGTTTTCAGAGGTCGGGTTTGTGTGCCTAACGAAGCTAAGTTGAGGTAATCTATTTTGTGAGAAATGCATAGTAGCCCTTCTATTATGCATCTCAGTGAAAATACATGTATCCAAATCTTCAAAAGTTATACTGATGGCCCGATTTGAAATGGGAGGTAACTGATTTCGTCTCTCGTTGTCTAACGTACCGGTAGGTTAAGGCTGAGCACCAACTACCTTTAGGTTTGTTTAAACCCGTTAAGATTCCCCTTTGGAAATGTGAGTGTATGATTATGAACTTTGTTAGTGGGTTGCCTTGAGACCCACTAAGAAAGATTCTGTTTGGGTCATCGTGGATCGTTTGACCAAGTCTACTCACTTTTTTAGAATTCATAGGGTTTTGGTTTTTATTATCTCTGATAGGGACCCTCATTTCACTTTTCAGTTTTGTAAGAAACTTCATGAGGCTCTAGGTATTTGGTTAGACTTCAGTACTGTGTTTCATCCTCAAACTAACAGGAAATTTGATAAAGTGATTAAAAATCTAGAGGATATGCTACGGAGTTGTGTAATTGACTTTCGTGGTAGTTGGGAGGAATTTTTGTCACTGGCTGAGTTCGCTTATAATAATAGCTTTCAGTCCAGTATTCAGATGACAGCTTACGAGGCTTTGTATGGTCGTAAGTGTCGTACCCCTTTGTGTTGGACTAAGTTGGGTGAGTGGCCGATTATGGGTCCTAAGTTGGTTTCTAAGACTGAAGATAAGGTTAGACTGATTTAAGATTGTTTTAAGGCAACTTCTGATACACAGAAGTCTTATTCGAATATGAAGAGGAGAGATTTCTGTGGGTGATCAAGTTTTTCTTAAGGTATCTTCGTGGAAAAAAGTCTTCAGTTTGGACGTAAAGGCAAGTTGAGCCCTATGTTCATTGGGCCCTATTGGATTTTGAAACATGTTGGGCTAGTCGCCTATCAGTTGGAGCTGCCTCCGAAGTTAGATTGTATTTGTGATATGTTCCACGTCTCTATGTTGAGACGATATCAGTCTGGCCCTTCTCATATTGTATCTGTTGAAGAGATTGAGGTAAGACCGGATTTGATTTTTGAGGAGAAGCCAATTTAGATTCTCGATCAAGATACTAAGGTCTTGAGGAGGAAAACCATTATGTTGGTCAAAGTTCTGTGGTAGAATCATGGTACAGAGGAAGCCACTTGGAAACATGAGGAATTGATTCGACAACAGTACCCATATCTGCTTGAATCAAGTAAATTTCGAGGCTAAAACTTTCTTTTTAAGAGGGAGAGTTGTAACACTCTAAAAATTTGAATTTTTAATTTTGTCAATTTTGTCAAGTAACTGAAATAGTTTAGGGGTTTAACGCTTTGGACGTGTGTTGGAGGTCATGGGTTCAAATCTCACTTTGGAAATTTTTGTTATTTTTGTTCCTATCCCTATCTCTATACATTTGACTTAAATTTTATTTTCCTTTAACTTGTGTCAACAATGAGCCTGTTGGTTTAGTGGTACGGCTTCACTTTGCCCTTTGGCCCTATGTTTTAATCCCTGCGTGAGCCAATGATATTACTTTTGCTTTTGGTTTGGTTGTGTTGTTTTGGTGGAAGAGTTTGGATAGGATTGGCTTACTAAAGGTGTGTATCTGATTTTTTGGGTAGTTGTATTAGTAGGTAAGTTATTTTGTTTTAAAATTTTATTATTGGATTTATTTAAACTATTTTTTCCTAAAATTTTGAATACTATGTTGCCCATCAAGCTTTTCTTTTTCACTTTCTCTTTCCTTTTTTGTTGTTCTTTTTGCTTCAATTTTCCCTTCCTTCTTTCCATATCTTTTACTTGTTAATTTTACCCTGTTACTCCCCTCCACTCCTGTTATTCTAAGTTTTTTCATGCCATAATTTTTTGATCAATACGTGTAAGTGTTCTATACTGAGTTATAGAAGGTTTTGAGGATGAAATAGGTATTTGTTTTTATCTTTTTTGTTTTTTTTTGTGATGGGGTTTTATTAATTGTGAAATATTTTGTATTTAGGTGAGGATTTTGATACTAATGATCCTCCAGCGAGTTAGCTTTCTGTGGAAGTGGAAGGTGCTGATTCGTTTTGGGTAAGTAATTGATACTGGGTTTGAAGTTAATTAGTGAGCTTGGGTTTAATTGTTGGAGTTTATGGTTGCGAAAAAGGTTTAATTTCAGGAAAATTTCTGCTGATTGAACATTTTAAATGTCGATTTTAGGTTCGGGTATAAACGATTTTAGGTCCAGGTGTGTGTTTCTAACTCGAAAATACCATGAGAAATCTAAAAAATCTGGGAAAAAAATACAAGCAAATTCAAATTTGCAATTCACCACACGGTCGTGTGGTAGACCATATGTATCACACAACCATGTGGCTTGTCGTGTAGGTGCACACGAGCATGTGCAATTACACGGGCAATTCAAATAAACCGTGTGGGACACACGGTTGTGTGGCCAACTTTTTAAAGAATTTTCATTTAGGGTTGATCTAATCTATAATTCGTAATTAGACCCTTATTGGGGTCCATTTTTCTTAATTAAGACTCGAAATATGGTATATGTTGATATGATCGATATATGAGTTATATGTATGATATATGTATTGCTAATATTGAAAAAAATGACTATTTTTGTAAACCATGCATACATCTGCATTTTGTTTATCTGTTCGTATAATTATTTGCATCGGGTTATGATATGACGGAGGAAGTGATGGTAGTTTAATTTATCTGTTTTATCTGGTGGCCTAGCCACATACATCTAAATCAGGCGGGTTATAGCATATTGTATTTGGTAGCTTGACTGCGGTAATTCTGTAAAGTGACGTACAGTCACTTATTGGTGTGTTGGGTTGGATGGGTACTTGATACTGTATTTGGTGTATAGGGATGGATGGAGATGGTGTGTAGTGGATGGGGGTAGGATGTTTATATGTATGCATCTTATTATGTTTCTGACTCTGAAAATGATTCTGTAGCTAATATGTTAATAAGGAATATATTAAATTCATGTATCAAATTTAATGATAGAGTTATTTCACACACTGAGCTTGTAAGCTCACTTTTTGTTTGTTTGCTCTCAAGTAATCCACAGACTTAGGATGAATCGGTGCAACAGAAGCTTGGTTACTTATTGATATTGTGTTTCTTTTAATTATTCAGATTAAATTCATTTTGCTCATGGACTGTTTTTAGACTTTTGGGTCTGTTTTTAAATTTTGGGATTTTACTTTTTGTTTAAAATAGTTTTAACATTTTTAGATGATATTAAATTTTATCTGCAAAATTGCTAAATTCCCAATAACAAACCATGTTTTTCAAAACTAAATTCAACAAAAAAAATTCCTATGCAAATTAAGCGTTTTATAAACATATAGTCGAGAAATTTAATGAATTAATTGGGAGGAAGAATTTTCCCGAAATTAATTGGAATTTAATTTATCAAACCTAACACTATTTGTTTTACAAGTCTCAAAGGGGTTCTGGATTTCAAATGAACTGCGGTAATTTCTCCAGATCTAGTCATAATGTTTAAGCCAGGTTTGAGATGTTACATACATATTCAGCTCAGACGAGCAATTGGTGTATAAAAGATACATGCGATGCAAGTTTAGCTTGGACTAGTAACCTGATGTCATTTTAAAAGTTTAGCATTGACGAGTAACCTAACATGTACATATATTCAGCTCGGACGAGCAATTGGTGTACCGAAGATAGCTATGTATGATATGAGTTTGATATTTAAATGGATAAATGTTGAAATGAACATGATCATGGTATTGAAACATTGGTTTTTAAAATGAATTGGATTTATATATGTCTGAGATATCATATGGTTGGATTATATGTTAAACTCACCTTATTGATATTGTGTTTTGTCATGTCTAGCTAATCATGCCAAATTAAGTTAGCATATTTTATTTGATTAAATGATAAGGTAAGTTTTTGTATAATGCCTATGAACTTACAAAGCATCGTAAATGCTTACCCAGTTTATTTTTCCTTTTCCCTTATAGATCATCATATTGCAAAATGTGTCAAGCTGGATCCCCCTAAAGCTCACATTATCCTATCACTGAATTGGTAGATGTTTCATCATGTTTAGCCCTAGGGATTGTGGCATGTATATAGGTGTCTTGATGTATATAAGTCTTTATGATGTGAATATGGTAATGAACTTGGTGCATGTGAATTTGATGTTGTATTGATGTATGGTTTGAAATGCATGATTTGGCAAGGGTTGATACATAGTTGAAATGTCATATTATGGTTGACATATTTGAAAAATGCTTGGGACTTGAATGACATGAATTAAGATGGTTTGGTATAGGTAAGAATTGATGTTAGAATGATTAGGTTGTTTTAATGAGATGAAAATGCTTAAGTTAGATTAATGTTTTAAGAGTGAATACTTTGTAGAATAGTTGAATATGAGAATGAAGCATGTTTGGTATGATTTTGGCATGTTTTGTATCAGGTGAAGTTAATACTTTGTCCCCGTACCAATGGTCATTCTTCCTCGTTGCAATGCCGGTTGACTGTAAGTGACGCCGCGGCGTCAAGTGGCTTGATGTCGTGATGTGACAAATTGCTTGGCAATGTCACAACGTGGAAGTGATGATGTGATGACATCGACCCTAAAATTTTGAAACTTTACAATTTTGTCCTATTACGTGCTACGATTATCAAAAGAGCTTTTGTAAGCTCAATTAAGACTCGAGGTTTATTGTTAAACCCAAAATGATTGTGTTTGATGTTTGAATACTAGTGGAAATAATTATTTTATCGTGAACCTGTCCATTGTTGCTCTAAAAACGAATGTGGCATCCTATAACTCGGACCAGAAGATCGGGTCGGGTGAAGGGTGTTACAGAAATCACATTTTCTGATATCATTGAAAACTAAACCATTACACAAGCATTCTTAAAATCATTTATTTTTTATGGATTATATATCAAAAAAAACCCTTAAGAAAATAAACAAAAATTAATTAAGTGCCCCTCCTTCCCCTACCCCAGGTTAACGATTTTTTTCATTAACCACATTGACTGTTAAAAAAATTGACTGCCAATCAGATGGTGACACATGGCAATTTTTGGTTTAATCTAATATTTTTCCCATAAAAATGATTAAAAGATCATAAAAAACTAAAATCAAAAAAAATCATAATGAATAAAAAATCATAAAATTTATAAAAATATAAAATATAAAATATAAAAAATCATTTAAATTATTAAACATTAAAAATGTTAAAAAATATGAAAATTGATATGGACTTATAAAAATTATAAAAATATAAAAAAAATCTAATAAATTATAAAATTAATAAAACATATTTAAAATTTTATAAAAACATATTTAAAATTCTCTAAAAATCCATAAAAGTATTAAAAAGTATTAAAATTGATATAAACTTGAAAAATTTAAAAAAAAATCATAAAAACTTGAACTGGACCTGATCAATCGGTTGGACCAATTAAACCTAAATCGGTAAGGGTATTAGTCCGGAGAAAGTCATTAGACCGGTTGACTTGGGACGATTGAACTTATCTTTCTAATATTTTTTGTTTTTGTTTTTTTAATGTTTAATTTAATTAAATTAGACAGATCAATCAAACTGGCAAACCGCTAATCTGATTGGTTTGAGGATGTAGCAAAAACAGTGGATTCCCCAACTACAGTACAATACCTTGCTCCTTATACAAGAATTATTTTGGCTATATATTTTATGTATTGTGAACGGCACACCTTAATCATTAGTGACGATATTTTCAAGCAAGCACAGGCTTATCGCCAAATGTCTCTTATATTACTAAGACCTCCATATCGTGAAGCTTATCCAGGAGATGTTTTTTTATTTGCATTCACGCATTTTAGAAAGAGACCTAGTCAGGAGACGTTTCGACGTATATTCCTACTAATGTGATCTCCATTACAGATGAACAAATATTCTTATCTTCCAATCTATTCAATGTTGGAATCAGACCTGCTATTAATGTGGTGTAACACCCCCACTCAGCCTAGGAGTTTCGATTAAGTCGAAGGTGTTACATTGATCACCGAAATGATCTTGTAAAGCCATTCTTTTTACTTGAGGGATTTGTATGAAAATCGCTCTTTTGTTTTTAGGAAAAATATTCATTAATTTAAACCTTCTTTACTTAACAATTCAATTACAATATTATTGAGGTGTAATTTAGAGAAAACAATTAAGTTTTAAGGAGTTTTTATCAAAACATTAAGTGTTTATAAAGCAACGGAAAATATTTAAGGTAATGGTTTTCTACACCGAAAAGCATGCAAATATCAGATTTTAACTAAACCTCATGCTTAAAATAAATAAATCAATTTCAAACTTAAGTTATAAAAGAAAGAAAATACTTAATAATTACAATCCCAAGATAAATAATTAAGGAAAATTTTAATGAAAATTTTAAAATAACAATAAAGGAAAACGAGCTGCTAATCAGAGGTTCCTCTGATGTCATTTCGAGTCCTAGTTTTTTGCACTACCTGTGAGGTAAAAAAAAGGGGGGGAATGAGCTTACAACGGCTTAGTGTGAAACTAATTTTAAACTAGTATATATAATCATCAAACAGTACATCATTTAATTTATAGCATAATAATAATTTAAGCATAATATAATGAACATATAATAAATCAAAGCATATACAAAATATATTTATGATGCAATGCAAATTAAAATTCCCCACCTATCCATCTTATCCGCCCTCGAGCATTACTCGACACACAAAAAAAACATATCAAAAACTTATCATCCCGAGTTTGATTTCCAGTGAGGATGGTGTAACGCCCCAAAAATTTAGGTATTTAATTACTTTGTATGATATGACACAAATTTATTGTTGCCATAATGGCTAAGTGATTTGAGTGTGTATGGGAGTGTTTGAGAAGCCTGGGTTCAAGTCTTAGCTTCTGCAGAATTTTTAGTTTTGTTCTTAAATGAATCTGGACATTGGCAGATAGGCCTTTTAAATAAGAGTGTTTGTTTTATGACATAAAAAGAGTTTGTGGTCTAGTGGCAAGGTGGCGTGTGGTGTAACTATGAGATCTGAGGTTCAAGTCCTAGGTTGCGCAATGGAGTGTTTATTTTGCTACTTGAGCTGCGTAGGTAGTGGAGTTGGACTAAAACACAGCTAAGGGGAGTTTGAATGGAATTTGAATAGAGTTGTTGAGGGAGTGGAGGAGAAATTGGTGGAGGGAAGAGAGATAAAGAGAGAGATTGTAGGAGAAAATCAAGGGAAGTGAGAGGAGAAGAGAGGTGTGCTGAAATTGGACTTTGTACCCAGGAAAATTCTGCCAGAGGGGAGATTGCTCACTTTTGGTATACTTTCATTTCAGTTTTTTGTGGTGTTTTCACTCTTTTTGCTTGAAGGCCGATGTGGTAAAGGGATTCTACATATTCTTCTGTCTCCTTTTTTTTTAGTGTTGCCAACCTCTCTTTGGCCGAACATTGCCTCTCTCAATTGTCTCATTTCTTTCTTTTCCAAGAAATTCTACTGGTGGCTAATCTATTTTCTCTCCTTTTGCATTTTTTCTTTCTTTACCCTCTACCGAAACCTCTTCGTCCCCTAAACCATTCTCCTCCCTTTTTACCGATTTGCTGTTCTTTTTTCTACCCTCTCTGTGTCAATTTTTTCCTTGCTCTCTGTCGATTTTGTATACCATTATTATTCTACGGTTTTATACTTTCAGTAAGTTGGTGTTCATTTTGACTTAAATTGTTCTAATAGATAATTGATATTAAGGGGTTCAACTAGATTGCAAGTAATACCCCCGAGATTTAGTGACCAACGTTGTTCCGGTGAATGAAGTGATTAGGGATTTGGTTGTTCAATCAAGGTAAGTGACTGTCAATCAAGAAGTTATTTGTAATGAATAGGATTCTTTTTAAATTCAATTGATATGTGATTAATCGAGTGTTATAGGTGAACATAGGTTCGGAAATGTTTGAGGACTGTCTGCGCATCTTCTCGTAAACAGGTGTGGAAACACCCCATTGCAATCATAGGACAGAAAAAAGTCGAAAAGTTAAAAATACGATGTTTGAGACCACACAGACGTGCAATCGCTCGTGTGGTAAGCCCTATCCGCGAAACATGGGCAATAGACTGTAGAGGCCTCCATGAGCATTTTCATGGGCATAGGCCGTAATGGGCCACGTTCGGCCAAAATGAGCCATGTGGGCTCAATGGGCTCGTGGACCCCACACGAATGAAATCCACGAATTGTGGAAAACACTAGACTGGGCGATATAGATCCCATAGTCGTGGTGAATTCTGGTCTAAACGGGCTGCATGAACATATGGGCCCACTTGGGCCCATTTATACTATTTTGACCATTAGGTACCTGAGTCGCTCGAGGTGACTGCAGACCTTTTAGAGGTCAATATATGATTGAAATGCCCCCATAGGGTAAAATGACCGAAATACCCCCATAGGGTAAATAATCGAAATACCCTTAGGAGATGAAATGACTGTTATGGCCTTATGTTATGTATGACTGATTTGCTCTATGATATGTATGACTATGATTGAGTATGACATTCTGCATACACGTATGATTTATGACATGTCATACTGCATGGTGTTGTGATACTGTTATGGAGAAAGCATAATGTTACTAGCAGCTTTGCTGCGATATTATTATTGGTAGCTTTGCTGCGATATTGGTGTGTTGGCTGGGTGGGTCGATTTTATCCCCACATAGTGTGTTGGTGGTACGGAGAGGTGTGTTGGCTGGATTGAGATGGGTTGCATTATTGCACTGTATTGATATTGTGTTGGGTTAAGGCCTATACTATTACTGTATCGGGCTAAGGCCCACAGTGTACTATTACTGGATAGGGCTTAGGCCTAGATTTTTACTGCATGTTGTACGTTGACTGCTTAGTAGAGGATTACACACTGAGTTTTTGTAAACTCACCCTTTCTTTTTTACTGAACAGGTAATCCTCAGCCATAGGCGGTTTGGTGCTGCGAGGGACTCGGAGGTGGCCACACAACTGTAGCTGATCTACATTGCTTTTAAATAAATTTAAATTTTATGTTAGTTTTGTTTTTGTATTAAGGCCTGTTATGTTTGTTTAAAATTTTTAATTTGGCTTTTGCTTACTTATTTTAAACTGCTAGATTAGTGGGAGACGAGTTTTCAAAATAATAACTGTTTGCAAAGCCATGAAACTTAAACATTAGAGTTTTAAAAAGCTTCCGCGATTTAAGATCAACCTTTTATAACAATAGTAGATAACAAGGCACACGTTTTGACTAGATGTTTGTTAAACACTAATAAAGGGTTTTTTTTTGAAGTTTAGAAATGAATTTTACCAACGGGTTCTATTTTTGTAGATACTTCAATGTGACACGTCAGATTCGACCATAAAGTCTAGGTCGGGTCTGGGGTGTTACATTTAATGGTATCAGAGCCAGGTTACAAAACTCGGCTGTGGAATGGGTTTTGAATATATTTGAAATTTCTGGAAGACTATTTTTGAAGTGTTTTAGAAGGTTTACAAGTGTGGCACACCGAGTCTCCAGCACTGAATCCGTAAGTTTTCTTTATACTGTAGACTGCTTGAACTGAAATATACTGAGAGATTATTATAGATAATAGGACTGTACTGAAACTCTTCAGTTAGAATGAACTGAGACTGTAGGAAACTGGAAACTGTAGGGAAACTTTGATTTGTGAATATAAAACTATGATTACTGCTTTTCATAAGACATATGTTATTAATTACTGGAACTACAAAATAATGCATAAAACTTTGTAAACAGATAATACGTTACTTGATAGGAGCACTAGAGGTACTCGCGGAAGGGGTACACGAGGTCGCGGTAGAGACTAAGAAAGTGCTAGGGCTGGGTCTTCGGCATCAGGCCACATGCCCAATGTTGGGGCAAAGGAGGCACTAGCTTCACTGATGACTGAGACAGGATCATACGGTCGAGCAGCTGGGGATGATGCACTATCCCAAGCTATGTTTCACATTCTGGAAAAGGTCTTAGGGACCAGTACTGGTTCTGTGGGCCGTGGGTCGATTTCAAAACGACTTCAGTCGAATGGAGTGAAAATCTTCAGGGGTATTTCTTGAGTAGCTCCTAATGTGACTGAATACTGGTTGGAAGCCACAGAGAGAATAATGGATGACCTCGACTGTACTTCTGAGCAAAAACTAAAAAGTGCAGTGTCTTTACTGCGAGATGAAGCCTATTAGTGGTGGCTTACCGTGAGAGAGGGTACTCAGGCCGACCGGTTAACGTGGGATTTTTTTTAAGGCGGCATTCTAAGAAAAGTATGTGGGCACTAGTTTTGTGGACGCCTGAAGAAGGGAATTTTTGAGCTTGACCTAGGGGAATAAAACTGTGGCAAAATATGAGGCAAAGTTCCTACGACTTAGTCGCTATGCTCGTGAGATAGTGGCGACTGAATATGAATGTTGTGTGTGATTCGAAGATGGCCTCTAAGATGAGTTACGGGTCTTGATAGCTCTACAGAGGGAGCGAGATTGTGTTACCCTAATGGAAAAGGCGAAAATCACCGAGGATGTGAAGCGCTATGAGTGCCAGAACCGTGAAAAGGATAGGGGCAGATATAAGAGAGATCCGAAGCCCTCGAGTTCTTCTAGAAGGCCTAAAAAGAAGGCTAAGTTTGATGGGCCAGTCCGAGCTAGGGTTCCTTTTGCGAGACTATAGCCTTGTGCTAATTGTGGGAGACATCATCTGGTGAGTGCTGGAAAAAGGTTGGGGCATGTTTTAGATGTGGGTCTAAGGAGCATCAAGTCAGGAATTGTCCTCAGAGGCTTGTTCAGATGCAAGTTACATGTTAGGGTTATGTTCAGCCAGCGAAAGGTGGTCAGCAGCCACCGAGAGGCCGTGGGCAAGCCAGAGGTGGAAATGGTATGGGACGAGGTCATGGAGTGCCAGGCAGAGATGTTGGTAATATTTAGGAAAGGTAGCCATCACTGGTCTATGCTGCTCATCTTTGAGAGGATTGTGACACTCTAGATGTTATAACTGGTATGTTCTTAATTCATAACGTGCCTTACACTGCTTTAATTGATATAGGATCTACGTGTTCATACATTGCATGTACTGTGTCTGGCACCTTAGCCATCATGTATGAGAGTACTGGTAATAAGATGATAGTGTTAAGTCCATTGGGACAGCCAGTAAGGGTAGACAAGCTGTTTAGAGATGTAACCTTAGAAGTTCAATGAGTTATATTTTTAGTGGATTTAATGAAGCTACCGTTTGGTGAATTCGACCTAATCTTGAGGATGGATTGGTTGGTTAAACATCGTGCAAGTTTGGATTATACTGCTAAGCGTATGGTGTTAAAGACTATTGAGGATGAGGAGGTGGTTGTGATTGGGGAGCGAAGGGACTTCCTGTCTAATGTGATATCTGCATTAAGGGCCGAAAAACTAGTTTGCAAGGGTTGTGAGACGTTTCTGGCCTATATTGGTGTATTTGATTCTATGGGTCCTTCTATTGGAGATATTAGAGCTGCTAAAGATTTTTCTGATGTATTTCCTGATGAGCTCCCTCGGTTGCCTCCGAGTTGCGCAATTGAATTTGGTATTGAGCTCCCGCTAGGAACAACTCCAGTGTCCATCGCCTCTTATAGGATGGCACCGAAGGAGCTGATGGAGTTAAAAGCTCAAATCCAAGAATTTTTGGATCGAGGATTCATTCGACCCAGCGTTTCTCCAGGGCGAGCACTAATGTTGTTCGTAAAGAAGAAGGATAGGTCCATGTGCATGTGCATTGACTATCGACAATTGAATAAACTAACTATCAAGAATAGGTATCCTTTGCCGATGATAGATGATTTATTTGATCAGCTACGAGGAGTTTCAGTTTTCTCTAAAATAAATCTTCATTCTGGGTACCATCAGCTGAGAGTTAAAGAGGCTAACGTGTATAAGACTGCGTTTAGGACTCATTTTGGTCATTACGAGTTCCTAGTGATGTCGTTTGGGCTGACAAATGCACCAACTACCTTCATGGACCTGATGAACCGAGTATTCCAGCTCTACCTAGATCGGTTTGTGATGGTTTTTATAGACGATATCTTGGTGTATTCAAGAACCGAGGATGAACATGATGCTCATCCTCGAATTGTTCTACAGATTTTAAGGGAGAAACAGTTGTACGCTAAGTTTAGCAATTGTGAGTTCTGGTTGCGAGAAGTGACATTTTTGGGTCTTGTGGTATTTGCCGACGGGATTAGGTAGATCCTCAAAAAATTGAAGCCGTACTAGATTGGAAACCACCTAAGACCATATCTGAGATTCGAAGCTTTCTGGGTCTAGCAGGGTATTACAGACGTTTTGTTAAGGGGTTTTCCTTGATTGCTGCACCTTTGACTAAGTTGTTGCATAAAGGGGTATCGTTTAACTGGACTAATAGGAAACAAGAAAGTTTGAAGAATTGAAGAAAGTTCTGACTGAGGCCGCTGTCTTAATACAGCTAGAGTTTGGAAAAGAATTCACTGTCTACAGTGATGCATCACACGTTGGTCTGCGTTGTATGCTGATGCAGAAGGGTAAGGTGGTTGCTTATGCATCTCGTCAGCTTAAGCCTCATGAGGCAAATTATCCTACTCATGACTTGGAGTTAGCCGCGATGGTATTCGTACTAAAAAATTAGAGGTGCTATTTATACGGTCAGAAGTGTATTATCTACATAGATCACAAGAGCCTTAAGTACCTCCTCACTCAGAAGGAGCTAAATCTTAGGAAGCGAATATGGATACAGCTGCTTAAGGATTATGATTGCTCGATTGAGTACCACCCTGGTAAGGCTAATGTGGTAGCTGACGCACTGAGCCGTAGGGCTATATCTGATTTGAGAGCAATGGTTGCTCGTCTCAACTTATTTAATGATGGTAGCTTATTGGCTGAGCTACAAGTTAGACCAAAGTGGACTGAACAGATTAAGGGCAAACAGTTGTTGGATGAGTCACTGGTTCCTCGTCTTCGACAGGTTGAGCATGGGGAAACTTCAGATTTTGGGTTGAATAGTGAAGGAGTACTGTGTTTCTGTGGAAGAGTCTGTGTCCCGAGAGATAATGATTTGAGGCAGTCTATACTGCGAGAGGCGCATATTAGTCCTTATGCTATGCATCCTGGCGGGAATAAAATGTACCGTGACCTTCATGAGTTATATTGGTGGCCTGGTATTAAGTGTGAAGTTACTGATTTTGTAAGTAAGTGTTTAACTTGCCAATAGGTGAAGGCTGAACATCAGTTATCTTCAAGGTTGCTACAGCCAGTTAAAATTTTACTTTGGAAGTGGGAGAGAGTAACCATGGATTTTGTGAGTGGGCTACCCTTAAAGCCTACTAAGAAGGATTCGGTATGGGTCATTATAGATCGACTGACTAAATCTGCCCATTTCATACTAGTTCGTACTGATTACTCCTTACAGAAGTTGGCTAAACTGTATGTAGCTGAGATTGTAAGACTGCATGGGGTACCGATTTCTGTAATATCAGATAGAAATCCTTGCTTCACTTCTCAAGTCTGAAAGAAGTTACACGAGGCTTTGGGTTCAAGACTGGACTTTAGTACTGCTTTTCATCCACAAACAGATGGTCAATCGAAAAGGGTGATTCAAATACTGGAGGATATGTTAAGGTATTGTGTAATGAATTTTTGAGGCAGTTGGGAAGACTATTTGCCGCTAGCAGAGTTCGCGTATAATAATAGCTACCAATCCAGTATTCAAATGGCATCGTACGAGGCGTTATATGGTCGTAGGTGTCGTACTCCTACCTGTTGGACTGAGTTAGGCGAGCGGCGAGTTTTGGGGCCAGAGTTAGTTTCTGATATTGAAGAGAAAGTAAAACTGATTCGAGATTGATTGAAGGAAGCATCTGATAGGCAGAAATCTTACATGGATCTTAAACTTCGAGAGATTGAGTATTCTGTAGGGGACTTCATGTTTTTCAAGGTCTCCCTATGGAAAAAGATACTGAGGAGGAAGGGTAAGCTTAGCCCTAGGTTGATTGGGCCTTACCGTATACTGAAACGTGTGGGACCGGTCGCATATCAACTTGAGTTGCCTTTAGAATTAGAACAAATTCATGATGTGTTCCACGTCTCTATATTGAGGCGTTATCGCTCTAATCCCACACACATAGTATCAATCGAGGAGATCGAGGTTAGGCCAAATCTGACCTTCGAGGAGGAGCCAGTGCAGATATTGGACCATGGGGTTAAGGTACTGAGGAAGAAATCTATTCCACTAGTCAAAGTGCTTTGGCATAATCACAGTTCAGAAGAGGCCACGTGGGAGCCCGAAGAGGTAATAGGACAACAATACCCTCATCTATTTTGACAAGGTAAATTTTGAGGCTAAAATTTTGTTAAGGGGGTAGAGTTGTAACACCCTAAAAATTTAGGTCTTTAATTACTTTGCATGATATGACACAAATTACTCGTTGCCTTAATGGCTAAGTTATTTGGGTGTGTATGGGAGTGTTTGAGAAGCCTGGGTTCAAGTCTTAGCTTCTGCATAATTTTTAGTTTTGTTCTTAAATGAATCTGGACATTGGCAGATGGGCCTGTTAAATAATAGTGTTTGTTTTATAACACAAAAAGAGCTTGTGGTCTAGTGGCAAGGTGACATGTGGTGTAACTGTGAGGTCTGAAGTTCAAGTCTTAGGTTGTGCTATAGAGTATTTATTTTGCTGCTTGAGCTGTGTAGGTAGTGGAGTTGGACTGAAACAAAGCTAAGAGGAGTTTGAATAGAATTTGAATGGAGTTGTTAGGGGAGTGAAGGAGAAATCGGTGGAGGGATTCAATGAGGGATAAGGGGAGAGATTTTAGAAGAAAATCAAGGGAAGTGAGGGGAGAGGAGAGGTGTACCGAAATTGGACTTTGTAGCCAGGAAAATTCGGCCAGAGGGGAGATTGCTCACTTTTGGTGTACTTTTATTTCGGTTTTGTGTGGTGTTTTCACTTTTTTTGCTTGAAGGCCGATGTGGTAAGGGGTTTTTGCATATTCTTTTTCTTTCTCATTTTTTTTTGTTGGCAACCTCTCTTTGACCGAATATTGCCTCTCTCAATTATCTCTTTTTCTTTCTTTTCTAAGTAATTCTACTGGTGGCTAATCTACCTTCTATCTTTTTGCATTATTTCTTTCTTTACCCTCTACCGAAACCTTTTCGTCCCCTAAACCATTCTGCTCTCTTCTTGCTGATTTACTCTTCTTTTTTCTACCCTCTTTGTGCCGACTTTTTCCTTGCTCTCTGTCGATTTTGTATACCATTCTTATTCTATGATTTTATACTTTCGGTAAGTTGGTATACATTTTGACTTAAATTATTCTAATATATAATCGATATTAAGGGGTTCAACTGGATTGCAGGTAATAACCCCGAGATCTAGTGACCAACGTTTTTCCGGTGAGTGAAGTGCTTAGGGATTTGGTTGTTCAATCAAAGTAAGTGACTGTCAATCAAGAAGCTATGTGTAATGAATAGGATTCTTTTTAAATTCAATTGATATGTGATTAACCAAGTGTTATGAGTGAACATAGGTTCGGAAGTGCTCGAGGACTGTCTGCGCATCTTCTCGTAAATAGGTGTGTAAACACCCCATTGCAATCATAGAATGACAAAAAGCCGAAAATACGATGTTTGAGACCACACAGGCATGCGATCGCTCGTGTGGTAAGCCCAACATGTGAAATATGGGAAATAGACTGTAGAGGCCTCCATGAGCATTTTCATGGGCTTAGGCTGTAATGGGCCACGTTGGGCCAAAATGGGCCGTGTGGGCTCAACTGGCTCGTGGGCCCCACTCGAATGAAATCCATGAATTGTGGCAAATATTGGACTGGGCAATATAGATCCAATAACCGTGGCAAATTCTGGGCTGAATGGGCCGTACGAACTTGTGGGCCCACTTGGAGCCCATTTACACTATTTTGAACATTAGGATACCTGAGTCGCTTGAGGCGATTGCAAACCTTTCGAGAGGTCAATATATGATCGAAATACCCCTATAGGGTAAAATGACCGAAATATCGTCATAGGATAAAATGATCGAAATACCCCCATAGGGTAAAATGACCGAAATACCCTTAGAAGATGAAATTACTATTATGTCCTTATGTTATGTATGACTGATTTGCTCTATGATATGTATGACTATGATTTAGTATGATATTCTGCATACACGTATAATTTATGACATGTCATACTGCATAGGGTTGGGATACTGTTATGGAGGAAGGATACTATTACTGGTAGTTTTGCTACAATACTATTACTGGCAGCTTTGTTGCGATATTGGTGTGTTGGCTGGGTGGGTCGATTTTATCCCCACATGATGCGTTAGTGGTACAGAGAAGTGTGTTGGCTGGATTGGGATGGGTTGCATTATTGCATTGTACTGATATTGTATTGGGTTAAAGCCCACACTGTTACTGTATCGGGCTAAGGCCCACACTGTACTGTTATTGGATAGGGCTCAGGCCCAAGCTGTTACTGCATGTTGTACGTTGACTGTTTGGTAGGGGATTACACACTGAGTTTTCGTAAACTCACCCTTTCCTTTTTACTGAACAGGTAATCCTCAGCCGTAGGCAGTTTGGTGTTGTGAGGAACTTGGAGGTGGCCACACAACTGTAGCTGATCTACATTGCTTTTAAATAAATTTAAAGTTTATGTTGGGTTTTTTTTTTGTATTAAGGCCTTTTATGTTTCTTTAAAATTTTTAATTGGACTTTTGCTTACTTATTTTAAACTGCTAGATTAGTAAGAGATGAATTTTCAAAATAATAATTGTTTGAAAAGCCGTGAAACTTAAACATTAGAGTTTTCAAAAGCTTCCGCGATTTAAGATCAACCTTTTATAAAAATAGCAGATAACAAGGCACACGTTTTGACTAGATGTTTGTTAAACACTAATAAAAGGGTGTTTTTAAATTTGAAAATGAATTTTACCAACGGGTTCTATTTTCGTACACACTTCAATGTGACACGTTGGATTTGACCATAATGTCTAGGTCAGGTCTGGGGTGTTACATTTAGTCAAGCACTTTCAATATCTCATACTAACATTTAATGTCAATCGATGTTATGCTTGTCAAGTACATTCAATATCAATTTCACATAAATATTTAATTTAAGTGAGCTAAAACAATTTCATTTTTACAATATCTTCATGTGATTTATGATGCTAGTAAGGCTAACACCTACATACAAATAGGTTCGCAAGCCATAACAAATTAGTTTCGCATGTAACATCATGTGGGGTTCGCACATATTCACTAGAGCTCGCATGATAACACATATAAGGGTTTGCACGTTTACCTAAGGTTCGCATGATAAACATAGCTCACATAATACCAAGGGTTCGCACTAAGGTGTTTGCACATAGGGGCTCGCGCATAGGGCTCATACGTAGGGGCTCGCACTAAGGGCTCACCTACAAGGGTGTTTGTGCACAGGCTCACACATACAGAGGGTTTGTACACGGGCTTGCCCATACAGGTGGTTCACACACGGGTTCACACGTAATACAGGGTTCACATATTACCTACAGCTCGCATGTCATACATATTACCTAGAGTTCACATATGTAAGGGGGTTCGCATGCAAGGCGTTCACACTATATAAGGGGTTGCATAACCTGGGGGTTCACATAATAGCCTTCTTATTTCCTAACACTACAATTAATTATACATAATTTTTTAAGTTTAGATACCACGCTTGATTTTGAAAACATAAAAACCTTAATCGGATAAGGAGATTGACGATCTACTCAATGAGAGAAGGACGATTTTGAAACCTTGGATTCTTTTTCTTGAAATTGATTTGGGAAGGGAAGAAATTGAGGGTGTTTCTCTTGAAAAATCCTTTAGATAAAATTCTCGGGTTTGATCAAAATTTGGTTATTTTAAAATATCTTTTTCCCGAATTGAAATAGATTTTAGGAATTCATGCAGAATTAGGACTATTTGAAAGTAAGGACTAAATTGAAAAAAATTATTTTTGGCTAGGCTATTTTGAAAATTTGGCACTTAAAGGATTCAAACTTTGGACCTATGGGCCTTACCAATGAACCAGCAAACTCATTCTTGCTGACTTTTAACACAAATAATTTTTAAGACATTCTAACTCTCTTACCCTTTGCTTTAGAAAATAAATAAAAGTCTACATTTTTTTCTATTTCTTTTAAGCCTATTTTTGGGATGTGACATGTGGGGATTTCCATCTCTAAAGTAGGATTCGTGGCTCAAATTAAAGCTATGGAATAAGTCGCTATTAAATCAAAATTAGAATTGGCCCAATTCGCCGAATTAGAAGCCTTTGCGCAATTTGCTTCTGATCTCGATAAAGCTACTCAGAATCAATTGGCATGAGGTAAAACGATTGTGAGTTACTTAAACAATCCTAATCAGCTCCTCTCATGGTGGAATAAAAAATAAGTACTATTTATACCGAAACAAATGGTTATCTTGATTCAGTAGAAATTGAACAAGTAAGGAAATTTCTCATTGAGTTACGTACTTACTTAAAAACGAATAAACCTCAATTCCAAGAAATCAGATCTTCTACCAAGATATTCACTGAGGAAGCAAAAACCCTTTTAGAAGGCACTATTTAGTAACAAAAGGAACATTTTTGACTTCGAGAACAATTATAAACAGAAAATTCTAACTTACTTAAATTTTCATTTTCTATTTCAATCTTAAATAAAATTAAAAATTTTAATCCGGTTTTGAAAATCTTGTTTAGAATATTTGATTCTAACATATGCTAATAATTGGATTAAGAAATTTTGGTTTGATAAAAATATTAAAAAATAAAAAATCGATTCAATCAACCGGTTCCTTGGTCAACCGGTCTAATGGCTTTACTAGGACTAGTACCTTTTTCGATTTTAGGCTAACTGGTCCAATTCAAGTTTTTATGATTTTTTTTAAATTTTTATAAGTTTATATCAATTTTAATATTTTAAATATTTTTTATTATTTTTAAGAATTCCAATATGTTTATCTTAATTTTAAATATTTTAAATAAGTTTTATTAATTTTATATTTTTTATAATTTATTAGATTTTATATAATATTTGTAAGATTTTATAATTTTTTCCTTTTAATAATTTTGTATCAATTTTTTAATATTTAATATTTCTTATTTTTGTAACTTTTTTTCCATATTTTTATATTTTCTAAATATTTGTATGGGAAAAATATTATATTAAACCAGAAGCTGTCATGTGTCACCATCTGATTGGTTCATCAATTTATTTTAACGCTCAACGTGGTCAATGTCGAAAACCTTTAACGGAAGGGCTTAGTTGATTATTTTAGTTAATGATAGGACTTAATTGGGTCTGAATTTAATACATGAGCTTTTTTTTTTGTTTTTTTGTATTTTCTTAAGGGCTTTTTTGATATATGTCTTTTTTTATCTATATTTTATTTGTTTGGTGCAACTCAAAAATGTTTTGTGAGTTTGTTTTAAAAAGAAAGTAAATTTTCAAATATAATAAGTAATTTTTAATATATGTGATAAGTTCAAAAAATATATATTATTTAAAATGTTTAAAAATAAAATAAAAATTGTTATACAAATCTCATAAATATATAAAATTAATGAGTAGGTTTCTTATATTTGGAATTAAGTCTCCTTACTTTTATTTCAATGAATTTAATTCCTCTACATTAGATTTAAAAATACAAGTTCAATTATTAACACTGTTAATTTTTTTTATTAAATTCAAGTTCATTGATACTTTATTTTTTTTGTTATATGACTATCAAGTGAGTTTTTTTTTAATTTTAAAATGTCACACTAGTAAAATTAATAAAATAAATTTAAGGTAGTGTTAACAATTGAACCTGAAATTTAAAATTTGAATAGTGTAGGGATTAAATTCCAAACTTGGAACATATTTTAACCTAATTAGTAAGATATAACCATTGATTGCTTTAATGAATATTAAATTTCCTTCAAAAATCACTAACTTAACATATTACGTAAAATGGAACCAAAAAATATGTATTGAAATAATTTTAAAAACTTAAAAACATATTAAAACAATTTTTTTAAGAAAAACATAACATACTTCAAATATAAGAATTTAAAAATTTTGTTAATATAATACACTTTTAATCTAATAAACAAGTTATTTAAAATTTAAAAATAATATAAAATATAATTTAAAACCTTGGGTTTTTTATAAAAAAATAAACCATCGACTTTGATAATAGTATATATATTTAATACAATGTTAAAATAAGCTTCAAATTTATATACTTGTTGTATATTTAGAATTTAGTCTCTTTATTATTATGTTAAAATTTTTATGCTAATTCGATTTGATTATAATTGGAATGAGTTTCTAAAAAATTAAAAATATTGAAGACATTTATTATAAATAGATTTCATAAATAACAAATTAATTGATTCCATAAATAATTTTTCATCTATGTTTAATCTAGGAAATTATATGTATCATAGACACGTAATAATTTAATACATTACTTTTATCAAATAGAATATAAAATTACAAAATATATAAATGAAATCATGAAATTAAACTTATGCAAAATTATAAAATAATTTAAATATATTTTAATTGGTAGGTGTACAAACCCAATAATGCCCGGGCCCAACTAAACCTAGAATGGCCCAACACCTGACCCAAACTAAACAGCCCACTAACTAAATTCCAGCAGCAACCCTAGCAGCATACAACCTTCAACCCTAGCCGCCGCACATCAGCCCTGCACCACCACCCTTTGCGCACGTACGTGTCCCACGTACATCCCCAGTTGGCCGAATCTGCGCAACAAACGGCAAAACAGACGCAAAGAACAAGTAAACGAAAGAGAAAAACGCAAAAAAGGAGAGAATAACGGAAATACAAAGGTGTTGTGTTATTTCTTTGATTTTTTCTTCATTTTTCGGCTATATAAAGCCGAGGAAAATCTGTAAATAGGGGGGATTTCAGTGTAAAAAGCATACGAAAATAGGGGGAAGAGAACAAATCCGAAAATTTTTGGAATAAAAAGGTCTTTTTTATTTCTTTTTGGTTCATCATTCTTGGTGATTCGTTTTTCATTTTCATTTTATTTTTTTCGCTTAAAATATAAAAAGGAAGAAGGGAAACTTACCTAATCGCCGGAGTCGTCGAATCGGCGCCACCTCCGTCACGGTCGGAGACTTGGCGCAGGATTGGCGGTGGCGACGGCATGGAATAATGAAACCTTAGCAGAGGGTTTCTTTGCTATTTAGAATTGAAAGGGGAAAAATGAATTTTGAAGAGAAATTTTTAGGTTTTATAACGGCTGCAAAACGGCTCCGTATTGGGCCGTGACCCGCACGGTGACCCGACCAAGAGGGGAGGATCCGCGTGTTGGGCTTTAAAGGGTAAATTGCGCATTGAGTCCCTCCTGTTCGTGGCGCGTTGCAATTAAACCTGCTTTGTTTCTTTTTAAATTGAGCCGCAATTTTTATTTGTTTTTCAATTTAGCCCACTACTGCGCAGCGTTTTTGGAGGGAGGGAATAATCTCCCTTTTGATCCTCCACTCTTGCACGGCATTCAATGTGGTCCTATTTTCAGATTTACTTCGAATTTAGTTTTTTTTCCTTTTTTTTCCTTTTTTAGTTCAATTTAACCTTTTTTTTATTTTATTCATTTTTTTTTCAAATTATGTTGTGCTATGATTTTTATTATTATTATTATTATTATTATTATTATTATTATTATTATTATTTTATAACATACATGCATTGTTTATATAATACATATACATACGCACGTTTTTAGTATACTTGCATGGTTTTTAATATATAATATATATATTTATAGTATTCACATAATGTTTTCTTATATAATATATATATTTATATATGCATGTTTTAGGTTACACGTCTACCTATACTTTATACATATATTCTTTTTCTTTTTTCCTTTTTTTTAAAAACTTCTATATATACATATATATTATATTTTAATTTCAAAAATCTTTTTTTTTTACTTTTGTAAATATGTATATGTACACTTATATGTATGCATTAAATATATGCTTACGCATATTTGTAAATTTATTTTTATATTATACCTACTTGTATATATTTGTAAATGTTTATTCATATATGCTTGAAATTAGAATATTGATCTCATGTTATGCATTATCCCTTTTTAGTATATCCTTTTTTTAAAAAATGTGCATTTTGGTTTTGTCAAAGTATTAAAATCATGATATTTCATAAATTTTCGAGATATTTGGCATTCATGATTCTTGAGAAAGATCGTGTCCTAACTTACTAGATTCACTACACCAAAATAGGCTTTTAGCGGCATTTTTAGCGGCGTTTGGATAAAAAAACGCCGCTAAAAAAACGCCGCTAAAAATCGAGCATTAGCGGCGCTTTTCAAAAAACGCCGCTAAAGATCGAGCATTAGCGGCGCTTTTTAGAAAAGCGCCGCAAAAAACCTAAGCCCAACGACATCGTTTTTTGACCTTTCGGGGATTTAGCGGCTTTCTTGGAAAAGCGCCGCTAATGCTCAGAGCTTTAGCGGCGTTTTTGGAAAAGCGCCGCTAATGCTCGGGATCTAGCGGCGTTTTTGAAAAAGCGCCGCAAAAACATTTTATATGTCTATTTACTATTTAATTTGTTTATTTATATTAATTAACATTCAATTTATTTTTAATTGAATATTTGTTAAAAATGGATAAATTTGAAATAATGACACGTAGAAATAATTTGTTTATTTATAAGAAACATAGAAAAATATTTGTTAAAAATGGAAAAATTAAAATACTATAATTTAAAATAATTTTAAAATTTTTTGGGTACATGACTGATTGATTTTTAATTTATATATTAAATAATTTCATATATAATTGTAAAAGATACGATAGTATTAATTTTAAAATATTTAATTAATTATCATTATAGTTTAGGGTTTAATATATATGGTTTAGGATATATGGTTTAGTGTATATATATGGTTAATTTAGGATTTAAGGTCGGTTTAGGAGTTACAATTTTAAGGTTTATAGATTATGGGATTAGGGATTATGGATTAGGGATTCTGGTTTAAGGGTTGTGATTTAGAGGTAGGGGTTAGGGGTTAGAGATTAAGAGTTAAGGATTAATTTAGGGTTTATGGATTCGATGTTAGGTTAGGGTTTAGGGTTTAGATGAATTAGTGTGTTTTAATTTATATTTAATAATGTTTATGGGTTAAGGGTTAGGGGTTGGGGGTTGGGGGGTTAGTAGTTAGGGGTTAGAGGTTAAAAGTTAGTGATTTAGGGTTTAGAGGTTCAGGGTCGGGATAAGGTTTAAGGTTTAGATTAATTAGTATTTTTTGTAATTTATATATCAATTAAGTTCTTATATAATTGTAAAAGAGGGGTTAGGGGTTTAGAGTTTATGTTTTATGATTTAGGGTTTAGGAGATAGGGATTAGGGGTTAGATTAATTGGTGTTTTTTAATTTATATATTTAAATATTAGATTTAAGAAAAAACATTGATAAATAAATAAATAAAAGTAACAGATTGATATGGATAGGTAACTATTTATTAATAAATAAATAAATAAAAGCAAAATAATAGTAATTATTTTAGTTAGAAAAAAATATCTCTAATAAAATAGAGATTAGATCGGAAAAGAATAATTTAAAATCATGATTAAAGTCTAAATCTTTAATAGAAATTCGATATGTGAGAGATCGATTGCTTACATCAGATAATTCTAACTTAATAATTAATTACAGTCATTTTATCATTTGTTTTCTTATTAAAATATAAAATATTTATTTTGAGAGTACTTAGTTTTTTTTATTTTATAAAAAATCAATTTATAAAAAAGAGTAATAATAAATGTTTTATAAAATTACTTAACTAATAATTTTTAGCTGAGAAAATAAAATTTTTTAGCATAGCAAAACAGTGTCGTTTTATTCCAAATGAAATAATTTTTTGCGGCGTTTTTATAAAAAACGCCGCAAAATGTAAGCAATAGCGGCGTTTTTCTAAAAAATGCCACAAAAAATAATTTTACTTTAAAAAAATAGCACCATTTTATATAATAAAACAATGTTGTTTTATTTCGAATTAAATAAATTTTACGCAAAATGTAAGCAATAGCGGCGTTTTTATAAAAAAACGCCACAAAAAAATTTACTTTAAAACAATAGCCCCATTTTATACTTAAAAAAAATTGGCGTTGATTTTTCCCCAGATTTCCCCCCTAAACGAAAAAAATCCCAAAATTCCCCCTAAAATGGAATCAAGTGGGAAGTGTAGGAAAAAAGTAGTTGAAAGTTTTGAGTTTTGCTTCGTTGATTTTCTTTTTGTTTCACATTTTCCTACTAACCAAACAAAGGGTAAAGATAGAATGTTATTTTCCTCATTTTTCTTTTCGTTTTCTTTTTGTTTTGTTCTACAATTTTCAAGTTATTCTTGGGTCTCATAGTTTTCTACTTTTACTCTTTTACTAAGATTAAATGTCATCAGGATTATTGTTTCCTCTAATAGATCTAGCATATCGATTTGATTAAGCTTCTTTGTTTCAGCGCTTGAGAAGCTGTTAAAAGATCATGCTGGAAAATATGCGACTGGAGATGAAGTTTCCATGGTTAGTTTCATTCTCTCCTGTTTATACATGCCTTTGAATTAATGTGGTTTGATTTTATTTTATTTTTATTTTTATTGAGGGGGTGCTTCCTGCAGCAATATGTGATTAAGAAAATGTAAATCAGGTATCATCTAGATGCCATTCTGCCCCTGAACTATATATGCCTTTGGATTTAGATGAATTAATGAGTTAGCCATAGATCTAAGTTCTGTTTGACTTAGCTAATATCATCTTCTGTTGCTTGTTATGAAACCCTTTTAGAAGTTCACTCCTAATGTACTGTAGAATAAGAAATATCTGAAACTATTTATTTGAAATGTTCTGAATAATACATAAATATGGCCTGTTGACTTTGTTTGCAGGCAGATCTGTTTCTAGCACCACAGATTCTGGCTGGGATTGAACGATTCAATGTTGACATGGTAATCTGCTTATTCCATTAACTACTAGTTTCTGCATCCAATTGATATTTGTTCACTTTTAACTCATTTATGTCTACTAGCATGAAAATGGGAATTTTCCTTGTCTTAAATGGAAGGAAACAAGAAGAGCCTGGTTGATGCTATTGAGAAAGGGATTGATCTATGCAAACAAATACTAGAACTGTATAATGATTATTACCATGGCGGACTGATGAAGTTAGTGGTAATTGGTGGTGGTAAGTTACTTTGTTGTGATTCTCTAGATTTGTGGCCATTGTTTACTCTCTCTTTCTAGTCTCTGAGGGCAACAGTGCTTTTAACTTGGATGGCATTTATTTTCACTGCCTCTTTTTTCCTCCATTTCTGTCCAAATTTTTTTTATTTTTCATATCCATTTTACCTTGTTTAGACAGCTGATTTTTAACTAATTTTTTTAAGTTTATAACTTTTCCATGAAAAGCTTAAACATACTTAAGCATTTTATTCTAATTTTTTGAAGGAATTTCAGTGCTTATTGTACATATGTCAGTTGGAAGAAAATTATGGTGTAATTGTTATCTAAATTATTTGTTTACATCTTTAATAGCATAATCATGATAATACTTCTTGATGGTGCAGAGTCTTTGGATGTACTTCAGCACTGGGTTGTTGAATTATTTTCTGACGTCAGACAAGGTTCTCAAGGAAAGCCAGAGTTTAAGGTGGAAGGTCCTGTCTGGAGAGCTGGTAAACTTTACAGGTTAGAGGCAGTTAAGGATGTCCATATCCTTGAATTAAGGTGGGCGCTGCCTTGTCTTTTGCAAGCGTATCTGCAGAAACCAGAAGATTATCTGGCTCATCTTCTTGGCCATGGTATGTAATTCTGTGTTATCCTAATGCTTAAGTAGTACGTTGCTCATGGAAATAATAATAACAAAGAAAAGGATGCATGTGCAAATATGAAGAAAATGTGAACTGTCCAGTTTTGATGCCTTAAAAGTAATAAGTTATTCTTGATTTGCCTGTAAATGTGGATGCTATTTTTCATTTGCTTCAATTTCTATGCTTGCTTATATGCATATATGCATGTCCATCGTCAGTCTGTGTTCCTTTTAATCATTGATGGATTCAGGGTCGATGTTTCTTATTTTGGCTTTTTCAAGTTTTCATCCATTGATTGATGTTTGTAAGCAAGTATTTCTTGGTTTTAGTTGTTGCACTTAATTTCTTATTTCATATCTTAAGTTACTGGCTTTATTCAAAATATTAGTTTGGCAAGTGGTGAAGTTTTATGACTTTGTTTCTTGTTTTTTAAATAAATATACTTATGGGACACCCATGTCACACATACTTTTTGTTCAACTTAATAATCATGTATGAAAGCTTATCTTTTGATGTTTAATTCTTCTTTTTGTGTGCAATGTTGCATGTCATGACATTGAAGACGATGTTGGAGTGTTCAAGAGTAGCAAGTTATGTTACTACATCTTATAGAATTGTTTGGTTTTTTTTTTTTTCTTTTGAAATTAGAGTTTCTGCAGTAATTTATTCTTTTATAATAAATATTCTCTAAAAAGGTAAATGGATAGTCATAAAAACTGTTTTATTCTTATTAGCAAGAAGTGAACTCCCGACCTAATGATTAAGATATTGTTTGGTTTTTTATCATAAAAATTTTGCTCTCAATTCAATAGATGGAATACATGTGGACATCGGACGGTTTGGATTAAGTTGCTTCAATTTTTTGTATTATTTTAAATATATTAAGTGAGTTATATTTAAGTATTTTAATACTTGATTTGGGAAATTATGAATATGATTGAGCTACTTTTTGTTTATATTTATAATTTTATTATTTAAAAATTTTAATTTAAATTAAAATTAAGTATTAAAAAGTTGAATTTGAGATTGGGAATTGAACTTCAGCTAATTAAAATTAGCTATGAGTTTAATGAAGTAAACTTGAGAAATTTTAACTTTTATTTTGATTTAAAATTAGAATTTAAAAATAAAATTCAAAATTACAATTTTGCATTGAGCTTGAGTCATGTAATGTCAGCCTTTCATTTCCCGCCTTAGTTACGACCCAGCAACAAAGTTTTTTTTAGAAAATAAGGCAATGTTTTGATAAATTGGAAAAATGAAGTTTTGGTATGCTATGGTCTGCATTAGTTTCCTTTTGCTTATTTGGACTTTGAATGTTCATTTCTGGTAACTTTTGTTTATGATTTATCAGGATAAGAAAAGAATATTTTGTTTCTTCCTTTTACTGTTTTATGTTTATGGTAGATGTAATGGGACTTGCGAGGGCATGATGTTAAAATTTAGTCATAGATTGACAATTATACTAACATCAATTGAATTAAAATTTAGTCGGCATATATGAATAAAAAAGTTTGACTTGCGAGTGCATGATGTTAAAATTTTTGATAAATGATAGTTTATTTTGCCAAGAAAATTGGTCAGAAGTGAGCGTTTTGATTTTTATATCTTTTTTAGCGTTTTGAATTTTAGGAATTATATATATATAAACAGATAATATTACGGTTGCCCGATGACTCAGAAGTGAGCGATGAACTATGGGATGAGGTGATAGAGTTAATGAAATTTCGGGTGGTGGACAAGGTTCCGTTAATTCGTACGCTTGCAGTCCGGGCACTTTCACGATTTGTAAATGATTCTGAAAATAGCGACATTCTTGATTTATTTCTCGAAGTCCTTCCATTGGAGCAGAACTCGGTCAGTGTGTAAACTTATATGTTGCTTCTGTTGTCTCGATGAGTTGCGTGATTTGTTATTGTTCCTATTCTCTTGGCTCCAATTTTTTTGGTTCAAAACTTGATGTCTAAGTGTATGCTTGAGTATTTGGCAATCAATCCTGTGAAATAGTTTCTAGTTAAGGTGGCATAGAAGCATATAGTCCAGGCATAATCTGTTCTTACAATTTATGATTGTTTTTTGGTTTCTCCTCTCCACAAATTGTCTAATGTATTTGGTAGAATGAGATACATGCATTTCTCTATGTGGATGGGTAACCTATATCTTTGATTTGAGGCATAGTTTGATGACAGCATAACTTATTGCTGAAGTTATACAGCCACGTTGTTTGCATGCTGATGACCAGTTTTGACGTTTAAGATTTCAGAATTGAGATGGATTTCCAGCTTGGAGGATGTATAGAGCCTGGAGAAGTTTATGATAAATAATGTTCTTGTTGTTGCACTTATATTAAATATTGTACCCTTTTTTGCGAAATTGTTGTATTTTGAAATATCTTTAAGATTAAGGAACTATACTAAATGCGGTCACAAAACTTATGTAATTCTAATATAGAATGTAAACAATTTTCTTATGTAATTCTAATATAGAATGTATCTTGTTTTAATTTTCTTAATTTAAATTCATTAATTTTATATTTAGCTTTAAGTTAAAATTTTAATAGAAATTTCAAAAATAAATATTATTTAATTAAATTTTTTTAAAGTCATGTTTTTAGCGGCATTTGTGAAAAAGCGTCGCCAAAGGTCATTAGTGGCGTTTTTGGTAGAAGCGCCGCAAAAGGTCATGATCTTTAGAGGCGTTTATGGGAAAAGCGCCGCTAAAGTCATGATCTTTTAGCGGCGTTTGTAATAAAAGCGTCGCTAAAGGTCCTGACCTTTAGCGGTGTTTGTAAGAAAAGTGCCGCTAAAGGTCTTGGCTTTTAGTGGCGTTTGTGGGAACAGCGTCGCTAAAGGTCATGGTCTTTAGCGGCGTTTATTAAAAAGCGCCGCTAAAAGTCATGACCTTTAGCGGCGTTTTCTGGGCCAAAAAAAAGGCCGCTAAAAACCTGTTTTGGTGTAGTGATTGCGGTTATTTTTCGATGAATTTCAAAAACGCTGCGCAGTAGTGGGCTAAATTGAAAAACAAATAAAAATTGCGGCGAGGGTGCTAATCCTTCCTCGTGCGTAGCTGATTCCCGAACCTGTTTTCTCAAATTTCGCAGACCAAAATTATTTTTAAGGTGGGCCGATCACACCTTAATAAAGGATCGGTGACGACTCCAGTTTTGTTTTTAAAGTCGACAACTAAAATTTTTGTTTTCAAAAAACGGTTTCGACAGTAGGTACAAACAAATTTATGCATCGTTTGATAAAAAAACTAGTATTATATATTACAAAGTCTTAGATCTCATTTAATTTATTGATATGAGGCAATTGTGTTGTTTACCATGTTTTGTTAAATTATTTAAAGGCGCTGAATATCACCATTTAAGTCGATATTGTATGTTCCCAACATTTCAAAGATTAAGAATTTTCTTTATTAAAATTACAAAATTAGACCTTATCATTTTTTATTTGTTTTGAAAAAAATACCTTTCAAACAACCTATAAATTATCAAAATTAGACACTGTCTTCTTTTTATAATCACATAAAATATATTTTTAAGTTTTTTCTAACAGCATTAACAGAAAACTTTATATATTACTATTTATTTAAATAAAAAGGGTACATATATAAACGAGCTCGTTATATATAACTATAGATTTGTGGGATGATAATTCTACTAATTATTTTCCAATTTCTTTGAACTTTCAATGTCTTTTACATTTGGTCCATTTGGATGCAAACGACGTAAAGATGCGAGTTTTCTCACTTAAACATATACACATCAATATTAAAACTTTTAATTCTGAGAAACATATTAACATCAATATTAATATTTAAACATTTAATTATTTTTCTTTTGTATGGGGTAGCTGGATACGTATCCGGATTATTCAAGGACTGGAATTTAGAATTAATGTTAATTGAATATTTAAATATAAACATTTTGTTTCAATAAAATATATTTAATTAATTTGATATTATAATTTTTTTATACAATATTTAGAATTACTTATAACTTCTCTCAATTCTTAAATAAAAAAAAGCGCTTTAATACATTCGAACCCAACCACTAGCAATGAGCTAAGTTTCGGTTGACAATTGATGGTTAACAAACCATTACTATAGTCAATAAAATTGCTAAGTAAGATTTAAATAAAAAAATAATGTTAAAAGACAATTAGATTTTAGGCTTAATGCTTAATTTGGCCCTGAATTACACATATATATTTTTTATTTTGGTATTTAAACTTTTTTTTATCTCATATTGATATTTAAACTATCATTCCGCTACTCGGTTTAGCTTTTTTTTTTTGCTAAAAAAACTGATTATCATGTGGTCCCAATCAAAATGTGGCGCTACCACAAGATGTTACCGACATTGACCAAGTTGACCATCCATGTGGCGCTATTAGAATACACAACGTCACCCTTCTTTTTTTTTAATATTATATATAATATATTGTTTAGAAATGTAAAAAATCATATATAATATATAAATAGTTAAAAAAATTTAAAAATGAAAAAATAAAAAATATATAATTAAAATTTTTAAAAAATAAAAATATTATATAAAAAATTTTAAAAAATTAAAAATATATATGTATAAATTTTAAAAAATCAAAATATTCTATAAAATTGAAAAAATGTCAAATTTTATTTGTTTTCAAAAACTCTAAATTCTAAAAATTCAAAAAAATATATATGTTATGAATATTTTATTAAGTGGATGTCCAACAAGATCAAGATAAGTTTTGATGTACTTTAAATTCTAATAGTCATTAGAAGTATATCTCTACTTCATTTATACTTCTTATTCCTATAAATAGAGACTTTGGAGAAACAGTATAAATATTCCGATTGATCAATAAAATAAGCACTCTTTTTGCTCTCTCATTCTCTTTATTCTTTACTTTCTATCTTTTTTATTTCATAACAATATCTAAATTTGTAAAAAAAATTAAAACTTTATATATATATTATGAACTTTGTCTATTTTGGAAATTTAGAAATATATATTTTGAATTTTTAGAATTTATAGTTTCTGAAAAAATAAAAATTATGAAAAAAAAATTCAATTTTTATATAATATTTTTAAATTTATATTTATATTTTTAAAATTTTTATATAATATTTTGATTTTTAAATAATTTTTTAAGAAAATATTTTTTATATAATGTTTTGATTTTTTAAAATTTATAATTATATGTTTTTATATTTTTAATTTTTTTGAATTATTTATATATTATATATGATTTTTAAAAAATTAAATAATATATTATGTATAATATTAAAAAAAGGTGATGTGACATGTTCTAATAACATCATGTGGATGGTCAACTTCGATCAACAATAGTTAATGTCAATCAACATCTAGTCAATGGTTGATCAAAATTTTTATTTTAAATAACCTAAGTGCCACATAACATATTTCGATTGGTTGAAAGGTTTCACGTTACACATTTTAATTGGCACCAATAAAATAAAGGATTGAACTAGATAATGGAATGATAATTTAAGTACTAATCTAAAAAAAAAAAGAACACCTTTAATACCAAAATAGAAAAACAGGTATAGTTTAGGCACAAAATTCAGCACTAAGCTACTCACGCTGCATATCTAAAGAGTCGTCCACTTTTCTGAACAAATTGATTATACAAATTTCTTTTTACCCATCAAATTTGTTTCATTCAGTATACATGTTTCCAATACAAATATTTTGAATACATAATCAATAAATTTGAGAATATGGATAATTCACATTGTGATCTTTCTTTATTTTTATAAATATGAAAGAGGATTATATATATTTATAAATAATTCACTATTTTAGAATATAAATTTTAGCATGGACGGGTTGTTGATGTACCAAGAGGGTTCTACTTTATTTTCTAATAAAATTCCTTTCATTAAGAAAAAGAAAGAAAAGCCTTGGCGTTGGTTGATACCTATCAATGGTGGATTCAAAAGCCGGCTATTCTTTCGCAAAAACTCAACAACCCAATCATATATATGTAGTGTTTGTCCCAACAGTCAACCGCAAAAGTCCTTGTCAAAACCCTCCCTTGAATTTAGAAAACCCACAAGATAAACTATAAACAAAATCGTGGGCACCAATAATTCAAAGATAAACGCTTCCTATCTTCCTCCAATTGTCCTACGCAAAAGATAGAGTATCCCAAAACCCTCCCATTGATTCCCTGTTTGTTGAAATGTCACAGGCTACTTCAACGAAAGTGTTCCGACATTTCAAATTTAAAACTATAATCTTCATTTCCTTGCATTTTCATATATATAAATGACAATTATATCAACTTAAGTTGAATGCATGTAGTTTTATTCAAAGGAAAAGAAATGGGTGAGAAAATAACGTATGAGACCATTTTTGCTAGAAGCTTTAGCCGCTATGACCAAAAGAAGTTAGGATATGGAGCATTTCTTGGTTGTTTGCTCATTGCGTTGAGCTTCTGCATTGTCTTCAAGCCTTATTTGGGTCCTCTTCCAGTTCGTAAGTAGTTCATTTGTTCTGATTTTTCTACGTTAGTTTTTTAATCTTTTTTATGTTATTTAGTTAATGTAGCATGTTTGTTTTATTGCAGTAAATATGAGGATGTCAATGGATGTTGGTCTCAACATGTTACGGATTATGGATTCATTCAGCTCTGAGAAGCTAAGGGGTGGTGATATAAGCAGTTCCATGACAACAATTGTGACCGAAACAAGCAGTTCTGAGATTGAAATGGTGGAGGAAAGTAATACAACCGGCACTAACGAAACAATAAGCAATGGCACCACGGTGATCAATAATAAAAACAGCAGTCAGCAAAAGGAGATGAAGACAGTTTGCCATGTAGAAGAAAGCACAGAATTTTGTGAGATGAATGGAGATATAAGAGTTGATGGAAAATCTTCTACAGTTTTCATGGCTGTTGATACCATGGTAGCAAATAGCTCGTGGGTTATCGGCCCTTATGCTCGAAGAGGAGACGAAGAGGCATTTAAACGTATAACCAAATGGTCTATAAAATCAGGTGTCGATGCCTATGAAGAAGCACCTCAATGCGATCAAAGGCATAATGTTCCAGCCATCATTTTCTCCACCGGAGGATATGCAGGAAACAATTTCCATGACTACACCGACATCGTGCTTCCTCTATATTTAACTTCTCGACAGTTTGATGGAGAAGTGAAGTTTCTCATTACTGATAAAAATCCATGGTGGATTGAAAAGTTCCGAAATATACTACAGAAGCTTTCTAGATATGAGTTGGTCGACATTGATAAAGAAGTAAACGTTCATTGTTTCACAAGTGTGATAGTTGGCCTAAAGCGTTATCCTAAAGAGCTGAAGATTGATCCATCAAAATCACCTTATTCTATGAAAGAGTTCAGGCAGTTTTTGAGAAGTGCTTATTCCTTGAAAAAAGAAAACGCCATCAACATGAAGGATAATGGTGGGAAGAAAAGGCCTAGGCTTCTCATTGTTTCAAGAAAGAGTACTCGAGCATTTACAAATACCAACGCCATTTCTGGGATGGCAACAAGGTTAGGCTACGAAGTAGTGGTAACGGAGGTGGATTCGCACGTAGCAAGAGTTGCAGAAATGGTGAATTCGTGTGACGTAATGATGGGAGTCCATGGAGCTGGGTTGACCAACATGGTTTTTCTCCCTGAGAATGCAATTTTGATACAAGTTATTCCCATCGGAGGGTTCGAATGGTTGGCTAAAACCGACTTCGGAGAGCCATCCAAGGACATGAACCTAAGATACATTGGATATAAAATTAAAACGGAGGAGAGTAGCTTGATACAACAATATCCACCGGATCATGAGGTATTGAACGATCCCTATGCCGTACAGAAACGGGGTTGGTATGAATTCAAGTCCATATATTTGCAGAAACAGAATGTGAACCTTGATGTGGATAGGTTTAGAGCCACTTTGTTAAGAGCACTTGAGCTCTTACATCAGTAAATTTTGTTCTTCTTGTTGATTACCTTTCTTTTCTCAAGTATGTATATTCCAATTTGTTATTAAAGAAATTTCTTGGTAAGCCAATAAAGATTTTATATTAATAAAAGGCCCCAGAAAAAGGATTACGATATTAAAGAATACTAATCAAAAGAAAAGTGTCGTCCAAAAAAAATCCACCCAAACATAATAAGATGAATTATTCAAAAATAAGATTAAATCAATAAACTATTTTACTGTTCAGAACTAAGTTGTAAACATTTATCAAGTTTAAAGAGCAAACTCAAATATAGAAAATATTATTAACTAAAAATAATAGAAAAAGGAAAGTGAAAAAGCATATATTAAATCGAGGTTTTGTGCAAGACTTTTACCAAATTTGATGGAATAAATAAATGATAACATATGTTGTTGAAATAATATAAAAGAAAAACTAATGTGGATTGAGAAGATGAAACCCATGAAATAATGCTATTATTAGACATTAATTAGGTAAGTGCATTAGAATGAAGAAGAAATACATGTTACAACCACTTGCTCCCCCAACCAATCAATTTCAAACATGTTTTATATATTGAAATATATTCCAAAATCTTATTAATATCTGTTTAGCATGATTTTATTACTATAAACAAATATATTGTTGAATCAACAACCATATCATACATGTTTTCCAACAAAAATAAGACATTGTTGAAACGTCCCATTCTTACAAAACTACGAATTTGGAATATTTAATGATAGTTCTGGATGGACTCATCCTACCAGTTGATGGAATTTTATGTTTCTTGTGTTTTATTAATTAACTAGCTTATTTCATATTTAATTAATTTTTAAATATTATAATAATTAACCTAAAATAATATTTTATTTGAATTATTGAATATAATTAAAATATATTAATTTATCAATCCAAATACTATAATAGAAACTTTTTAAATAATAATTAAAGCATTTTTAACATAACATATTCAACCAACCATATAATTTTATTTTATGTAATTAATGTAAAGTAACATAATTTTAAATAATAACTAATTCACATAATTAACTCAAACATTAATTAAGTGATAATTAAAATGCTTAGAATTATATTAAAATAATAATTCTATTCTATATCAATAATATTGGCACAATTTTTTAAATTAATAATTGTAAATTATAATTATAATTATCACAACTTTTTTTTTGTATATTTTATGCTTAGACTTCTATTTAAATAATAACTCTATTTTAAAATTAGCGCAACTTTTTTAAACTAATAATTGTAATTTAAAATTTAATTATTTTAATTTTATAATTATCATAATTTATATTAAATTATTGTAACACCTCATACCTAGCCTAGACGACAAGGCCAAGTCTGGAGAGTCCCATTGAACATTTCTCAACATAACTTTCAAAACTTAGCTTTTAAAATCTTCAGAGTCACAAAGGATTTAAAAGAAAACATAAAATGCAATTCAAAGTTTAACATCTTACAAAGTTGAAAATACGGAAATTAACTAATAATACTAAACGTGATAAAACAGCATGACCGAGCTCCTGATCCGCCGACCTGCTCAAGTTGTGGATTACCTATAACTCATTCAACAAATAAAATGAATTAATACTCCAATAAAGGGACTAATTATGCATTCGAATAGAGTTTTGAGTAACCCAGTAGGTTTCCAAATTCAGAAGGTGAGTCAGATTTAGAGACAATTCGTTCAATTTAACAAATCAGGTTAGATCACACAACTAATTAATTGAATCATTGTCAGATATAAAACAGATGCAATTTTCCTACCCTCATCCACTACACACCATCTTCGACCAACCCCACACACTAATTTGAGTATTTATTACTCATCCAGCCCTACTACCACATAGTGTCTGTATGACACGTTTCAGTAATTGCAAACTAATTGCCATATTAGATTACAGATACTAATGGTTTAGCCACTGTTTCAGAACAGAATACTTCCTCCTATAATCAGTTCCCACCCAATGTAGATGCAAATTCAAATAACAATTAATATAGAGGCCTATGCGACCATTCATATACAATTCATACTCGTACAGAATAAATCAATATCATTATCAATTTCCATACGCAATACGCACACAAATTTTCAGCACTCAGTTTCAGATCACAGAATGACAGTTTATACAGTTTAACTCAGTTCATACGGACCCCACAGAAGGACTGCATTAATTTCAAACGACGCTTGTGGTCCGAGGGAAAAATTCCAAACATTGGTCCATACGCCCGTGTGGTTTCACACGGTCTAGATAGCTGGCCCTTATGATTCCACACGATTTACACACACGCTTATGTCATTGGCTCATGTGAAACCTACATTAAACATTCCCACACACAGCCGTGTGGCGTCGACAGTCCCGTTTTTCAACGAATAAAACTCAAAGAAGAAGGGGTTTTTGGTACCCACTTGACGTAGCATCGGTGCAAGGGCAATTCTGAAACTCTCAAAGCCTTCGCACAAGACAACCAAATCACGAGTTGCGGGCATTGAGAGAAATGTTATCCACAAGATCTTCTCCTAACGAACAATAATCGAACACATAGACAAGGAATTCGGGCAAAATAATCAGAAAATCCACATTTGACAGAAACGAATAACAACGAGAGTTAACAAAATTTCAACCACAAAACTTACGAATTTACCTCTCGATCGATGCAACGACAAACTAGAATTCTCAATTCGACCTGTAATAGTTACGAAAACAAGCAAAAAGAAAAAGAACAAGGAAGTAAAATAAAGGAAAGAAAGGAAAAGAAAGAGTCTGAAGAAGAGAAACAAAGGTGAAACTAATTTTTAAATAAAATAGCAAAACTTTATAAAGGCACAACTCAAACCCTTAACCTCAAACACATACAAAAAACACATAGCCACAAATACAAAGATTTAATTACAATAAAAATCAACAATCAAACAGTTAAGTTTTGGGGCGTTACAATTATAGTTATTTTTAAATGTACAATTATCACAGCTTCTATTTTATTTCAATTTTTTAAGCTAATAATTCTAAATTAAATATTATAATTATTTTTAAATGTGAATTTTATAATATGATGAAAAATAGATGATATTCTCATTAGTATATTTCATTTTATTTCAATTAAGAGTGAGTATTTGATATACTAGCATTACACAGTTTTAACTTCATAAGCAGAGGTACAAATTTGTCACATGTCTCGTTTCTTTTATATATTTATTTTTTAAAAGTTTTTTACCATACTTTACATATATTTGTTATCACTCCAACCTTACTTGTGGAATTTTTAAATTCGACTGATAGTGAATCAAATGTTTTTCCTTCAATTAATTTAATAAAGAATGAATAATTATTTGGTACATTGATTGTAAAAAAAAATTAAACTCCACAAGCGGGGCTAAGATACCGCCACATGTTAATATTTTTAAAAAATAAAAATTAAATAAATGAGACTCATGGAGGCATCTTAACCTCACTTGGGAAGTTAAAAAACTCCACCTCTAGTGTATTAAATAATAATTATTAAGGGTGAGAATAGCTCGATTCAATTCGAAAAAATCGAATTTTTTTTTCAAATTTCGAGTTAACTGGATCAAGTTATTCGAGTCAACTCGAATAAGTAATCCGAGTTCGAGTCGTGTTGAACTTTACAATTTGAATAACTCAAATAATTTGAATAATTCGAATAAAAAATTGGTGTAAATATTCCTTTGGTCCCTATCAATTTTGAAAATGAGCAAATTGGTCTCTCTCTCAACAAAAATTACAAAAAAAAAATTAAATTATTTATAAAAATTCCAATTTTTTTAAAAAATTATAATAATTTTAAAAAAAAAATCTAAAGAATATATAAAGAAAGTTAAAATATTTAAAATAATAATTTTGGGGACTTAAATAAATTAAATAATGATTCAAATTTATCATACTAATGTATCATTTATTATTATTATTTTGGTTTGAAATTTTTTTAAATATATAGGGTTTCAATTTTTTTTGCTCTAACTGGTGAGAAATGTGCCCATATTGTAGTAAAAATGTAACACTATGTTTGGTTCACTGTACTGGAAAGAGCTGTACTGAAATACAGTTGTAATGGAATAAAGTTGTAATCAGTAATTCAACTATTTGGTTGACCAGAATGGAATAGAACTTTAATAGTATTCTTGTGTTTAGTTAAATGGAGTAGATTTTGTAGTAGCATAAGGAAAAAAGTTGAAATGACCAGAGTACCCTTAGCAGAATTTTTTTAGGTAAATGATTATTGTTATTTTTATTGTTATTAAATTTTAATAGGATTATTATTAAATGTAATTTAATAAAAATAAAAATAAAAATAAATAATTTAATCATATTTTAATATAATTATTATTAAATATAATTTAATAAAAATAAAAAATATATAATTTAATAACATTCTTAATATAATTATTATTAAAATATAAATTAATAAAAATAATATATAATATTATAAAAATAATAAATAGCCTACTTTATTATTTTTAAATTCTAATGCATATTTAATGTGCTAGAATATCATTAGCGAAACAAATAATGTAATTATCCTCTAAACTAAAAAGTAAAATAATGAAGTAATAAATAACTTGAGAATTATATTTTACATCCAAACATAATGTTCATACATTAATAAAAAGTTACATGATGTCATTAGCTTATATGTCATAATCTATATGTTAAATTTTACAGCATCAAAAAGTTACAACAGTTTGTGGCATTCTATCATGTCATTATATCATTCAAATATTACATATACAAAAAGTTACCAAAACATCACTAACACAACCTTGATTTTTAATGGGTAGAAATGAATCTTCTAACCCATTTCAATCACACAGAAGAAGGTAAACTTAAGGAAACAAGCATTTGCATTGGATAGTCTAAAATCTTGCTTAACGCAAGAAAGTGTTCATCCTCAGCTAACCCTTCTCCTTTACCTAGAGCGAAATATAATTTTTGGGCACTTTCTTGAATGAGGATTTCTGACTTCTCTTGAATTAGCACTTCGAAGGCAACGCTCCTACTTAATTCAAGGCCAACAGTCCGTATGTGGCCGAGACATCAGTAAGTGAAGTAGAATAAAATTATTCACTTACATCAGAAATCTTTTTTTTTCTTTGAAAATGTGGAATCATCTTGGTTTGGCTTCAACAGTTGCGATTGTGTAGCCGAGACATCCATCTCATCCAAGGAAACATCAGCTTCACATCCATGGTAAATGTTTCCTTCTTCAGGATTCTTTATATTAGATACATCCTCAACATCTATTTCCTCAACAACATCAGTAGTTGTTTGAGCATCTTTCCCAATGGCTAGATCTTTTGCGTATATGAAAGAAATTTGGTCATAATAACGAAAATTGCAATGTCTGAATTGACTAGTTTCTTTATAACTCTATAAAAAAAAGAATCCATATTAGATATAAGTTTGGTAAAAACAAGATAATAAATACATGAAATAATTCTTACACTTATATATGAGTTCCACCCAGTATCTTCAGCAACAACCATCTGTCAATGTTCGTCCCAACCAAAGTCACTATTTTCTTTTCCTCTGAGCATGTCTTAAACTATTGCCCAGTCCTTTTTCAATTTCCTAATCCTCGATTCAAGATTAGGTTTAGCCTTCAACATAGCATGAGATCAAACTTTTTTTAACATTCTTTCCAACTCATTTAAATAATCAGCCTTGAATCTCATATCTGCATTAAAAGTTCTAACATTGCAAGTCGACCATACATGCAACCAACACAACAGTTTCTTCTAGAACCCATTTTCTTTTGGTTCCTCGAGAATTTTGGGAAGAAGTTGCATTTGATTGTGAAAAGCCTGACATAACTATCTTAAGAACAAATGCAAATTAAAATTAGGTTAGATATTATGAATCAGAAGGTAGACACTTAATAAAATTATGAAACATGATGAATCAAAAGAAAAAAAATTAAAGTTGTGATTCAACAAGTCCAATACGATACATAAAGACAATACAAATAACACCAAAGTTTCATAAACTAGATACATGAAATAACATCAACAAATTAACCTTCTATTATGTTGTATGCCAATGACTACATTTCCTATCCATTTTATTATTGCATATAAAAAATGGGTATATTGGAATATATTGTTTATGTTGCTATATACATTCACACTTAACATGCTTAAACACTAATATAAATGCAAGAAACATGAGAACAAAGGAAGTTACCAATGGATTTGTTGCAAAAATTTGGAACAAAGTCAAGCAAAGGTTGCTTATGAGTAATAATATGCATAGCAAAGAGTTGAGAGGTGCATAATCAAGAATTGCAGTTAAATATCTTATTGTGAAATTCGGTGTTCTAACTTAATTGATTCATGTTTTACATTATGACATTCAAAAGATCTCAAGTTTGAATCCTTGTATATGTAATCTCTTATCTTACACTATGATCTCTTTTGTGAGTATGTGTATGTATATAACTCATATTATGCAAACAATATAGTTGAAAGATGTGTGATCGACCACAGTTAAATCTCATATTGTAAAACCCAAGATTTCCACCTATTCTCCTATCTTAGAATTGGACAATCTCAAATCATGCATAGGGCAGTAGATCTCAGATTTGAATCCCAATATCTATAATTGCATATAAAATTATTGTATGCCAATGACCACATTTCCTATCCGTTCCATTATCCGCAACATAACAAGAAAAAAAGAAAATGCTTGCATGAAGTGAGAATTAAGCATATTATAAAGCCTCAAGTGTTGAACCCTTTCAAGCAATGCCACTATGGTTTTAAATCTTCTAATTTATAACTACTAAAAAAACTTATAGCATAAGGCAGAGTAACATAAACAACACAAATAGGAAACTAAAACTTATATTTTCCAAAAGAGAAGGCTTTACTTAACCAGAAACCAATGATCAAATATTCAAATTTTAGAAAATTGAGATTAATTAAAAAAAGAACTTTGGTTTAACAGGAATATAAAAATTACCTAGTTAAATAATGTTCAATTTTCATTAAGGCAAATGATCAAACATTTTACGTTCTACCAAATATGCAAACAAGCAAATTCAAGCAGCAAAGTAATGAACTTCACTACTATTAAAATTTAACTTCAAACCCAAAAAAAAGAAACCAAAACAAAAAAATTAAACTTGCCAAAAAAAAGGAAAGCCTAAATCAACAGAAGAATCCAAAGAGAAATCACTAATGCACTAATAGAGCAATTAGCGAATAGAAGAAATTGTAGTCTTTGCAGATACAATCCCAACAAATCCCAACTTGAAATTGAAATCCCTAGCTATCTACAAATAAAAAGAAAAAAAAATCATGATGAATCAGTACTTGCCATGCTCATCTATAGAAAATCAAGGGAGAGAAAAAGAAAGAAGAAATTATAGGGTATTGGTGAAATGAATATCAGCTTCAAAAGCCTTGAGAGAATCCTTGAACGATTTTCTCATCTCTCTTGTCTCTATCTTTTTTCTTTTTCTTGCTTAAAAACTCTATAACTGATTCAGAACTCAAAATCGAAAACCCTAACTACCTATTTACCACAAACAACAAATCTCAATCTGAAATTGAAATCCCTTACTATTAAGACAAGCAACCTAAAATCCATTGCAATAAACAGAAATGTCCATAAAAACCAAATGCAATTAAAAAAACAAGCCTATACTTTTAACCCTAAATTGACCTAAAACAATCAGATCAACCAATCGACCAAATTGTTTTTTGAAAACTTATTTTTTTTTCGTAGCTCCCTACTAGCAAAATACAAGCAGAAAAGCAAAGAGATGAAATTCTCACAATGGAAGTGAGATTGAGGGTAATAATAACCTTACTCATCTCAACTTTAGGGAAGCTTTATACAATGTCGAGATATTTGTCAATGCTCATCGTAAGATGTGAATAACCAAATAAGAACGAGGAGACAAGGCTGGGGATATGGTCGCTTGAGGTGTTTGCTGAAGCAGAGTGGTAAACGACAAGAATATGAGGTTATGTTTTTTTCTTTATTTAGTGAAGGCTATGTAGTGCTATTATTTGGGCTTGGTGGGGAATGGCCATTACAGGAGAAGGTGGAATACGAGATGAATGAGATTTCATCGAATAAAGGATCCGATGAACCAAACTAATGAACAACTGTTTATCACTGAATCAACTAAGAATCGTTTGGTTATTCATGCTAACCAAACATGGTGCAATTATTTTCTATGTATTTGAACGATGAATAAATAAATAAAATTAATTTCACATTTCACTATTATGTCTTTTATGTTTTTTTTTGTTTCATGTTTTGCTTGCATAGAGAAATTGTGACAAGAAAATATTAGTTTATTGATTGTCTAAGTTCAAACTGATGATAAGTGGCACTGTAAGAACATTTACATTGTGAGAAAGACAAGTTACTTTAGTAGATAATCTAAACGAGTCTGTAATCTCGTAAAACAATCAAAGTGAGCATTTGATTCAAATACTTAGAAGGATTATTATGTCATCTACAATTCTAGTTGGGGAGATGGCTAGTCTTGGCTGTCGGAGCAATTGACTCCACAGGTAGGGACATAGATGTATTCATTGGAAGAATGATACATTGGACTGGACCCAAGATGAATTAATTTTGAATTCGTTTGTGAAGTAATTCACTTATGATGTTCATGATGTGATTTACCTAAATCCTGAGTTAGTCACTGACCATGCGTATGTAGCTCATGTGCTTTGATAAAAGTGAAGGCTTATGCTCTAAAGATGATCAAGCCCATAACCGGTATGTTGGGTACATGACTTGTGTATGACATGGCTTTACTATCAACAATGGAATTCATAGCTCGATTAAAGAGTTGACGATATCCTCTCATTGACATTGTGTGAATTGATAAATATGGAACATGACCACAAGTTGTTTATTCTCGAACGAGCAATTTATCATAGTCATTTGTTAACAGTGGTCATATTAATCATTAAGAAGACACAATGGTGACAATGAGATAAAATAGGATTATATTGAGTGCAACTCAAAGGAATCAAAGATATCATATGAGGATAACACACACATGACGAGATCATTGGACAAAGCAGTTGGTTGAATTACTCTTATAAAGAGTATACCATAATAAGTTTTCAATCATGGTACTTGTGGATTGACTCCATGATTAAGTAAATTGAAAATTATCAGAACGATGTTTCTGGACATAATTGCAATTAATCGAGCTTAATTGTATATGTTTGATTGGTCCCACCGCTAGCTCAACAAAATCTTGATCAGACTGCATTTGAATCAGAAGAAAATTCGACGACTTTGGAAATAATTTAATTTAGTTGATTTATTCGATATGGAATTAAATTAGGAGGTCGTGAGAATTGTTCAAATAGAGGATTTGATTAAAGAATTTGATTAAAGAATCTTCTTAAAAAATTAATTTGGAAAATCTAAATGATTTTTGGAAAAATTAATTTTGATCAAGTAAAATTAAATTAATCAAATTAATTAAAATTAATATGATATTTTTGAAAATTATTTTTCAAGTCAAACAATTGGCCTAATGGGTAATTGAACTTGAAAATTAGACTTGAGAATGAGAATTGGGCCCAAGAACCCAAAATCGAGACTGAGACCTAAAAATTAGTCGAATCAAGCCTAGTATGTGAACCTAGACCGACGATCCAATCGATGCCAGGACCGGACTGGTTGGGCCGTCACTGGCCCGAATTGAACCAGCTCGGGGTGTTGCACTTGCGTTGGCACCATCGAACATGATAGTGCTGACGACAACGGCGGTAACATTCCGGTCACTGGTGAGTGGTATTTTGGCTATTGAGCAATGGAGGAATCACACTCCTATTGGGACTCTACTAGATAATTTTATTTCAATTTAACTATTCCAAAAATAATATTATTTTAATAGTTTTAATATCAAATTAAATTTAATACTTATAATATGAGTATTTTATTAATTTAATATTAAAGTGATTATCTTAATATTAAATTAAATTTAATATTTATCTTGTAGATAAATATTATTAATTTTATAATATTTAATATTAAATTTAATCTAATATTTATCTTAATAAGTATTATATTAATTGAATATTAAAGTGATTAAGTTTAATCATCATTGAACTCTTTAAACTTTCCCTCTATAAAGAGAGCCATGAGTCATTATTTTTCATACACTTGAATTCAAGAGAAAGTTGTAGAGAGAAAATTCTCAGAAGAAATTATTTTAGAAGATTTTTAGAGATATTTTTTATTTACAACTTGATCCAAAAGTTTAGAAAAATTTTGAAATTGCCCCATTGATAATTTTGTGGAAAATTTTCTAATTCGAAGTGATCCCACACTCAGCAGACGTGAACTTAAGGATAGCGGAGAAGACTACTCAGTCAAAGCGTTCGTCCTAGACGAATCGAAATGGTAAAATTTCTTTCCCTAAATTTATCTTTCGCTGCGTTTTTCTAAACCTAATTTTTCCAACACTGGTGGCCCAAATTGAAACAAAAAGTAATGGATTTTGTAGTCAAGTGTCTAACGTGTCAACAAGTGAAAGCAAAACACTAGTTTTCTTTTGGGTTGCTACAACCGATTAAAATATCTCAATGAAAGTGGGAGCGTATAACAATGGACTTTGTTTGTGGGTTACCCTTAACATCCAGTAAGAAAGATTCAATATGGGTGATAGTAGACCGATTAACTAAGTCAGTTCATTTCTTACTTGTCCATACATATTACTCTTCACAAAAGCTAGCTAAGTTATATATTTCAAAGATTGTAAGATTGCATTGATTACCCGTATCAATTATTTTAAATCGAGATCTCTATTTTACATCTCGATTTGTGAAAAAACTATATGAGGCATTGGGTACTCATTTGGATTTTAGTATTGTCTTCCATCCACAAACCGATGGACAATCTGAGCGGGTTATGAAATCTTAGAAGATATGCTAAGGGGTTGTATTATCAAATTTCGAGGTAGTTGGGAAGAACAATTGCCCCTAGCTGAATTTGTCTATAATAATAGCTTTCAATCAAGTATAAAATGGCATCCTATGAAACCTTGTATGGTCATAAGTTCCGAACATCACTATGTTGGACGAAACTGGGTAAAAGGAAAATTTTAGGTCCCGAAGTGGTACAAAAGTCTAAGGGGAAATTTATATTAATTCAGGATAGACTGAAAGCGGATATGGATAGGTATAATTCGTATGCAGACCTCAAAAGGGAAGGATATAGAATACTATATCGAAGATCAAGTCTTCCTGAAAGTGTGTCCATGGCAGAAAGTGTTGAGGTTCGAAGAAAAGGGCAAGCTAAGTCCTAAGTTCATCAGACCTTACAAAATCTTCAAGAGAGTCAGTCTAGTGGCATACCAATTAGACTTACCTCCTGAACTAGACCATATCCATGACATCTTCCATGTCTTTATGTTGAGATGATACTAATCCGATCCTTCTCATATTGTACCAATAGAAGAGATTAAGGGGAGACCAGATTTGTCCTTTGAGGAGGAATCCATACAAATTATAGATCGTAAAGTAAAGGTTCTGAGAAGGAAATGGATCCCACTTGTTATGGTTTTATGAAGGAGCCATAACACTGAGGAGCCCACATGGGAACCGAAAGAGACATTTCGTTAATAGTATCCTTATTTGTTTGAACTAGGTAAATTTCAAGGATGAAATTTATTTAAGGAGGGGAGAGTTTTCATGCCCCAAAACATAAGGGTTAATAGTAATGCATAGACAATGAATGAATTAAGCTTAAAGGCTAAGTGTTAGGAAGTCCTCCGCAGAGATCTAAGTTCGAGCTTTCTTTCTCTCATTTCCTTTCCTTCAATTTTCAGCAACCTAGGGTAAAAGCCACACCAAAATATATATGGTTGGGAATAGAGATTAAACAATAAATAGGCTTTAGTCCTAAAGGTTAAAGTGCTAATATTTTCCCCCATTGACCTAAGTTCGATCCACTCTCTTCCCTTCCCTTCCATTTCTTTTCTAATTTTGGAAGAATTAGGATATTTACCATGCCGCCCCTAAGGTTTCCAAACACTAGGTATGTAACCATCATTTCCTAATTAGACTTGGCATTTTGTTACTTTACAATTCCTATTAGAATTTTTCCTTCTTCTCTCCATTTCTTCTCATTTTTCTTTTCTTTCTTCTTCTTTGCATCATATCTTTTATCTTTTTGTTGTTCATTATTTTGCTTACTCGAATCAAAATCATTCCTTATTCAATCATTCTTCTACTGGTTTAGTAATTTCCATCAATAACATCCCTATTCTTGCCGAGAAATAGTAAGTCACCTCGTTCCTGTGATTCGATTAGTAACTTCATCCTACGAATCTCCAAGCCTTAATATTTAATTCGATGAATTGATCTATTTGAAATCTTGATAAATCTTTTGCAAATCTCACCAATCTTGACGTCAATCATTAATTGTGTATATGTTTGGTTTGAAGGACCGGATTTAGGTGAGTCAAACCAGAATCAGGTGAGAGGAATGTCGATTGAAATCCCAGTGAAAAGTGTGTCTTTTCCCAATAAAATAGATGGTGGTTGTGCATAGGATTAGGGCCACACGATCTTCGATATTGCATGTAGACCACAGGACCACCACACAATCATGTGCCTCTATAAAACCTAGGTTAGTTCGTGAATCACACAGCTACAGCTCTTCCACACGGCTGTGTAACCCTTCCACATGGCCTATAGCTTCTCACACAGCTTGGCCACACGGCTGTGTGACCTCTGTTTTACAATTTTGCCCAAAAATTTATGTTATATGCAGTTTACTCCTTGTATATTCATTGAATTGTTTTTAGAGTTTCTATTCGCTTAATTAATTCCCTGATATTGTGTTATTTCTAGAATATATGATTTAATTCCTAAAGTGCTATTGTTACATCGCATGGTATGTAAATATTACATGCCTTCTGTCAAAGTGAAACTAATAAACTGTTAGTGATAATATTGTTACCGCCCTATTGAGTACATGTTAAGCATGTTTACTATTAGTGATCAATTGAGTACATGTTAAACATGTCTACTATTAGTGATGAATTGAGTACATGTTAAGCATGTCTACTGCTAATATTGAATTGTTCTATTACAAAGCATAACATATTGCATCGCATGGGGTGGGACGATATGTACGGAGGAAGAGTGGCAGTTTATATGCAAATTTGATGAGCATTCACAACCCAGTGATAGTTTATCTGTAAATATGTTGTGCACCCACAACCTACTGGCAGCTTTTATCTATAAATATTTTGTGTATCCACAACCCAGTGGCAGTTTATCTGTGAATTTGCTATACATCTACAGCCCAATGGCAGTTTTTATCTGCAAATATGTTGTGCACCCACAACCCAGTGGCAGTTTATCTACAACCTAGTGGTGGTTAAACCACAACCCGGTGTATAAAGATGTTTGAGTTCAGGGGAATTCCTAGTGAAGTGTGTAGCAGAGTTAGGTAAGACCTATTTTTTTATATACTAAAATTTTCTTGCCATGCATAAACATGTGCATACAAAACTGTGAATGCGAAAATGCTATTGTGATGTGTTAATCAATAAAACTGTTACTGTGACTTGCTATACAAATGTGATTATTTTTAAAAAACTATTATTTCGCATGTTTTTCTATTATTTACACTAATTTTCTTGTGATCAGACTTACACTAAACTTCATAAGCTCACTCGCCCCTTTTTTTTCCATATCTACAAATAACTCACAAGGTTAGGACCCGGACTCAGCACCTGGAGGACTCGGCACAGATTATTTTTTTATTATATGTTTTTGTGATTCATGCGTTTATTAATTGAACCAAATATAAGTTAATATTTGGTAGAATTTCAACGACATCTGTGGTGATAAATGTGTGACAATTATAAGGTATTTTATGTGAGCAATAAATTAGTCCAAAGATTAATTAATTGTTTGACATAATTTATCATCAGTGTTTGATTTCTACAACAAGAGTATCACTTACTGTTAATATTATGTCCAAAGACTTGATATTAATGTTATGTTTGGTATAGTGAGATGGGATTTGCCATTATTTTGAATTTATTGTTTACTTATAAATATTGATGTGAGCTTGTTTTTATTTGTTCTATATTCAGCTAGATCTTCTTCTACTGCCATAATATCTGCTAATATAAATTCTATACCCATGCTTAATGAGACTAATTTTAAGGAATGGAAAAGGCACTTACTTATAGTGCTTGGTTGTATGGACATAGACCTTGCACTAAGGGAAGAACAACCTGCACCTCTCACTACGGACAACAACCCTGATGTTGAAAGGGATTTTGAGAGATGGGATCATTCATATTGCATGAGTCTAATGATAATGAAACACAATATTCTAGAAGCCTTTAAGGGTACAGAATCTGAAGAGATTACTCAGGCCAAGGGTTTCCTTAACGAAATTGAGAAATGTTTTGCTAAAAACGATAAGGTTGGGATGACATCACTTCTAACTTTTTTGATGTCTATGAAGTATAAGGGTCAAGAAAACGTGAGGGAGTACATTATGGAGATATTCCATGTTGCTTTAAGACGTAAGGCACTTAAGATCGAGCTTTCTGAGGAATTTCTTGTTCTTATGGTTTTTGTATCGCTTCCTGCATAGTTCAATCAATTTAAAATTAGTTATAATTTTTGAAAGGAGAAATGGACTCTAAATGAGTTCATTTCTCATTGTGTGCAAGAGAAAGACAGGTTGAAGCGTGGTAAGTCTGAAAATGCTTATTTGGCCAATGCCCCTAAAGATAAAGGCAAGAAAAGAAAACATCAAAATGAAGCTACTAGGGTCCAGCTCAAAAGAAACAACAGCAAGCTACAGAGAGTTGTTTCTTTTGTAACAAGTCTGGACATATGCAGAAAGAATATACCAAATATCATGTCTGGCGTGTAAAGAAAGGTATAATTCTTAATTTGGTCTGTTCTGAGATTATTTTAGCTTCAGTACCTAGAAACACTTGGTGGATAGATTCTGGTGCTACTACCTACATTAGTGTTTTTATGCAGGGTTGCCTAATTTATGGAAAGCCAAGTGATGGTTAAAGACACATCTTCGTCGATGACGGAAAATCTGTAGAAATGGAAGCAATTGGACATTTTAGCTTGTTATTAGGAACTAGTTTTTATTTGGATTTAAAAGACACTTTTATTGTACCCTCATTTAGATGGAATTTAGTTTATGTTTATTCGTAGGACAAATTTGGATAGTATTGTTCATTCGAAAACAATAAATTTAGTTTGTCTTTAAATTCAAATGTTGTTAGAACTGATTATTTAAATACTTATGACAACCTTTATTTGCTAGAAACGGTTGCATCATATAATGAAACCTTGTATGTGGAATCACGTGGTATTAAACGTAAATTAAATAAGGAAAATTTAGCATCATTATGGCATAAGCACTTAGGTCGTATCTCAAAAGTTAGAGTTGAACGTCTTATCTCTGATGGTATTTTACAGTCCCTTGACTTCACAGACATTGATGTTTATGTCGATTGCATTAAGGGAAAACAGACTAAAACCAAGAGATTGGGTGTTAAAAGATCTTCAGACATCTTAGAATTAATTTATACAGATAATTGTGGGACATTCCCTACGACATCCTGGAATGATCAACAATATTTCATAACATTCATAGATGATTACTCACATTATGGACACCTATATCTCATTCATAAGAAATCTTAGTCTTTGGATGTGTTCAAAGCCTACAAATTTGAAGTTGAGAATCAACTTAAAAAAAAGGATTGAGAATGTCAGATCTGATCATGATGGTGAGTACTACGGTAGATATGATGGCTCAGGTGAATAATGTCCAAAACCATTTGTGAAATTCTTAGAAGAACGCGATATTGTCCCACAGTACACCATGCCAAGATCACCTAGTATAAACGGTGTAGTTGAAAGACAAAATAACAAAATAAGACTTTTAAGGATATGGTAAGGAGCATGGTTACTCATTCTACCTTACCTGAGTCCCTCTGGGGAGAAGCATTAAAGACAACAACTTACATTCTGAATAGAGTACCCATTAAAGCAGTTGCAAAAACACCTTATGAGCTTTGGACAGGTCAAAACCCTAGTTTAAAGCATTTTCAGATTTGGGGATGTCCAATTGAGGCAAGGCCTTATAGGCCATATGAAAAGAAATTAGACCTCAAAACAGTGAACAACTATTTTATTGGTTATTCTGAGTGATCTAGGGGATATAAGTTTTATGATCCCATAATAAGGAATATTTTTTAGACGGGAAATGAAACATTTTTTTGAGGATGTTGAGTTTGGAGGGAGAAATAAGGATAGAGACATTGCTTTTAAGGAGGAATTGAATTTTAACTCTGTTCTTACTATCACTTTTGATGATGTTCAGGTTCTCATACCTATCATTGGTCAAGAAGTGAATCCAGAACCTCAACAAGACAATGTTGAACAACTCCCTATTCAAGATGAGGTAATTGTTCCAGAAGAACAACCTCAACAACCTCAAAAACAAATGACATTAAGGAGATCCACAAGAGAAAGAAGAAATGATATTCCAGACGATTATGTTGTATTTCTCCAAGAACATGAGGATGATAATAGAATGATGGAAGATGATTCAATCAACTTTCGTTAGGCTATGAAAAGTTCTAATTCTCAAAAATAGATTGATGCCATGAAAGATGAGTATAAGTCTATGCAATACAATAAGGTTTGGGAACTTGTCCTATTACTTGAAGGTGTAAAACTAACTAGTTGTAAATGAATATTTAAAACCAAGAGAGATGCAAATGGTATAGTGGGAGGTATAAGACACGTCTTGTAGCTAAAGGATATACTAAAAAAGAATGTATTAATTTTACAGAGACTTTCTCTCTAGTTTCATCGAAAAACTCTTTCAGGATAATCATGGCGCTTGTTGCTCATTTGATCTTCATTTACATCAGATCGATGTTAAGACTGCGTTTCTCAATGGTGACATTAAAGAAACAATTTACATGGTGCAACTAGAAAACTTTGAGTAGGAAGACCCAAAGAATATGGTTTGCAAATTGACAAAATCCACCTATGAACTCAAACAAGCTTTCAGTCAATGATACCACAAATTTCATCAAGTAATTGTTTCCTTTGGTTTTGAGATGAATATTGTTGATAATTGTGTGTATCACAAATTCAGTGGGAGTAAGTACATATTTCTTGTTCTACATGTCGATAACATTTTTCTTGTCGCTAATGATATAGGCTTATTGCACGAAATCAAGAGGTTTCTATCTATGTATTTTAAGATGAAAGATCTTGAGGACGCCTCTTTTGTTTTAGGAATTCAAATACATCGAGACCGATCTCGGGGTATTCTTAGATTGTCACAAAAGAGCTATATCGATAAAATACTCAAAAGGTTTGGCATGTAAAGTTGTAAACTAGGTGGCACCCCTGTCGCTAAAGGAGACAAATTTAGTCTTACTTAATACCCTAAAAGTAACGTTGAAATTCAAGAATTACAAAAGATTCCCTATGTATCAGCTGTTAGGAGTCTAATGTATGCTCAAGTATGTACACGCCCAAATATTGCATACATTGTTGGGATGTTAGGCAGATATTTAAGCAACCCTAGTATGGACCATTAGGTAGCAACCAAGAGGGTTATGAGGTATTTTCAAAAAAATAAAAGATTATATGCTCACTTATAAGAGATCAAATCATTTGGAGGTCGTAGGGTATTCTGATTCTGATTTCGCTAGGTGCCAAGATAGCAAGAAATCTACATCAGGCTATATTTACATGTTAGTTGGAAGAGCTATATCCTAGAAAAGTGTTAAATAGACACCTGTAGCTTCTTCCACTATGGCAGCAGAGTTTGTAGCATGCTATGAGGCATCAAACTATGGAATATAATTGCAAAAATTTGTCACTGGGTTACGCATTTTAGAGAATGTAGAAAGACCACTCAAATTATTTTGTGACAGTAAGTCAACGTTGTTGCATTCCAACAACAAAAGGTTTGCCACCTAAGGTCTTTCATGAGCACACCGCTAATATGGGTGTTACATTATTTAAGGATATCATAATTTAGTGTGAGTTTGTATTTTATTCACTTTATGTTTGTTTCAGACATTATGTATTTGGTTATTTTCTGGTCAGAAATGAAGTATTCAATTTATTCAATCTATTCTGTTATTTTGATATTGACCTCACTTAAGTTTAAAGAGGACCAGTTGGAAATAGACATGTTTAGATCATATTGCATCTAATTTCCATTCTACACATTCATACTTGATCTATGTCATTTGGTTGCGTTAATATACGTGATCAGTGATGGATTTAGTTACGATATATGTAACGAAAGTCGCCTTGGTCCTATGTTAACATAATTAATGGAAGAGATTGTTCAGAATACATTTTGGATATGATAGAAAAATTTTGAGCTCATAAGGTTATATAATGACATGTAATTATAGAGTAATTAGTATATATATGTGGTCCAAGTGGGAGATTGTTGGAACATATGGACATCACATATACAATAAGAGTAATTACATGTTATTATTTACTATCATAATAGGTTAGCCCAAATTAAAAGTGATCTAATTTGATTAAGGTTTATTAGGCTTTAATTATTAAATAAAGTATGGGTCAAATATGTGTAGATACTCTAGTAACTAATTTCTAATTAATGATAGGCTAATTGGAAATTAGGGCTAGTATGCCAAAGTTATATATATTAGGGTTATGGTTCCTAAGTTACACACAAGATAACTTTTCTAATATTCATTCCTTAGGAAAGAAAGAACAAATATTCTCTGAATTTCTTGTGTACTAATTTGGAATATCAAATCCTTAAGATCGGAAAAACTTCAAGGAATTAACGGATTCAGGTACGCTTCCACATCTAGTTCTGTTATCATTTTGTTCTTGATGATTTGACATGACAGATCCTGGTTTACAGTTTTAAATTTATATTAGATCTTGTTTTTACGGTTCTAAAAGAAATAACAAAGATTAATAAGAAAACGATAAACACAAAAGGCAGCAATTGATAGGAGTTTCATCGGACTGACATGACGGAAGAGTGGTTATTGACAAACGAAGAGAAGTGTGTTAAAGTTTATTATTATATCTTTTAATAAACATTTATTTATTTTTGTATATTATTATTTCTTGTGAAAAAATATCTTTTCATTTTTATATATTTTAAATTTACTATTATATTTTTTCAAATTATTTATGGATTTTTATATATTTCTTTGAATTTTTTAGAATTATGATCAACTTGAGATAATATGTAAATATTGAGGGTCAATTTTTTAAAATTAAGATTAAATTGATATAATATATAAAAGTTGAGGGTTAAATTTATTATTATACCGATTCTTTTAACTGCCATGTCAGGTTGTTGTTTTTTATTTTAATGGGAGTGACCGAACCATGTAATATGAGTGCTTAAATTGTATTTTTTTTATTTTGGGTGCCTAAAATGAAAATTTTTATAGTTAGGTGACTATCTATGTAATTTACCCTTATTTTTAATATAATTATTCTTCTTTTATAATTATTTTTTATTTTGTAAAATTCCATTAACTTAATTTTTTCTAAAACAATTATTTATCCAAACAAATCAATTATAAATCCTAACATTTGAATTGAAATGCTAGCATTTTAAAATTTTAAAAAATGTTAAAATTCTTCTTCCAACCACACTCACCTTGTTTCACTATCCACTTAAAATTTTAAATCAACTCAAAATTAATATTTTCAATGGTTTAATTTTTTTAAATAATTTTTATAATCTATAATAAAAAATTATGAGATAGAAGTTTTTTTATAAAAAAAATTGAAATGATAAGTAGATAACAACTACTTATTCCTTAAGAGTGAATCTTTTTCTATTTATTTTATTTTTTTAACATTATATTATTATTTTAAGACTTCACATTTAAAATTTAACTTTGTTGAAATTATCTTGAAATGCTAAAAAGATAAAATTGTAAAATAAAAATATTCATTTATACAATAATTTAATAATATTTCATACTCAATTTTAAATGATATAAAAAATAGATTTTAGAACTTAAATTTAATAATTATTTTTTAATATTTTTTATTGTTTTATTTTTGAGCTTGTAATATTTCTAATTTTAAAACAACGCCAAATTAACTAGTAATTTATATTGTTATTAAATGCTTGATTGAGTTAATTTAATGAGTTGATCAGAAAATAATTTAGTTGGGAAAATACTAAAAGTCTTTTCTTTTTGAAAAATAACAATTATTATTAGGCATTTTTGTCTTTTATGTTTTTATATAAAAGAGTTAATATACCATTTGGTACTTAAGTTTAGTTTCTATGTTCAATTTGGTACTTGAGTGTTTGTTTTTTTCAATTTGGAACTTGAGTTTGGCTTCAATGTACAATTTGGTATCCATTCCAAATGACATCTTGTGGTTCAATAAATGTTTGACACGTGTTGTAGTAAAAAAGGTAATTATGATAACAAAAAATGCTTAGATACCAAATTAAATATTGAAGTCAAATTCAGATACTTAATTAGAACCAAATAAAACTCAAATATTAAATACCAAAATGAAGATTGAAACCAAACAAAGGTGTCAAATTGAATATTGAAACCAATAGTAATAGTGTGTAAATCCTATACAAAATGTATAAACATCAAAATACTCAACCTTAATTTTAACAAAAGCATATAATCCATTTTCTTTTCTGAATAGAAAATAAACTACCAACTTCTAGTTGGTAATTAGAATTCAAAGTTGAAACCTACCCAACGTGGATTCCTTATGATATATACGCTACATATAAATCTATTATATTCTCAATATCCCATTATATGCTAGAAAATCACCAAACCAATGATTGAAATGTATGTTTGTCAAAAACAAGGTCCTTTTCAAACCCTGCCAACGATATAAATTTATATTTTATTTTACAAGAACCCACAGCTAGAGTTCATTAGGGAGCAATAATTCAAATTAAGAAAACTCCTCCCCAACCTCCTCCATTATAATTGTCTTAATTAATTACAATAATTAAGTTGTCATAAACTAGTGTTTTGAAATTTAAATGCATAAACTTGGGCTCTGGCCTTCATTACGATAGTTTCCATCTTTTAAATCAGAGCTAGAGCTTTCCTATTACGTTGAGAGCTGTGTTTGCTTGCCTGGAAACAAGAAATGGATGAGAAAATCACGTACGACACATTTTTTGCCAGAAGCTTTAGTCGATCTGACCAAAAGAAACTTGGATATGGAGCATTAATAGGTTGTTTGTTAATTGCATTGAGCTTCTGTCTTGTTTTCATGCCTTACTCTTCTCCTCAGTCAATTCGTGAGTTCCCAAAACCCTTTCTTGTTTCTTGTCCAGTTATCCTCATTGATTGATTGATTGTTACTAATTTGTATATTTCAACGTCGGGTTTTGTTTTTCAAGGTTTGGGTACTAGTGTACCAAAGAGAATGAACTTAGTGTGCAAATCAGAAAAAAGATCAGATTACTGTGAGATCAATGGAGAAGATGTAAGGATCGATGCAAAATCCTCTACTGTTTTTATCGTTGCTTCATCCCAACAAAGCATTCGTGACCTTGAAGACAACAACACCTCCCTTCTTATCGGACCTTATTCTCGAAAAGAAGACCAAATTGCAATGAAAAGTGTGAGGAAATGGTTAGTGAAACCAGTTATGGAAAGCAATGTGACCCCCCCTTGCAGTCAAACTCACAGTGTTCCAGCTATTTTGTTTTCCCTTGGAGGATATTCAGGGAACAATTACCATGATTTTACAGACATCATTATCCCACTCTATTCCACTGCTCGAATCTTTAATGGAGAGGTCAAGTTTGCTGTTACCAACTCAAATCCATGGTGGATTAACAAGTTCCGAAACTTGGTTCAGAAGCTGTCTAATTACGAAGTCATCGACATTGATAATGAAGAAAACATACATTGCTTTACAAGTGTTGTTGTTGGTCTCAAACGTGCTCCTCAAGAGCTGAGTATCGATCCTTCCAAATCATCATATTCGATGAAAGATTTCAGGCAATTTCTGAGATCCGCCTACTCCTTAAACAAGGTGAGGGCGATCAAAATCGAGGACGAGGACGATGATGACGATGATGGGAAGACGAGACCTCGGCTTCTCATTGTTGTGAGAAACCGGACAAGAGCGTTCAGAAATACAGATGAAATCGTTGGAATGGCAAGAAATTTGGGGTACGAAGTAAGGATAGCTGAGGCTGATGGGAATATACAAAGATTTGCTGAGATTGTGAATTCATGTGATGTTATGATGGGAGTGCATGGAGCTGGGTTAACCAACATGGTTTTTCTGCCTGAGAATGCAGTTTTGATTCAGGTGATTCCTTTCGGTGGGGTGGAATGGCCGGCAAGAGCCGCCTTTGGAGAGCCCTCCAAGGACATGAACATAAGGTATCTAGATTATAAGATTAAAGCAGAAGAGAGTAGCTTGATAGAACAATATCCAGCAGATCATGAGGTATTCAAAAATCCTTTATCCATTTCGAAACAGGGGTGGTTGACATTCAAGGCAGTGTATTTGGACAAACAGGATGTCAACCTTGACACCAATAGGTTTAAAATCACTTTGCTAAAAGCTCTTGAGCTTTTACATCAGTAAAAAATTTATGTATATTCATTTGGATTTTCTGTTGTATCTTCAGTATTTTCTTTTTGAGTGTTGGTGAGGCGAAATCCATTTTTATAGTGATTAAACGATTATAGAAATATTTATCAATTAATATATATATAGTGTTGTATCTTCAATTTTACATCCTACGGCTATATGAACATTGTTCATGCATACTTCAAATTTACTTCAACGTTGGAGTTGGTAACGATTTGGGCTGAAAATTGGCTGTGAGGAGTGATGAAGTAAGAAAGTTGCTTTAGGATTAGAAATAATGAATGATAATTTTTGAAGGATTAAAAGTTATTTTATCTTTATATCAATATATAATTTTATAAAATTTTAAAAAATTAAATGAAAAATCTATCATGAGGGGTCAATGTTACTGCTTGCCCTGCTGCCTTTACTCCTGTTTCAAGCTTGCATAATGGAAAGAAATATAAGTTAAAAGGACGTCAGAGTTGACACTCCGATCGCTCTCCAATACTTAAGTTAGATGAATAATAAAGGTGTGATATTTTTTTTTTATGAATATGATGAATCGTAAACTTATCTTACAAGGGTTTTTCGAATTTCTTTTATGCCCTCCATCGTGTCTTAGGTGACTATCGTGTTGTCTTTGGTGCCCAAAGTGCCTTGAGATTGATTCATTCTTTCCTTTGATCTATTTGTTTTTTTTTTTTTTTTTTGCTAGTTTTGTATATAAAAAGTTTTGTATTCTCCTAGATTGCTTGGAATTAAAAGTGTTTATGGGTTAGGCCGAACAAGGTTGAGACTTGATTCTAAAATATTTTTTAAGCTCATATACATTTTTGGGTCAGCCTAGCCCACTAAAATGTTCGTTTTACTATTAATTTTTTTTAAAAAAATATATTACTTTTTTAAAATTATTATTTTATATATTTTTATAACTAAATTTTAATTTAAAATATTTTTTATTATTTAAATTAAATTCAAATCAAACTGACTTGAAATAAAAAATATTTATTCAAGTCCGACTTTAATCGAGTCGAGACTATCCAACTAGACAAACTACTCAATCTTTGGACAGTTTACTTGGTACTTGGCTATCTTTTGTATATATTCTAATTGCTTTGGGTTGCTTTCGGCCCTATTGCTTTTTGGGCTTTATAAACGGGTCATAACAAAAATAAAATAAAGCTCTCGAAACCCAAAAATCTAACAAATTTATACATTGCTGTCCATGTATCTCCCAAGCATTAACGAGGAGCATGAGTGCAAACATATATATAGATATGGTAAAGTATAGACTTACTCATTATGAAAATTTTCAATTTAGTCACTAATATTTTAGATTATTTATATTTTGGTTACTTTCCGTTAAATGGTTAAGATGTGGTCTTTTTCTAACTAGTATAATAATAAATTTAGTCCTCAATACTTATATATTCTATCAATTTGATCCTAATTCTAAAGAATTCAATAAATTTAATCATCCACATTTAGAAATTCTATCAATTTGATCCTCAAACACATATAGTTAAATATAATTATGATTATATTTAAATACATATAATTAAATCTTGATATACTTAATAAGTAACCTTATGATTTTGATAAACCCAAGAACTCAGAACCTCCTAAAATTCAATCATTCTTAATTTGCTAATAGCATTCTCAACAGAGGAACCAAATTTTATTCCTATGAAACCTAAGCCTTTTTTAGATCATCATATCTTACATTCTTGTCACCTTTAAGAATCGTACAATACTTTGTACCCATCTCTAAGCAAAAAAATTATTGTAAAATTTATCTTCATCTAATTTGTTTGCAATTTATTTAGAAAAAGATGTAAATTTTCTAGGTTTTCAATTTTTCTAACTTGGATTTTAGACTTTTATTATTTTTGTAACATCTTTAATTTTTTAGATATATATATTTTTTAGAATTTATAATTTCTTTTATATTTAAAAAAAACTATATAATTTTTATAATTTTCTTTTAAAATTTTAATTATTTTTATGAAAAAATAGATTATGGCATCACCAATGCTATGCGTCACAACTTAAGAGTGCCATTTGTTTTATATTTAACACCATTACAAAAAAGTACCAAAACCCTTGACGGAATGAAAATTCGGGTACAAACTTAGGGCAAAAAAAACCATATGTACTAAATTCGGGTACATTAGGCTAAATGCATATTTGAGCACTATAATTATAATTAAATATAAACACATAACATTATTTATAAATATATATAAATAATATTATATTTTGTACTTTTTCATAGTATATAATTTATATTTAATTATATGTTTTTAGGATCAAATTGATAGAATGTGTACGTACTAAGGATTAAATGTGTTATTATTCCAATTAGAAAAAGGTCATGTCTTCACTTTTGTTAACCATTTAACGGAGAGTGATCAAAATAGAAATGATATAAAACGGGAGTGACCAAAATAGAAATGATCTAAAACGTTAGTGACTAAATTAAGAATATTTATAATTTGATAACCAAAGCAGAAATACACTAATAGTTGAGTAACTAATTCTATTGTTTACCCTTTTCTTTTTGCACATAAACCCTTTCTGACTTTTCTAATTCACATTCATGCTAAGATTAAGGGTTAATTCTTCATTGTTTTTAGTGTTATGTGGTTGAAGGATAAAATGTTTTTTTTTAAATTATTTAAGTTATATGATATTTAAATGGTTTAATATAATGAAATATAAATTTTAAATATCTTTTAATTAATTAATATAAATTATTTATAAAATTAAAAATACATAAAATATGTTTTAAACTTAAACATAATAAATTATATTTAAATAAAATGATACATTAAATATAAATAAATTTATTTTTTATATACCTTTTAAATGTTAATAAAAATACAAATATTTTGATAATTTTCACTTTCAAATGCAAACTAAAACTATTTAAATCCCAGCTTTTACGTTTTCTGCCCAAAAATCAAATACTTTTCATTGCTTTTGTTGTAAAAATACACTTTTAAAACTTCAAATGCAATGAAAAACGAGAACCAAGTAAGAGAGGGCCCTTGAAATGAATGAAGTATTGGGCTTAGTTAGTTTACTGAACCGGAATGAGGTAATGGGTGATGGGCAATGTGAGAGTTTGAGAAATGGGCACTGCAAAATGATGTTGCGATGGGCTTCGTAACGGGTACTAATGGTAATGTGGTGGATGTATGCTCGGTGGTAGGTGGGCCTTTGAAACCAACAATTGTCAAATTTAGAAAATAGCCTTCATCCAAGTTTTGTAGTATCTGATGAGGGTTGTACAGCTCCTCACAATGCAAAATTATTATATGGTAAAATATTGGGGTTTCGTTGATAATTACGATTAAAAGATGGTAAGTAATAAAAAGTGTTCCTTTCTATCCTTTTTGAAAAAAACTCATGATCAAGAAATTCATTGGATCAATTCTGAAGAATTAATCGAGAGCTGAACTAGATATATGACTCTAGTGGGTGGCATTCGTTGGAGGTCTCTTTAGCCACTAAGTGCTATTCTATAGTCCTAAGTTTTTAGAGTTTTGTAGTACTTAAAAGTTTATTTAAGAGATTAAGTTTTTATTTATTTATTATATTAGAGTTTCGACTATATAAGATTTATAAAACTAAATATTTAATTAGTTTTAAAAGTGTTTAATTTCTTTTTTTTCTTTAAATAAGGTTAGATTAAAATGTTAATGTCAAATTTTATATTATTTTCTTAGAAGTTTATATTTATTTTAAACTTTATAATGTGAAAGACTTTAGAACTGTATTTGCTAGAAAAATATAGTAGTGGCAGAAAAAACGTTACAAGTAGTGCCAACTATTTCAAGCACTAATGAAGAACAAAGATGAAAATCACAATATATTTGCGCAGTTCGGTTTCTTTATGTTTTCGGGACCTTTCCAAAGACATAATCCATTATCTTAAAACCTTGCACAATAAGTGATTACAAATTCTAACACTCTCCCATTTAGCAAACTCACTTTTTCACTTAAGATCTAGATCACTCTTAGGCTGAAAAAAAGTAATTCACATGTTTTCACACTCGATGCACTAACAAATATAAGTTCCTTTCTAAATAGAGAAGTGCTAAAAATCTTAGTCCAGAACCTATACAAATATCAAGTATTTAAATTACTTTCGGTTTGCTAACATACTAGATAATTTATAATCAATCTTCCCATCAATAATGCAAGATAAATAACATGGAAAATATCTGCAGTAAATTTAGGATAAGTCTTCAAATCTTCAGGATATGTCACACCCAATTCCCTCTGAGCCTGAAAATTAAGAAATAATTGAGGGGTTAAATTGAAAAAAGCTATAAGCGGGCAGTCTTTACTGGAAAATCAGGAAAAGTTAGGAACAAAATTGAACAAGGTTGAGATCCAATTCTAGTTTGATCGGATTAGAACTAGCTGGTCCCTTAATAAGGGACAAAATGATTGTCAATGGATGGCTTCTAAACAATTGAAAACCGTGCGGGAAGGGTTATAAATAGTTGGGAAATGACTTCCCAGGGAGACTTCTTCTCAAATCTATTTCATTTTCTTCTCTTCTTCATCTTTTTCCTTAGTTGCTCCGAAGAAGAGATGGTTAGGGGAAGCTCTGCATAGAACAATGATCATCAGGTTCAAATACAAAAGGTAGAGAATCCAGCAAGCTACTTCCAGAAGAGTGGAAGCTCTGGCATTTGAAAAAGCTAAGCAAGAGAAGAGACAAATAAGTGTTAGGTGAGTTTCTATACTCCATCCCTATAATGTTGTGTAGTTGGCATGGTTCTATGTTACAATCTATGATGATGAATGAACCCTGTTAATTATGAATAATAAGCCTATATGAAACTTATTTGATATATGGCATCTATCATGTAGTTTGGTATGCATGAGATAGTTAGAAATCCATGTTTAAAGAGGATAACATATTTCATGTTAGTATATAAGTGAAATGCATATATTGCATGATTAAAATGGTGGAAAATAATTGACAGGATAGATGAAGCTAGGATTTGGGTACAAGAATTTTTATTAGATACCATAATACGGTGTTGCCGTGTGCAAATCGTGATGTGTAAAGCTCCGGGCTTGCGAAAGGGACATTGCAGGGTTTGAGCATTAAGGTATAGGAATGTCAAAATGGAGGAATGAGTGGAGAAATAGGGAAATTGGAATTTTGTTAAGATTCTGCCATCCGGGATTGTTAGGAGCAAACCGTGATGCGCGAAGCTCCGAGCCTTACTGAGGGGGACACTTCAATGTTCGAGCATTAAGGTAGATACAATATAAGACGATAATGATGACTTTAAGGTTCCATAGAGCAACACCGCTAAGGCGGTCAATATGCTTTATGGGGCGACACCACGACGACAGTAAGGTCCTACGGGGCAGTCTATTGGAATAGTAAACACGGGGATTACGAGGTGTAAGACCGTAGCTCAGCTATGGAAACCACTAGAGTCTGCCAGGACATTAAACATGAGGTATACTAGGTAAGACCATAACTTGGCTATGGTAGAATAGAGAGTTCGCCGAGACAATAAACGCAGGGTAGTCTATCGGGACACTAAACACGTGGGAGTTCATTAGGATATTAAACATGGGGTAGAATATTAGTACGGTAATTAGGAAAATCACACATAAAAAAATGCAAGTATTGGTGAACAGGTTGAGAAATTCGCCGGACAAAGTAAGTGTAATAGAAAGGGGAAACAAACTGCCAGAACAGTAACCATGAAAGCCGGTGGGGTAGCGAGGTGGTAACCCATACTGAAGCGGTTATGAGAAATAACATGTCAGTAGGTTTCTGGTGTATAGGAAAACGAAAGAAGATTTATCCAAGGATCACATTTAAGGATCCACCAATAAGATCCGCCAAAAGGTTCTTAGTGAGATCTTGTATGTTAGAGATTGAGCATAGGCACAACGGATAGTCTATTGAATAAAGAGGGGTTAGTTGGAACCCATCGATAGAGAGAGTTACATAAAGGGACACAACAAGTGATAGATATGTTTGTCAAGACTATTCCTCTTTAAGAGGGGGTTATATTGCAAAGTACACACTAAAGGGCTAGTTCGATAAGGAACCATCACATAAGAGTAATCATAAACTCAAACAGTCGCTCAGGTGATAGTTTGTTAGATACGGTAGACTGAAGCGATTTCCAGCAAATGGACATGTTACACTTATAGTATGGTATCGTGAATAAGGTGAATTAAAAGGGAGTAATCCAAACACTACTCATCTTTAAGTGAGATTTAGTCCGCCAGAGTGGCGGGGGACCTCAATAGTTATCTAAATGGATGAGGTGTTAGCAACTCCTTTGGGACTATGGTAAGATATGGAGTTCGCTATGAGATAAACAGATTTGGAATGACCGTCAAGAGTGACTTACCTAAAGGCTTTGAGAAGGGTAGGCCTAAGGGACTACCTTTTAAGAACAAGATGGAAAGAAGAATCCATACTGGGGGTAAATGGAAGTATGAATACAAGTAATGGTAAGGACAGAGTCCATAAAGATGGAGAGTTCTTCGAGAAACCGGCAAGACTAATCAATGGATAATAGGGTTGTCCTGGAGGAAGTCGCATGACAATTTATTCACCAATGGATAGGATTGGGAATAAATCAGAGCCCGATATATAGGGTTTAAAGGAAAATTTACCCATACAAGCAAGGAGTTAATTTCATTTAGTTTCTTTTCTTTTAATACCCTTGCGAGACGGGGTCAAAGTATATGTAATTTAGTTAGGGGACTCACTAAGCTCTTTTGGAACTTACAGAGGTTTGAACTGTGGTTATAGGATTTGCGAAATAAAGAATTTGAGGAGAGGCCAAGCCAAATTGTGTTGGATCAATGAGCTTCATTAATCAAGTGTCATGCATATAGGAAGAGGGTACCTCTAGAGGCTTCGCCATGGGGACTAATATATTGTAGTTAAATGGTTCCCTTAGAATCGAGATTGGAGATAGTAAACTTTTAAGTTTAAGGCTTCTTTTGCAAGAGAAATTTATTTTCCAATAAAGTTTGTCCTTAATTTATTAAGTTTCTAATTTGTAATTGAGTCTAAACCAACACCTTTGTGGCACTGAGGGTGTTATAGGATATGGTACCAAGTTACTCGATTCAACCTAATATCCTCAAAATAGGGAAGTTGATTTACTTGAACCAATCCAAACCAATTTTTAAGATAAGTTCCTACAACAGGTTTGGATATTATAGATGTGCTCGTACATGTCTAAAGTATTAGCAAATATCACAAACCAAAGGTTTGGTTACAGAAATTACCAACTCCAATTATGGCAATTTATTAGGCTAAATAGTGCTAGACATCGGTCGATACTACTTTAGAGAATTGCCTCAACAACCTTCTCATTTGGCATTTTTTTGAACAAAACTATAACAAAGAAACATATACTAGAAACAAGTGTTCCCTTTAAGTAACTCCTACTTAATTAATCAAATTTAACTATTAACATAACCAAACAAATCAACTATTGGTGCCTTTAAATTAATGGATGCATTAACAATCAAAGTACTTAGAATTATATTATAGTAAGCTAAAAGATAAAGTTCACCAAAATTAAACCAAAGTAATAAAATTTCATCCTAGTAAATATCCTAAAATAATAAATTTTTAAATTTTGGTAACACAAAAATAGTAGCAAAACTAAGAAACACGATAACTTCTAGCCATTTTTTATTAAAAAAATGCCAAAGTTTTACTATAGTTGTTTGGCCTATAGATCATTCCTCAAAGCATTGCCATGACGAATATTGGCTTGAAGTTGAGCAATAGCTTTCTCTTGAGAGGTAATTTCAACATCAATATGGTGTAACATGTGTTGTTCAAAGGCTAATAAACACCAATGAGTGTTAGGCTCAATGCCAACTAGAGTAGGCATTACCTCATCAAGAACATTTTCATCTTCAAGAATGGTTCATAGATTGGCCTCTACATGCTTCCCTTCCAACAATTTATATAAAAACTTCAATTTTATAGGCTTTTTTTTTATATTTCCTAGTAGCATTAATAATTTTAAAGTTTTGCTGAAAGAGAATTTGAAAAATTAAAGAGGGAAAGGAAAAACATAACTTGGGACACACTCACTCATCATGATTAATGATTTTTTAAAATTTTATTTATCTCAAATTGAATTGCACCACATCACAAATCTTCTTAAAAAAATGTTTTCGTCCTCTTATTAACTATATTCCTTTTATTGTCCGGAATCCAATTTCAAGTGATGATAGCAAAGAGTCCAACATAGGTAGGTTCTAAGGTGGATGCTAGAAGTTTTGTTTGCTATAGCCATGAGAGATGGACCTCATTGGTGATGGTTTTGGCCATGGCATCCAAGGACTCATCAAGTTCAACATTAGTGGCATAGAGATGCATGAGAAACTTTATAATCTGTGCAATGCAAAAATCATACCATCTCCCCTAGCATATGCCTTTCCTACTAGGCTCATTCACAGATTTTAAGAAATTTGCATAAAACTCAAATACAATCTCTTTCATGTAAGGTTGTACAAAACTTACAAACTTCAACAAATCATTCTTCTCATCAGATCAATTCTTAAGCCTCCAAAGCTTCTCTCGTTAATACTTTGTTCCCCTATGAAGCTTTTCTTTGTAAAAAAATAAGTATCTGGTGTAGGCCATAGAGGGAAAGTTTGATCCTTCTTCTTGAACAACTCTTCCTCTTTTGTTGCATAAGGATGCACTGGTTTTTGAACAACTACCATGCCAACATGGCCAGAAAGGTAACCAAAGGCCACGCATCGAGGCCTTATGAGTAGCCTAAAAAAACTAGGTATAAATACTCTCTATAGGCTATTACCGATTATTTCTGTTAGATTTGTAAAATAAATCTAAAATAAAACTTAATAAACCAGGATCTATCATGTCAAATCATCAAAAATAAATCAAGAACAAAACTAAATGTGAAAGAGTACTTGAATCCATGAATTCCTTGAAGTTTTTTGAATATTGGGGATTTGATCTTCCAAATTAGCACACAATAAATTCAAACAATATTTGCTCTCTCTTTCCTAAGGATGGGGTATTAGAAAAGTTATCTTGTGTGTAATTTGGAGACCATAACCCTAATATAATTTGGAGACCATAACCCTAAACATGTCTTTTTCCAATTGGTCCTCCTTAAACCTTAGTGAGATCAAACCTTACCAAAGCCAGAGTGTGAATAAACCAAATAAACTTTATTTTTGCAGAAAATAAACTTAATATCTGTAAACTGAAATAACTAAAAACTTTTCTATAACATAAAAGCATTTAAAAGTACAAACTCCCATTAAAACCAAATATCCTTAAATGATATTATACCAGCAGTGTGCCTTATAAAACCCTTGGTGTAGTCCTTTAGTAAGTGGATCCGCAATTGTGGAGTTTGTCCTAATATGCTTTATAGGAACCTAACCACTCTGAACTTTTACTTTAACAATCAAGAACTTAAAGTCTATGTATTTTAACTTTGATGTACTCCTGTTGCTATTGGAATAAAAGATTGCAATTTGTTTTCACAATTTGTACCTTATTGACAAAATATTGCATCCATATTCCATCAAAATGGGAGTTCTGTATACTTGATGATCTCTAAATGATTAGACCTCTGATATGTGAGCATGTAATCTTTTGTTTTCTGAAAATACCTTATAATCCTCTTGGATGCTATCCAATGGTCCAAACTAGGTTGCTTAAAGTATCTGTTTAACATCTCAATAGTGTACACAATATTCCAGTGTATACAAATTTGAACGTACATTAGACTTTCCACTGCTAAAATGTAAAAAATCTTACGCATTTTTGTAATCTCAAAATCATTCTTAGGGCATTGATTGAGGCTATACTTATTATTGACAAGCAATATGTCATTAACATATAAAACTAAATATAGAACCTTACTCCCACTAAACTTATGGTATATACGATTATCAACAAAATCCATCTCTATACCGAATGAGATAATCATTTGGTAAAATTTGTAATAATATTGACGAGAGGTCTGCTTAAGCCCATAGATGAAGTTCTTTAATTTGTAGTGGAGCAGGTTGAAGCTACAAGTCATATCTTTCTGAAATGGCAGTAGAGTGGATCGAAGCAACAAGGCATATAGAATCAGAAGGAGGCTACTTGAAGAAGAGAAACACCAGAACAAGTCAAGCATCGGCGAGACCGGGCAAAATTGGTCCTTCTTAGTCTTTGCTCTATTCTCGTTACACGATAATGAGCAAAGAGGGGCAGCTGTAAGGCCTAGATTCTGCCAGGCCCAAAATGAACCCAAATTATTCAACAGTCCCTGTCCATTTACAAATTTTAACCCAAGGCCAAACTACCTCAAGCCTAGTACCCAAACAGCCCAAAACTCGTATGGCCACAAAAAAAAATCCAATCAGGCCCAACAGTTAGTCAAACTAGGGTTTCAGCTTTTTTGAAACCCTAGTGCCACCGCTGCCGCGTCACTGCAAGTGGCACACCTGCCACCGTCCCATTCGCACCGCCATGCCCACTTGCGCTGCCAATCACTTGCAAAGAAGAAAAAAAAGCAAGAAAAAGGACAACACAAGTAGTAGCAAAATCGGCTATAAAAGCCGAAGGAAAATGTAACTTTGTCTCTCTCTTCTTCTGATTTTTGTAACAAAAAAAAAAGATATTAGCATAAAGAAATAAAAAAACAAGAAAAACATTCAAGGTGATACATTTTTTTCTTTTCGGTTTTATAGATCTATTTCCTTTTTTCTTTCTTTCCTTTTTTACTCATATATGTAAATAAAAGTAGTAAAAAAAAGGGGAAGTAAGACATACCTGAATCGCCCCACAAGTGCCGTCGCCGGAGTCCTTCTTCGGGTCACTGAAATCGGGCTAGGAAGGTGGCGTTTGGGGTTCCGCTCCATAGTCCTAAGGCCATGAAAGCTCGGCCTTCAGTTGGTCCCTGGAACGGGGTAAAAAAATGACCGTTAGGTGCCTCCGACCACCGGACACGGCGGGGCCGATGGTGGCCCGTTCGGCCAAGGAAAAAGAAGTTGAGGGGTTTTTTTATTTTTTTCTCTCTACAGTTTTTTTTTTAAAATGAAAGAATGAATTTTTCAAAAAAATTTGTTTTAAATAGAGGTTATTAAACGACATCGTTTTGGCCCTGACCCGCGCGGTGACCCGACCCTGGGGGGAGGATCCACGTGTTTTCTTAAAAGGATATATTTGCGCGCGCAGTCCCTCCTATTTTGCATCGCGTTACAATTTGGCCCTTTTTTTTCGTTCTTTTCTTTTATTTTAAATTAGCTGCATAGTTTTACTTTTTTTTCATTTTAGTCCATTGTAGCGACGCATTTTGGGGATTTGGTTTATTTACTGTTTTGGTCCCTCTCTTTTGGCGCATGTTGCAATTTAATCCTTTTCGTTTTTTTATTTCGAATTCGCCCAGTATTTTCGTTTTTATTTCAATTCAGTCTTCGTTTTTAGCAATTTTATTATTTAGTTAATTATTTTATTATTATTACTATTATTATTAATTATTATTAGTTCTATTTTTCTTATATTTATTCATTACTATTGTGTTAATGTATTAATTAGTTTTATATTATTTTTAGCTTTATTTTTACTTTATATATATATACACACATATATATACATGTATGCATTATGCCCGTACATTTTTTTATAACTTATTTTTATATACGTACAAACATATATATATATATACATATTTTTTATATTCTATAATTTTTTATACACATATATTTGCACATCTATATATATCTATACACATTTTATAAATACATGTATATAAAAACATACTTTTGTACACCTTTTATAATACATATATATATGCATATGTGTATGCATTTGCTTGTTTACATCTTTATATATAATAATTTTAAAATGTATACATATGTATGTATTTTTTTACATTTACATCATCTTATTAATATATTATTATTATTTATTTCTTTATTTGTATTCACATTATTTAGAATGAATGCTTTAATATTATTGTTTGTATGTTTGCCATGGTGTACTATATTAGTTTGTCTTTTTATTTATTTTATAGCCTTTGCTTGTATTATTTTACTCACATTATCATCATTGTTGTTACGTTACATCTTTTTACTCGGATTTGTCAGAAAACGAAAAATTTCAAAATAAAAGCAATACTCGATATTTGGGATCTTCGAGAGAATTGAGCTCTAACGTATTGAGTTTCAATTTTCTTCGTTGAATATAAATAATCGAGAGTGCTCTTTAAAACAAAAACATAAATAAAAAGCTCATTATCGAGAATTCAATACGTTGTGTCCTAACGCATTGGATATGACACGTTGTTTTCTCGAGACGAGGATTTTTCTAAAAAAATGCAATATTCAATGTTTAATATTTTGAGAAATTGTGCCCTAATGTATTGGGTTGCAATATTTTCACATGACTTAAACCATTGAATACCCTTTTAAATTATATTGTGCAAGTTTTTAGACAAGCTCATTTCTGAAGAGGTAAAATATCGTGCCCTAACGCATTGGGTGTGACGTTTTCTCGTTCTGAAATGGGAGTCTTAACGAGTAATTTGATTTATACAAATATTTCAATAAAAGATCGTATTTTAAATCTCTTTAAAGTTTTCAATTCTCGGCACTAAGACATTAACTAATTAACTAGGTACCAATTTTGGGCATTACGAGGGTGCTAATCCTTCCTCGTACGTAACTGACTCCCGAACCTGTTTTTTCTAAATTTCGTGGACCAAAATCGTTGTTTTAATAAAATCAAACCGTTTATTAAAAACAACCACTTTTCGAGGTGATCCAATCACACCTCATTAAAAAGAATTGGTGGCGACTCCCGTTTTCGTTTTCATTTTTCAAAACCTAAGTCGAACCCGTTTTTATCAAAAAAATGGTGTCAACATATATAAGCATACCAATATTCAAATTTAAAATTTACCCAATAGCCAAATGTCAAAACTATTTTTTTATTGTTTTATAGACTCCGAAATAACCCAAAATAAGGTTGTCTTAATAATAAAATAAAAAACCGAAAACCTTAATTTTTGACTTGTTTTTTTTGTTCCAAAACCATATATATCAAAACCAAACAAAAATAATGTAGTGGTTAAAAGACAAATAATTAACAAGCACATGTATTCATAATTTTGGAATGGATAAAAAATACCAAAGCAATTCACGCATATACATGTATTCATAATCAAATAGAAAAACTTACCCTGAATATACCATGTAAATCCAAAATTGTATTTATGATTAAACAGAGATTCACATGAATACTTGAGAAATATTTTCAAGCTAATAAATCTCAAAAGCAAAATCATAATAGTTGGTATATCCCACAATTCATATAATAAATCATATCATCATAATTTAACCAAATATTTGGAACCATAAAATGTCAAGTTCTATATTATAGAACCAAATTTAAAAAACCAATTATTTAAATATATATTATGATTAATATGAGTTTACTTCAAAAACATCCAAAAGCTGAATAAATATCCATAGCATAAAATTAACAATTTCAATGAATATTCTTTAAATCAATTTGGCAAAAAAAAATCATAATTTAACTAAATATTTGAAATCATATACTTAAAAAAAAGAGAATAACAAGAATTCATCCTAAAAAAACTTATAAAAAATTTACAAGAAAATACATGTCTTTCAAATTCAAGCAGATTTAATTCAAGTATATAGTAACAACTAAAAGGAAATCTCAACCAAATTGGTGCAACACTTAATACATGCTTTCAATTACCTTAGGCATTTCATGCTTTTAATTCCTCTGCTCAATAAGAGACCAAACGGAATAATTGTTGTTTAATATATATTAAATATTTCAATAATACATAAGAATCCACCAAGACTCATACAATAACATTATAGCTGTAATCATTGGACACATCCATAATATATGAAATAATTGAAGCGTATATAGTATATGTTAACGTAAGTTTTGCAAATATAAAATCAAATTTGATATTCAAACTCATACATGTCTGGTATATAAAATACAAAACTAAATTAAAATCGAACAAGATTTGGCAGAAGGACAAAATCAAATTTCAAAGAAAAAATCACATGATTTGGCGAACAGACCGAAGGAAATAAAAATATATAAACCTTTAAAGCCTAAAATCTTTAATGTAACACCCCAAAATCAACCCAGAAATTTTGGCCAATTTTCGGAGGTCATATTGATCACCGAAGTGATCGTACAAAAATTTTAGTTTAACAAACTGAAAAACGTTGCAAGTATTTAAGTTACGTAAAATTCTCAGTTATAAAATCCTGATATTTCAAAAGAAAATACAGTCCTAATGACACTTACATACTAAAACACAAAATTCCATACCACAGTTTTCAAAACTGCACTTACAATTCATGGTGTTTAATTATAAACTTAGAAATTATTAAAAATACTATTAAAGCCTATTTTTAACCGTGACTATCCGAGACCTCCGCATACCGAGTCCAGCATCAGAATTCAAAAATGCACCTATAAGGGGAAGCACTATGGGGTGAGCTACATGAGCTTAGTGTGAGTTCAAAACGTATCTAACAATGAAATTACAGATTAAAAACCAAACAGTAGACCGATAACAAAAAGTACTGACTGAGATACATAGAAATAGAAAGCAAACTCGGAACCAACGTCCCAAACAAACGTAACAGTCAAAGCACACCAAATCACACAAAGAATACTCAACAGATAAAATCGTCAACGAGTCGATACAAAAATACTTATCATCACAATCCAAAATGTCAATACGCTAACACCTCAATGCGCGCAGAATCAATCATAAATTTTATGACGAACAAACAGATTATAGACAAGTAGCTTACATCTAGATGCATATGAATGCAGTCAAGTATTAAAAAAAACCTACCCATCCAGCCAAAACAGCTATTTAAGCCCATCCAACCAAACACACCACATAGAACCTCAAAAGGCCCGTCCAACCCTACACACCATGTATGTGGACTAAGCCACTCAGATAATAATACGCAGCAAGGCTGGCATATATGCAGTATAGTGTATTGCAGTAAACCACTGTACAGACATGTTGCAGTTTAAACTGCCAGATCAGATAATAGTATGCAGCAAAGTTGATGTACATACAGTACAGTGCGGTAAACCACTGTACCGATAAGTTTGCAGTTAAACTGTCAGATCAGATCAGAACTAGTATTTCTTCTCTTCACAACCAACCTAAAAATTTACTTTATGCAAGTGCATGCATGCTTGCAACCTCACAGAAACAATGAACACATCGATAAACAGTCAGACAGAAACAAACATGCACACACCCAACTAACTGGGTTCAAAATTAGATATCTCGCACAACATTCACAAATAACACATAAGTTGAAGCCCAGATTAGAGTCTTAACTACCCTCACTAAATCCTAGCCAAGGGTCAGAACACATAGACACATTTTTAGATAAAAAAACGTACACAAAACTAAAATTGGTGACTTAGGGCCATACGATCGTGTGCTCTGGCCGTGTGAAAATGTCTAGGCAGTGTAGGGGTCAACACGCCTGTGTGAGGGGGAGATACTCCCGTGTAAGGGAACACACGACCGTGTAGGAAGAGGCACACGCCCGTGTGAGCCAAGGACAGCTGTGTGAACAGGCCGTGCAACTCTCTATCCAATTATGCTAAAATATGGTTCAGGGCGGATATGGACGTGTGAAGGTCTCACACACCCGTGTGCCAACCAGACACGGCTGTGTATCCAAAACACATGTCCGTGTGGGATCACTAAATCCCTAAATTAGCGACACAACCATATGGCCAAGCCGTGTGGCACCAATTCACCCAAACCCTAATTTCCAATTGCACACGTCGTGTGCCCAAGGGGCACAATCGTGTGAAAATGCACATGCCCGTGTGGCCACCAATGTGGTCACGAAACCACTCCAAAATAGGCCGAAATCGCTGTTTTAGCCATCAAATTAGTCCCCGACCTTATCTATAGCAAAAATATATCAGAATACGCAATATTCCCTATACTTCCTCAACAACTAAATACCCAAAATCAACGGTTTTTGACACACAAAAGAATTTCTGAAACAACAACTCGCAAATAAATTAGATAAGGTTCGAATCCCACACCTGATTCGCGATCAAAGACTTCCAAACATCGATTTAACGGCAAAGAAACTGAAGCTCTTCGAAAACCACAAACAAAACTGTTTTCCAAAAGAAGAAAAGAAAAAAAGGAAAAAAGAAAGGGGAACCAATGAGAGGGAGGGGGAGAACATGAAAAAAGAAAGATAGTAGTAACCAAAAAAATAAAAATAACTCTAAATAGTTATTTTTAAACTTAAAACAAATCTACTATTTAACAAAATAAAAATATTTCTCCAAAATGCACATACAAGGATTTGAACACAAGACCCAAAGATACACTAACACACAACTAACCACTAGACCAACAGACCCATTCTAACATTAAAACGCATAACTAAACACAATAGCTCAACATACTTACTGACCCTTACTTAAATGCCCAAACTTCTAACCTCAAAAATCGGAGTGTTACATTTAATATATTTTAAAGCAATAACCTCAAACTTTAAAAAAAGATTCAACCACCTATTCGTAAAAACTTCAAATTAATCCAAAATTAAAAAATATCATGTTGGCTCAATCCAAATTAAAAGTAGAATATTATTATAAAATTGGCCTACGGATATAGAAGTATAGTAAACGAAATAACGAACAAATCCTTCATCTTTGAATAGCGATTGAAAGAGAACCACCCAAAAATATAATAATGCATTCAATCTAAATCATAAAACCCTAAAAGTTTAATTTAAAGAATCAAAATCCAAAAATTTTATCAAGAATCTTAAAGATTCAACATAATGTATAATTGAGATATCAAATCCATAAAATTAAAAAAGAAAAACGAATCAATCCAAAAATAATAAAGAATTAATTCATTCTCAATGATTCAACATGACAAAGCTCGGATGCCACTTGTTAGATTTGTAAAATAAATCTAAAATAAAACTTAATAAACCAGGATCTATCATATCAAATCATTACAAATAAATCAAGAACAAAACTAGATGCGGAAGCGTACTTGAATCCATGAATTCCTTAAAGTTTTTCGAATATTGGAGATTTGATCTTCCAAATTAGCACACAAGAAATTCAAAGAATATTTGCTCTCTCTTTCCTAAGGATGAGATATTAGAAAAGTTATCTTGTGTGCAATTTGGAGACCATAACCCTAATATATATAACTTTGGCACATAGTCCCAATTCTTAATTAGCCTCTCATTAATTAGAAATTGATTAGAACTTAATTACTAGAGTATCTACACATATTTGACCCATATTTTATCTAATAATTAAAGCGCAATGAAATTTTAACCAAACTAGATCACTTTTAATTTGGGCTAACCTATCATAATAGTAAATAATAACATGTAATTACTCTTATTATATATGTGATGTCCATATTTTCCAACAATTTCCTCTTACATTAAGATACACCCGTGGTTGATTTAAGCATCACAAAAAAAAAAGCTTCGATGGTCGTAGTCAATGTTCATCTTGTAGGAACTTTTACCTTCTATGCCAAAGTCTTCTTCAAAGGACTCTAATAAGCTCATGGTCAATACTAAAACTGGTCCTATTAAAAATATGAGTTATGATAAAATAATTTGGGACTAATAATAGATGAGTAAAAAGAATATAGATGTGATGTATTCATATGACTAAGACAACACATAAGTACTACACTAATAAAGATTGAATCTTCTCTGATTCAGTCTCACCTAAATATATGCCTCTCAAGCCCACTCAAATTATACGTTGAATGATCTTTAAAAGTTGTTTAAAAGTTTTTGTTTTTCTTGAGAAAAGATAGATCCTCCTTAAGAATGGATTATTCCAACCTAAAAGAAGATAATATTTTTAAAAGTAATTTTGATATTAAACAATTAGACAAGATCCGGCCGTAGTAGATATGTTACAATATTTTTTCTACCTTTATCTAGGAGTTTTTTTGTTTAATTAAATCTTTAATCAAACCCAACCCAAGTTAAAAGGAATAATTTTCAAGCTTGATGCCATCAACCAAATTACCTTTCCATTTAAAACAAATTTAATATTGCACATTATACTAATAAAAATCATTATCAAACCAAATTTATTAAATTAAGATAACGTGGTAATAGCTCAAAAAAAGCTTTAAACAAATAGTTATTAAAGGAGATGGTGCTGCAATTATTAAGAAACGCCAAAATAATTGAACATGACATACCTAAATATATTAACTCCAACTCTTTTTTGACACATGACCAGATCAGCAAATTTGATGTTTTGACTTTTTTCACTATACCTTTTTACTGAAAGCAATTATTGAATAATTTATGGTTCATTTAATCAAAGGGTGAATCTAACTTAAAAGGTTTGGAATTTGTTTGTTGGAAAGTATAATGCACTGTTAATTCACGTTATTCGGAATGGTTTAGCAGCGGTTAGTAATGTTGGCGAAATCAGGATGATTCACTAATGATGTATTAAAATTTGGTAAGTAAATTTTCTGCATTTTATAAGGGACAGTAATAAAGCTGTTGATTGTCTATTTAAGATAATGGGAGATGGAATTGATCGGATAGTGGTCCTTTTTGATCCACCGTATTATGTGAGATATTTGTTGGAGGAGAATATTCATTGTTCACTGCTAGAAGTAGATGAAATACATTAGCTTCACTCGAATTTTAGGCATTTCTTAAGCTTTATTTTCTACCAAAAAAAGTTTGGAATTTGTTTAATTATTTATCTAAAAATAAAAGAAGGAAGGTTGACTTACCCCGGTATAAAATTTTTAATATTTTAATGATTTAACAGTTGAATTTATCGATATAATTATATTTGTCATACATATAAATTTTCGAATTGATCTAATATCTCTATCATCTCGATCTAAAATACTTTATATATTGATATATATTCAACAGTTAATTTTTTTTATAAAACAAATCGTTAGAAAATTTTAATTTACATCAAATTTGATATACATAATTTATATGAATGAAGTGTTAAATCTAATAATAGAATTATTAAGATATTAATCGTACAAAAAATACAAAAGGATATAAGTGAATCCCTCTCTAAAAAAAATACTATATATGATTATTTTAAATTTGGTATTCATATCTGTTTTTAGGATTCATATTTAAAATTCGTGATTATCCTTCTTAACAATGATGTCGTTTATATGATTTAGAGTACATGTATTATATATTTTTATATACCATCACTAATTTATTATTTATTTTGATACCATCATTGTAGTTATATTTTGATACAAGCAATGAGGCCAAATAAGGAAGAAGTATATTATAGACAAGCAAGTTAGAAGTTACAACTTGTGTTCTAGTTTAATCAAATTTCCATTTATTTTTTATTTGCTGTCATGTTCTTTGCATTATTGTCCTACATTAAATTTCCCAATAAAAAGAAGCCCCCCAAAAGAGTACGCATTCTTCTATTTCTTTATACAGTTAAAAAAATAGCAGGACACTGTCCATGATGTCCTTTATCATCAGTACTTTTCAGTGAGGTTCAAGGGTTTTATTTTCCTTTTTTTTTATATAAAAAAGAACTTGTATTTTTAAATAAAGAATCTAAAATTTAAAATTAAAACTATTTAATAAAATATTTATTGTTCAAAATAATATTTATTATGTAATTAAAATTAAAAATTGAATTTAACCCTTTTTTTACACCCCATGGTATCCGAAATCACATTGAGTTTCGAGCCGACAGTGATTGGTTCAATTGATAAGATTTGGTTCTTACAGGGACTGCCTCCGGATTATATGCTGTCGAGTTATTTTTGGATGCCAGGTTCATATACGATTCTAGTTGAAGTCGGTAACTTAAATAAAAGTTCTAATTGGAATCAATATTCTATACAGTAAATGAGTTTTGCAGTTATATATATAAATAAGCAGAGTTTTTGAGATCTCTGTCAGTAAAATTAGCTTATAGGGCTTGTAGAAGGGAATAGAGATTTGTTTGATAATTGGCAAATAATCGATTGCATTTTCTTGTTTGTGTTACCGGCTAAGGATCCTCAAACCTCGCAGAAGAAGGAAGAAAAAGAAGAATCATGGAACAAGATAAGTTGGATTACGTACTGGTTCCATTGGGACTGCTGCTGCTTTCTCTCTATCATCTATGGCTTCTTTGTACCATTATCAAGCACCCTACAAGGACTGTCATCGGCTTAAATGCCCAGTCTCGTCACCAATGGGTTGTCTCCATGATGTCTGTCAGTCTCTCTCTCTCTCTCTCTCTCTCTTCTGCCATTTGTTATTTAGATTAATTTTGAGTAATGGGTTCTTTTCAAAGTTTTGGAATTTCTGTACCTATGGGATCAAAACCTGTTAGGAACATCATTATATTTGTAGGCTGTAGAGTTCTCAACTTTTATATTGTTCTATGACTTTAGGGAGTGAAGTATTTAACTTTGAAGGTGGCCTGATCTGTTTCGTACAAATATCTTACAATCTTTCAGAATGGAAATAATGTAATAACTGTTTAAGTGTAAATCTACTGTTTTGAGTATCACAAAAGCAAGAATAAACGAAAGACACAGTACTTATTATGCTGGTTTCTCTTTGAATTTGCTTTCTTGTGGCTGATTTGGGGAGAGCTTGATGAGCCAATGACTAGTTAAACTTTTGGTGTATTTCCTTCCTTTTGGCTCAATTGGTTAATTGATGCTTTCAATATACTTGCCACTAGAGGTTGAAAAGTTAATAAAAGTCAGAAGAAATGACGAAGAGTTTAATGACTTGAACAAAAAGGAGCGATTACAAATGGTTTGAGTGGAACACATTCAAGTGTAATCATTCCTTATAGAAGTCACATTCAAGTAGTAAAAGTAACAATATTTCTCGTCAATTGCTAAATGTTGATGCTATAGATGCTGTTGTTTCATCAATAGAAAAATAAATAAATATACTTCTGAGCTGCTTGTGAGATTGCAGAAACAGATAGCTCCCAAATCACGACATGCCTTTTTGTTGTCTCTCTTTTAATGAGCTTAACATGATGATTTGTAGTTCTTTTATTAAAAGAATGTAGCATCCTTCGCTGGTCTGAATTTGATAAATCCAGAACACATTACAATATGGAAACATTTTCTGTTTCCATAGAATGTCACTGTGCTTGTACTAAGCATGATATTGTCGTTGATGTTTCAGGATCCGTTGAAAAATGGTGTTCTAGCAGTACAAACAATACGCAACAACATAATGGCGTCGACACTTTTGGCCACGATAGCAATCACTCTCAGTTCACTGATTAGTGTTTTCGTTAGCAGCAGCTCAGACTCTGGCAACACAAGTTCCGAAATAGTTTTTGGGAACAAGACTCGCCTACTGTCTTCCATCAAGTATTTTTCCATCTTGTTGTGTTTCCTTGTTGCTTTTCTTTGCAATGTGCAGTCTATTAGATACTACGCCCATGTAAGCTTCTTGGTCACGCTCTCTTCACCCATAGACAACATGGAGACTGTTGAGTATGTTGCAAGAAACTTAAACAGAGGAAGTTATTTCTGGTCACTTGGACTGCGAGCCTTCTACTTATCCTTCTCTCTATTGCTATGGATCTTTGGGCCTATACCCATGTTTCTTTGCAGCTGCATGATGTCTTTCCTTCTCTATTTCTTGGACACAACAAGCAGTTTCACACGTCAACTTCATCGCCACTCGTTCAATGAGAATTCGTTGAAAGCTGATGATCTCGAATCTATTAGTCTATTATCGTAAGTGCTTTCGATCCTTTCTTCTAAATTTAAGCAAAGCTATGTGCATTTTCAAGAAGGCTTTGTTTACTGCACATGATTAAGATCTTAGTGACTTATCCCAGAAATATGTTCATGTATTCTCTCTAGGATCAATTTCCTCGTTGATCCAGAAATTTCTCTTGAATGAGATGACAGGGTTTGAAACTGTGTCATTTAAGTGCTAGACGAGAAGTTTTAACTATTGTTCCATACTGTTTCATATATGGAAAGAAAATATTACTTTGTTAGGAGAGTGGAGAGTAAAATGAATGTATAATATGTGTAATAAAGTATGCTACTACTTATAGTGTTTAGAAATCGGTGATGCTATATGCTAAGTGATCCTTAGGATAATTAATATATAGGAAACTTAAGGATACCCTTGGATTTTGTTTACTCGCCCTTGTGTATAGCTTTTACCATTTTATGTTTGTGTAAAGTGAGAAGTATGTTGGGCATCCGCAGGGAGAAATATTCTGTAGAAGAAATGAACTTTCATTGCCCTCTACTACATGCTGCCTCCAATTCTTCCACAACCTCAAATCACTGCTAACTCCAAGATTTAATGGTAATTCTACTCCCAACATTTTTAGGTGAAATATGAGATATTTTAAATTTTCAAAAAAGAAGAAGAAGAAGAATATTAGGATAACTATTTATTTTATCAGAAGATGTGAATGTTTTTATTTTAACTTTGGCATTTTTATTTATTTATGTTGACTTTTCCCAGACAGTTTAAGTTGTGTATTATCTTAAATGTACACATACAACTTATTGATGTAAGAAGGGTTTGAGAATATAATGCAATCAATGGTGAATAAAAATTATAGATTAAAAATTTGAAGGTTAAAAGCTTTAAGTCATTATATACTTTGTACATTTAGAATTTAGTGATCCGCTCTTCAAATTTAAAAATTTGGATTCAATTCTTATTATTGTTAAAATTCTTCTATTAAAGTTACTAAAGTAACATTTTGAAATTTTAAATATATATATATTCTTAGTAGTCATGTAGCAATAAAGATGATTTTAAAAATATTCATTAGGATTAAAAACAAAGTTTGAATGATTATCATAAAAAAATAAATTTGTTGCAATGTTCTTAAAAGAAACTGACGTCAACATTGTGATTGAAGTAATTAATAATATTGACTATTTAAGCTAACTAATTATATTATAAAATAGAGAAACTAAGTTATATAAAAAAAATTAAAACATGTAGGTTAATCGTTAAGTTTCAGCATAGTATAAGAGCAAAAATTGAAATTTGACAATGGTCTTGTAATGAGAGAGAGAGGGGTAAATCCAAAAGAAATGAAAAATCATGTGACAATTTCTAAGATTTTTAGGCATTCAAATTATATATAAAATAATTTTTACCTATGAAAACCTTTCATTTTAATATTGAAGGAAAAATATTTTGAATTTTTAAATTAATATATATTTATTGTTTATGTGAATTTGATAAGAATGGTTTATTAAATAAAAAATAATATATATATTTTTATCTTTTTGAAAGTTATTATATACATAATATACATAATATATTTTTTTGAAAATTCTAATTACCTTTTTAAATTTTATGTTGATATTAAAGTTGATGTAATTTATATTGTATCAACAAAAAATAATAATATAATAGCATGAAATTCAAATTGTTTTTACTTTAAAATTAAAATTAAGGGCTTTTATGGGTAAAAATCATAGGTTAGGGACATATTTAATTATAAAAATAAAGAAGTTATTTTAATAAAGAAGTTAATGATATTAACATTTCTACTAATTGATAACATTATAAAATGTATGAACCAAATTACATTAGAAATTAAGTATTTACTTTTTGGACTAATTAATAACATTATAAAATGAATGAACCAAATTACATTAGAAATTAAGTATAGAGATTAAACCAAAAATTTAGACATAAGGCATAATGATTTTTTTGGCTCTCCAACTTTACAGAAAATGTCATGTTAACCTTCCATTTATTTTTTTACCTCTTTTAGTCATTGAATTTATATTTTTTTGTCAAATCACCCCAAAATGGATGAAAGTTAACATTTGCTAATTTTGTTAATGTGGCATACGCATGAATGACATGTCAGTATTTAATTAATTTTTAAAAATTTTAAAATATTAAAATATATTTTTATAATTTTAATTTTAAAAAATATTTTTATATTTTTTAAAAATTAATTAAATGCTTAAGTGTCATCTATATAAAAATCCACGTGTATGTCACATCAACAAAATTAAAAAAAAATAACTTTTTCATCCATTTTAGGATGATTTGATAAAAAAATATAAATTTAAGTGTTAAAAGAGACGAAAAATTAAATAGAAGACTAAAATAATTTTTTTATAAAATTGAAGGGTCAAATAAGTCATTATATGAACGAAAACTAAAATTTAACCACTAATTTATAAAGAAAAAAAATTAAAAATACTCAAATATAGGGGTGAGCAAAACTCGATTCAACTCGAAAAAATTAAATTTTTTTTGAATTTCTAGTTAAATGAATCAAGTTATTCAAGTCAACTTGATTTTTTTTTTTGAATTTCGAGTTCAAATCGAGTTTAATTTTCGAATTCAAATAACTCTAATAATTCAAATAAACTAAATACCAAATTTTAATGTTTTACATTTTTATCCAAAACGTTTTTACTTTTCCCCCAATACTTTTACTCTCCTCCCATCCCACCCTCCATCTACTCCAAACTCATTTTCCCCCCAATTTTTTTTTGAATATTTTTCTCTTATTTACTTTCTTCCCAAAATTTTACTCCCCTAACCTTTAAAACCTTTTATTTTTCTCCTAAACTTTTACTTTTCACTTTTTACTGCCAAATAAAAAATCATCCAAAAAATTCCTAAAAGTAATAATTTTATTTATATTTACTATTTATATTCATTAATTTAAATTTCACATTTGTACATTATTTATATTATTGAATTGTTTAATTATATTAAATTTTTATAAATTTATGTTAAAATTGAATTATTGATGATGTCGTAAAATATTCGTGTTAAAATTTTATGTTGGTACCAATTTCACATTTTATCTTTAAGATAACTTTTATTAAAAAAATTACATTTTTTATATTTAATATATTTTTTAATTTTAAAATACATAGTGACAAAAACCAGAAGATAATTAAAGCAATTAAGAAAGCAAAGAAGCTAACTCGTATATAAAAGATTAATGAATAAATTATGAAAGGATGAAAGTTAATAACAAATTTGATTACGGTGGGTGACAGTAGTTACAAGGATTTCAAGTTATCTTTTTTAAATTTAACTCGAACAAATATATTCGAATTGGTTCAATTTGAATTCCATCTCACTCGACTCGATTCGAGAAAATTTTAAATCGAGTTAGGATGATAAAATAGGACTATTAACTCGATTAATTCAAAAAATTTTCATTAAATTCGACTCGATTCGATCGGACACTCATCCTAACTCAAACATAACATGGCAAGTGTGAAAGAAAGAAGAATAGATTTTCGATAACGTAATTCTCTTCCTACTACGTAGTAAAGGAAGAGATAAATAAAGATTGCAATTCAAGAATCTTTGGAGAATAGATTTGAAAGTGTGAAGCATTAATGAGGAGCGACGGAGATGCATGGATAGTTGAGCCCTCAAAACTTCTTTTTCTCTTAACATTTGGTACCTGTAATTTCATAAAATATTTAATATGGTCTTTATATTTTAAAAATATCCAATGTGGTACTTAAACTATCAGTTTGTGTATTATTTGGTACTTGTACTTTTATAAAATGTTCAATGTGGTACTTATACTTTGCTAATATTCAATGTAGTCCTTGAACTATCAATCCGAGTATTATTATGGTACTTGAAGTTAACACCCTTAATAAATGCTAAACCAACCAATGAAAATTCGACACATGGATTATTTTTTTCAAATCATCAATTCCAAATGGATAATATAACATTATGTGAAAGGATAAATAAAACAAAAAAATTAAATTAAATTTAAAAAAACAAATAACCAAACCTAAGCTACATAATGTTAACTTAAAAAAAAAATCAATTTTTAACTTAAAATTTCTTTAAATTTTTTAAAAACCCTAAATTTACCTTTTTTTTTTGAATTTATACAAGACAAAATTTCTCAAAATTTATGTCTTTTGCTTGACGTATTGAACTTGAATGAGAGGTTCAATAACTTGATTTTGACTACCATATCATTTTTTTTATTTATCTTTTCACATAATATTATATTATTCATGTGAAATTGATGATTTGGAATGTGTCAAATTTTCATTGGTTGGTTTAGCATATACTATGGGTGTAAACTCCAAGTACCATAATAATACTAGATTAATAGTTAAGGTACCACATTAAACATTTTTTAAGTACCACATCTGACATTTTATGAAAGTATATGTACCAACAATACACAAATTGATAGTTCAAGTACCACTTTAGACATTTTCAAAGTCTAAGTACCACATTGGATATTAATAAAAGTACAATTACCAAATGTGACATTATCCCTAAATATTATATTATAATACACCTATTATATAAGTGAAAAAAATTATATGAAAAATTATATAAAATCCAAATAGTGCTTTGGTTTAAATAGTAAAAATTAAAATTTCAATATACTTGGTCTTATGAGTTTAAATTTTATTATGATTAAGTTTTTATTGATTTATAAAATGTAAAAAGATAGAAGTACTCTTATAATAATATAATTTATTTTGTACATAAAGGGTATTTTAAAAATTTCTCAACTGAGTTAATTTTCAATTGACTCGTGATACCAATTGAATTAGAAACTTAATATAAGTATAAATAAATTATGAATTTGAAATTTTAAATACAAGTTTTTTTTCTTTAAATAGATCGTAATGCACTTTTTAAACACTTGCATTATATTTGAGTAAATAATTAGTAAAATAAATGAACGGAAAGTAAAAGAAAGGAGGTTAAAGAAAGGAAATCATGTATGTTCATTTTGTTTGATTATTAAAATTAGTGAACGAAATAAAAGTCAATGATTTTTCATAACTTTTGTTTAGTTAAATCGTAATTAATAGTATAGTTATGGTGAGTAAATATATCGTTCCTACGAAGATTAAAAATACTAGTAATTACCATATTTCTATTATTTAATTAAATAATTCGAGTGATTGATTAAACCTAAAATTAACTAAATTAATTAATTAACGAACACGAAAAAGAAAAAATCACGAAAATAATCGAGTGACAACCAAGAAGCAAAATAATACTCAGGAAAGAATTCACCCTAATTTTATCTATCACTATCAATCTAAATTACGTAATTTCTTTACTTAGTACTTTGATCCGTAGAAATCCCTAAATTGTGCTAGTATCTCTTTCGAGTATAAGAGTATCTAACTTTAGGTTGATTAATTAATTTTTTAATTAAAACCCCTATTATCTCATTAACTCATGCTATGTATTCCTCTATTAGATTTGATTCTAATCCAGTCGATTTATGTCATCCTATTTCTAGGATTGTATGCAACTCCACTCAATTACTCAATATCTACTCTTAAACAGGGTCTATTCAACCTCTGATTTAAACACATCGAACGTAGATCAATAATCTAGAAATATCAAACCAAAAACTAAGCACACATAATTAAGAACAAGAACTAAGTATTTATTATGTAAAATAAAAATCAAACGAGAAAATTCATCATAGACTTCATTTCCCCTAGGTATATAGAAAATTAGTTCATGCTTGAAAATAGAAACATCCAAGAGATAGTATAACCGAAAGAAACAAAAAAAAATCATGATAACTTCCTAAGAAACCAACGGGGAATATTCAATCTTGACAAAAATCTACTTCCAAGTCGAGTTCAATGGTGTTTTTCGATTTGTTTTCTTGAATATTCTATGACGACTCATTCCTATCTTCTTATTGTTGTCACATATACGTCTTAGAATGCTAGAAAAACCTAAAATTCACAATTTTCTGTAGTTTGATGTGCAATTCCATGAAATCGACACGGCCTACCATACATCTATATGGGTCACACGACTATGTGGTCTAACTGTATGGAATGGTTCAACCCGTGTGGCTCCTATAGCTTGCTTTGATGTTCCAATTTTCACTCATTTTTTGCTCCTTTTGCTCCCAAGTGCTCCATCAAGCATTAAAACATGAATTTAAAGGATTAGGAGCATGCAATTCACAATTAGCATCGAATAATCACTTAAGAACGCATTAAGAATGAGGTTAAAACATGTTACTTTTAGCACTTATCAACTATCCCCACGTTTAAGCGTTAGCTTGTCCTCAAGTAAAATTCTTAACCCACATTCAAGTTAACTTCCCTCAGTTTACTGTTTTCACCGGCAATGTCTTAGGATAATTTACAAATAATCATACATTGTAAATTTCAACTAAAATAACACTAAAAAACACAAACAATCCAAACAAAAAATTTTAAGGCATAAAAACATAGGTGTCTCCCCTATCTCAACAATTACCTGAAATTAAAACTCAACAAAAATGAACACCCTCACTAAGGTTCACTCAAAGCACTCAAAGTTTTAAGGTTCAAGTAATGTGCACTCAACAGTCGAATAAGAAATGTTATTACCATAGAATTGCTTAAAAATAAAATCTCCACCACTATAGAAATAGAATGAAACACCAATCAAGATGTCTTTACAAGGTTGTAACAGGGTGATACATGCACGGATGGGGTGAAATTTATTAAATTTCGTTCACCAAAGCTACCAATTTTCAAGTTTGGGAAATCAACAAACTTGCAATGACTTTTTGGATGGGATCCAAGCATTTTAGGGTTGAAATGTCTCATGGAGTTCAAATATTTATCTCTTAGCTTTGAAACATACTTTGAATCATTCGATTTCGAGTTTGGGAGCTCAAGTGACTGTTTTATTGAAGACTGTGCGAGCAGAATTTCTGGACGGGATTATGATAGGATTTACGAGTTTCGGGCTTTTAATTCGAATTTAAATCATATTGGGTTCGGGTTTTAGGATTAATTTTTATTATATATGAGCCCAATATTTTATTTATCAGCTCTTATTATTTTACTATTCTAAATTTTTAATAATTATTAAGTAGTTTAAGTTATTTAGGAGTTTCATATCAATAAGAAAGTTCAGTTTAAAACTATTTCTTGTTTAGATTAATTAGAGTTCTAGTATACTTAAGAGTTTTATTTAGATTTATTTAGCTACCTTATATATAGGCCTTTGCATTGTACACAATAGATACAATTCATTATTATTCAACTTCTCTTTTGAGTTAATAAATTTTCTTTGAGTTTTTCTTTTCAAAAATTATTCTTGGGTTTCTTTTAGAAGAGTTTTTAACAATCTTTTTAGATTGTGGGGATTATCTTCAAACTTTTTCTTGCCAAGGTTTCTATCTTGGAAGAGAAATTAGAGCCGCTTGAAGGGGATTGTGGATTTTTCGTGTTTCCAAGGCTTTTTAGGACTTTTACATATCATGTTCTATCTTTCCATCTATCTTCTTTATTTTCTTCCTTATTGTTCTAATCGTTGTTTTTTTATTTTTATTTTTATTTTTTAGTTGTACTTTTATTTTGATTTTTAGTTATTTTTATTTCATTTTTTGGACTTATATGTTTTATTTTACTTTATTTTATTATGTACTTTATGATTATTATTTTTCGGCTGTTTTTCTATTTTGTTATCTATTTATCTTATTTTATTTTTGTCTTCTTCTTATTAGTGTGCTCGAAACCATGTACTTAATATAGGATCTCCTTTGTTTTCAGATTTCACTATTTTGGTGAAATCATCCAAATTCATGACAGTTTCAGTTATCAACATTTTCTTATGATATTTTGCTTATTGTGTTTATATTTGTTTGTACATTGAAGGCAATGTACATCTTAAGTTTGGGGAGGATTTTCTTAAGGAAGGGTAGGGGAGAAAGAGATCAGAAATGGTGGGGAAGGGGCGAATGGCGGTGTAAAAATTCGATGAAGGCAGAGATGGGAGCGATTGTGAACAATTAAAGGAAGGGAGAAGGGTGAACGGGGGTGAGGTTAAGGTCAAGGTGTTTAGCAGGAAATAGTATGGGAGGCAAGCGGTGGTGGGGTAGAGTAGTAGTAAAGGGGACGATTGTGAGGGACAAAGGGAGAAGACGGTGAAAGAGGATCGACAATGAATGGGGTAGATATATTAGAAGAGGAAGACAACATGCAGAGTTAGGGAGAGGTTGGCTAAAATGGCATGAAAAGGAAAGAGAAAGGGAAAAAAATTAGGGTTTAATTTAAAAAGGGGCACGATCGTGTATATGGCTCGTGTTGGGCCACACAACCATGTCTTGCAACCATGTAAGTCCTATAAGGCCGTATGTGTCATGAATGTGTTACAAAAATAAGCTCTAGTATTCACACTGCCTTTAGCACGTTATTGTGACCAAGCCATGTATACCACACCGTCGTGTCACCAGGCCGTGTGGTCTATCCCAAACCGTGTGATGTTTCATACGCTTCTCCCACACCCATGTACAAGGGCGTGTGGGTCACACGGTTGTGTTGCTAGGCCGTGTAACTTCACTCAGAGCATGTGTGTCACAAAAAAAAGTTGAAAAATTAGCTCTAATAGTCTCACGGTCCATGAAACGTCCGTGTGTCTAGGCCGTGATACACGATCGTTTTGACAAGTCGTGTGGATACATTTAGGTTGTGTGGGTTTATAATTTACTTCTCCTACAATCGTGCCAAGGGGTGTGTGTGATAGGTGTCGAATCCACCAATATAAACCTACGCCTTAGTTTGCAGATTATGCAGTATATGGAGTAGGATCGATCCCTCAGAGACTGGTTTACTGTAAATTGTTGCTCGCTTGACTAGATTTATGTCGGGGCAGCTGTCGTGCCCAAGATGTTCGGGGGGATAAAAATTTGAAAACCTGAAATAAACAGAAAAATAACGTCAAAAGTAAAAGTTGAAAACAAAATAATAAAAACCGTGAAATAAATATTAAGAAAAATTAATTAGAATGAGCTCAGCTTTAGACACGAATTTTCCTCGTCTTTGAACCGATCCTCGAAATTAGATAAACTCCTCTTTTCCAATAAGCTAGTTATAGCTACCAAGGACACCTCGGACACCAACTCTTCCTTGTGTAAATTAGTTATGGAACATCCAATAACTAATTCTTACCGATCGAACAACCACGAAACTTTCGTGATTTAGAACTCCGACAGCTTTGCGTTCTAGAAGATCCTAGCTCGAACCAATGCCCTCAATCGCGTGGGACATTTAAATTCGGTTACTACTTCCCTTGACGGAACCAAACAACAATCTCCACTTGGCACGCCAATGTGTTCACAAAAAACCGATTAGAAACGTTCCTTTCGAAATTCCAACTGTACGTCTAACCACACTAAATCAAACGACGTCTTTTTTGACTTAGTGTTGATCTGACTTTATGAGTTGAAAAAATCATACTCTTAATCCGGAGAAGTAATAAGTACTGGAATTTTAGGAGTTAAATGGCTCGGGTTCGTAACTCACGGGTTTTGACGAGGCTAATTTCGGCCTAAAACTGAAAATGGGTTTAGTTGGCTAAGGTTTGGGGCATATTGGTGTTTGATAAATTAAATAAGGTAGAAATGGTGAAAAGATGGGTGATGTGATTGAGTATGGGGGTTGGAATATATTAAAGTGGGGTGGTTGACTATTTGGAAAAAAATTGAAAAAGGAATTGCAAATGGCTTGATTTGGTGATTAGCTACTGGAAATTAAAAATTGAAGGAAAGGAAACTAAAGAAACAACAATGCTACGTGAGAAAAGAGAGAATGTATTGAAAGACAAAAGCTAAATGTTTTTTTTTGATTGATGAATTAATGAACAATACAAGCTCTATTTATACTAGGGAGTTTACTAAATTATGAGCCAACTAGTCATAGGAAATTAAGGAAAAAAATATCTCATAATAAAATAAATCCCAAAATAATCTCCCCTACTAAGTCAACACAATTTTCAACTAATTAATATTGGAAAAATTCTACTTTGGCCCTCCTTCTTTGCTTCTTTCTTCAATTTGCCCCAATTGTTTCCTTTTTCTTCTATTTAGCCCCAAATTACATTCCTGCACAAAATTCAATAAATATGGCAAAATTAGTGGTGCATTCTCATAAATTAACCAATTTAGTTACATAAAATATGTAACTTTAGCTTTTAATCAAATCCCCCCTACTTAGCTTATGCTAGTCCTCGAGCATTTTGTATGCATCTGCAAAAGGAAAAAATTTCTCCAAAATAGGACTTGACCCCCATGGTTTGCACATTTCAACAATTTACTCCTAGCACATTAACATCTCAAATATCCTAGCCTAAGAAGTAAGTAAATATATTTCAGAATTTATTAGAGCTTGATAGACTTACCTTTCATTTTATTATTTTATTTATTTTTGTACTTAGGACATTCTCGAATTTTTTGACGCGAGACATGATGACAACCCAAGCACCATGTTCTGGTTACTCAATTCGGACGTCTCTAAGCAGGTTTTTTCTCCCTACTCATGATAACTTGTTAGCGGAGTGAGTGCAAAGAAATTGGACAGCCACACGAACCTTTTTACGTGAGATGTGATGACAACCCAAGCACCACGTTCCGGTTACTCAGCCCGATGTACCACTCTTAACATTCGTATCAGAGGAGTAATTTTTTTTTTTGCATTCAAAAATTTGACATATGATAAAAAGTAGACAGTCAAGCAAACTTATAATTCCCAAAAAATTCTTACCCACTAAGTCTAGGTTATTGAAAAGTTTATGTGTAAAGAACTAAATAGCTAAATAGGTCAAACCATAAGTATACCATCCCAATTTATCAAAAGAAATATTTTACCTTTTACCGAAAACATGCAAAAATAGCGATGACAGATAAGCAAATTAGAACCAATTTATATTTCCCTCCCCCTACTTAAATTACATTGCCCCAATGTAATTTAAAAAATAAAAGTAAAGATAAGTAGGAGAAAGAAAGAAAAAGAAACTCCCCATGTATTTCAACGTCGTGGAGGGTGGTCTCGTAGATAGAGTGGGCCTTCGCTGAAATAAAAAGAATTTTGTGGGTTGACATGTGGAATTTAATTTTGTCTTAGAATATTTTCCTGCAAAAATAAAAATGAAAATAAAATTAAATAGTAAAATTAAATAATAATAATAGGAAAATTAATTTTTTTTCAAATTTATTAGCTAAGCTATAAACTCGAGAAATAAATTATTAAAAACTAAGATTACGAGATTTGGTAAAACAGTCGTGATAAATGCACCACGTAAGTTCCTAAGAAAGAGAGGTGAGTCACAGTGGACATACTTAAGTACCAAGTCTTTCCTTAGACAGAACTAATCCTTGACATGCATTTTCATTTTCCATTTTACCAAAAATTTTATTTGCATAAAGGAAAAGAAAATTTGGGTTGCCTCCCAACAGCGCTTTGTTTAACGTCGTTTAGCTCGACGACCTATGTTATTCAAATCCTTTATCCTTTTGTAATAAACCGCAAGGCGGTTGCATGATCTTCGAGAAGTCGTTTATGAATCGTCTGTAAAATCCATACACCGTGAAATCATTCATGAAGACTTCAATGATTTTCTCGATATAATCGGAGAATATGCGTACCATGCATCTCTGGAAAGTGGCCGGAGCATTACAGAGTCCAAACGACATTCGTCTATACGCAAACGTTCCAAAGGGGCACGTGAAAGTTGTTTTGTCTTGATCCTCAGGCGCCACCGGAATTTGGGAAAATCCTCGACTCGTCGACGATGGTTGCGTCTCCAAGTGTTTGACAATTTCTCGAAATGGATCTTCTATAACTGATAACTCCTCGAGATGACTTAATACATCCATGTCAATGCTTCTGTAAAGGACAATTTCCAACTCATCAAAGTCATGATATTCAGAATAATTTTGAGTTAAACAATCTATACTATCGATACTGGAAATATTTGATAATGAGTTAGGATGACTCATGGCTTCATAGACATTGAATTTCACGATTTCGCCATCAAACTCCATTGTCAATGTTCCACTCTGAACATCAATTTTTGCGCTTGTGGTACTTAGAAATGGTCTTCCAAGCAAAATGTCAAACGAATTAGTTGAGTTATCGTCCTCCATATTAATAATGTAGAAATCTACAGGGAAAACTAATTCGTTAACTTTAACAAGGACGTCTTCAAGCAACCCTTCGGGATAGATGACTGACCTGTCCGCCAACTGGATTATTACTCCTGTCTTTTTCAAAGGACCCGCATTAATCAACTTATAAATAGGATAAGGCATAACATTAATGGAATCTCCTAAATCACACATGGCTTTCTTAATGCCTACATTACCTATCTCACAAGAAATAGCAAACATACCTTGGTCATTGTATTTGGACGGAACTTTCTTTTGCAGTATTGCAGAGATATTCTCTCCTACATTTACTCTTTCGTTACCTATTAACCTCCTCTTGCTAGTGCACAATTCCTTGAGAAATTTTGCATAGCGAGGGATTTGTTTGATAGCATCGAGTAAATGGATATTTACCTCTTACCTTCCTGAATGTTTCGAGTATTTCTTTTTCCTCCTTCTCTTTCTTATCCTTCGCGAGCCTCCCTGGAAAAGGAGGTGGCATCACAACTGGTTTTTGTATTTCTGATTTCGGTCTGGCTTTTGGATCAGAGATCTACTTTTCCCGTTCCTTGTCTTGCCCATGACTTTTGTTTGGAACTATTTCCAGAACTTTTCCGCTACGAAGAGTTATTGCACTTGCATTCTACCGAGGATTCGACTCTGTATGGGAAGGTAATTTACCTTGAGATTCCAAATGATTAACTGCCATCGAGAGTTTACTAACTTGATTAGTTAACTCCTGTGTTGATGCATCTGTCCTTTGTTGGTATTTTGCAGCATCGTCGGCAAGTCTCTCTATAACAGCTTCTAGAGATGTGCTCGGCTTGGGTGGCAGTTGCGGTGGTTGCAAAGGTCTCGGTTGGTATGACGGATTATATCGGGGATTAGCTCCGTAATTCAAGTTGGGATGATCCTTCCACCCGGGATTATAGGTGTTGGAGAAAGGATCATAGCATCTTTGTAGAGGTCTCGGAAAACCTCCGACATCGCCAACATGTGCCGTTGAATTTTCGTTAAGGATTGGGCACAAATCCGTCGGATGTTCAGACTAGTACAAACTCCACACAGTTGGGTCCGATTCTTCTTTTCTGTAAGCATAGATTGAATAATATTAGTAAGCTTATCCAATTTATCTTCTAAGGATGAAACGTTTACCCCATTAACCCGTCTTGTGGGTTCTGAATTCGGCCGATACTGTTGAGAATTTGCCGCCATAGTGGATATCAGTTATCTTGCCCTTTGAGGAGTCATATTGACAAGCACCCCCTACTAGCCGTGTCAATCATTTTCATTTCCATAGGGAGCAAACCCTCGTAGAAATACTAAAGAAGTGATTGCTCGGTCAAATCGTGTTGAGGACAACTTGCACACAGTTTTTTGTATTGCTCCCAATAGTCGTAGAGCGATTCACTCTCCATTTGTTGAATTCCCACTATGTCTCTCCTAAGTTCAGCTGCTCGCGATGCTGGGAAAAATCTGTCAAGAAAAACACGAGATAAGTCATCCCACGTTGTAATAGAACCAGGGGGTAAGTAAAATAACCATTCTCTTACTATATCAACTAAAGAAAAAGGAAAGGCCCGAAGTTTAATTTCATCTTCGGTTACTCCCTGTGGTTTCATACTTGAATAGACCATGTGGAATTCTCTCAAGTGGGTTTGTGGATTTTCGTTCTTCAAGCCTCGAAAAGTGGGCAAAAGGTGGATCAGGCCTGACTTCAACTCGAACGAGGTTTCTCTGGCTGGATAGTTGATGCATAACGGTGTTTGCTCGTTGGGAGCAGCGGCTAGCTAACGAATGGTTCGGTTTGCCATCCTTTCTTGTTCACCGAGGTTGTCTTCTACTCTTTTTGTTTCAGGAAGTGGTTTAGTCTCAGGTTCAACCACTTCGACTTGTTTTCCACGTTCAATTGCTTCTACACGTTAAAGAACTTCCGTCTCTTTACGTATTGCTCGTGCTGATTTTTCGATCTCTGGGTCGTATTCGAGATCTCCGGATGAAGATCTGGTCATGAAGATGATTTAAACAATTATAAGTGTTGCCAGTCCCCGGCAACGGCGCCAAAACTGATGGGTGTCGAATCCACCAATATAAACCTACGCCTTAGTTTGCAAATTATGCAGTATATGGAGTAGGATCGATCCCTCAGAGACTGGTTTACTGTAAATTGTTGCTCGCTTGACCAGATTTATGTCAGGGCAGCTGTCGTGCCCAAGACGTTCGGGGGGATAAAAATTTGAAAACCTGAAATAAACAGAAAAATAACGTCAAAAGTAAAAGTTGAAAACAAAATAATAAAAACCGTGAAATAAATATTAAGAAAAATTAATTAGAATGGGCTCAGCTTTAGACACGAATTTTCCTCGTCTTTGAACCGATCCTCAAAATTGGATGAACTCCTCTTTTCCAATAAGCTAGTTATAGCTACCAAGGACGCCTCGGACACCAACTCTTCCTTGTGTAAATTAGTTATGGAACGTCCAATAACTAATTCTTACCGATCGAACAACCACGAAAAGTTCGTGATTTAGAACTCCAGCAGCTTTGCGTTCTAGAAGATCCTAGCTCGAACCAATGCCCTCAACTGCGTGGGACATTTAAATTCGGTTACTACTTCCCTTGACGGAACCAAACAGCAATCTCCACTTGGCACGCCCATGTGTTCACAGAAAACCGATTAGAAGCATTCCTTTCGGAATTCCAACTGTACGTCTAACCACACTAAATCAAATGACGTCTTTTTTGACTTAGTGTTGATCTAACTTTATGAGTTGACAAAATCATACTCTTAATCCGGAGAAGTAATAAGTACTGAAATTTTAGGAGTTAAATGGCTCGGGTTCGTAACTCACGGGTTTTGACGAGGCTAATTTCGGCCAAAAGTTGAAAATGGGTTTAGTTGGCTAAGGTTTGGGGCATGTTGGTGTTTGATAAATTAAATAAGGTAGAAATGGTGAAAAGATGGGTGATGTGATTGAGTATGGGGGTTGGAATATATTAAAGTGGGGTGGTTGACTATTTGGAAAAAAATTGAAAAAGGAATTGCAAATGGCTTGATTTGGTGATTAGCTACTGGAAATTAAAAATTGAAGGAAAGAAAACTAAAGAAACAACAATGCTACGTGAAAAAAGAGAGAATGTATTGAAAGACAAAAGCTAAATGTTTTTTTTTGATTGATGAATTAATGAACAATACAAGCTCTATTTATACTAGGGAGTTTACTAAATTAGGAGCCAACTAGTCATAGGAAATTAAGGAAAAAAAATATCCCATAATAAAATAAATCCCAAAATAATCTCCCCCACTAAGTCAACACAATTTTCAGCTAATTAATATTGGAAAAATTCTACTTTGGTCCTCCTTCTTTGCTTCTTTCTTCAATTTACCCTAATTGTTTCCTTTTTCTTCTATTTAGCCCCAAATTACATTGAATATTTTATGACAGCTGACTCCTATTTTCTTATTTTTGTCATATATATATATATCTTAGAATGCAAAAAAAAAAACATAAAAATCACAATGTTCCAAGTTCAGTGTTTAATCCGCAAAATTAACATGGCCTACTACACACCCTTGTGGGTTACATGGTCGTGTGGAATGGTTCAACCCATGTGGCTCTTGCAGCTTGCTCCGACATTTCAGTTTTTGCTCCTTTTGCTATCAAGTGCTTTATTAAGCATTAAAACATGAATTTAAAGGATTAGGAGCATAAAATTCACAATTAACATTGAATAATCACCTAAAAACACATTTGAGGTTAAAACATGTTACTTTTAACACTTATCAGCCACAAAGGCTTAACATAAGATGACGTGTTTACTGCCCCGGTAGACTATCTTAGAGAGTGTCATGGGGTTTCTCCCACATGGTATTATACATATTTTCATGTTGTGCTCTGCTAGTCCGATTTACATCTTACCAGAGGCAACATCATTAATAATCTCATTGTCATATGATGCCATGGGTCCCTACCACATGGTATTATACATATTTTCAAATCGTGGTCTGTTAGTCTAGTTAGTAATGTAGCTGCCCTACCAAAGACATCACAAATGGTTGTTTGCTCACTTGCCATAGAATATGCTTACCTATATTCGTTCACACGCCTAACTAATTCATGTTTTCCCATGTCAGACTTCACATGAATTCATACCACACATCATCTTATTCATGCAGTAACCTTACAATACTTCATACACACATTTACAATACTTCATACACACATACACTCATCAACTATTAGAGTACGCATCAACATACGAATAACCATGTGTAAATTAATATCCATAATTCAGGTTCAAGACTCACTTGAAACTCACCTTTACTGTAGCTAGGAGTTCCAAATTTGATCGTCCTTGAACCAACAACTTAAAAGATCATGGAACTTCATTAAAATCCTATTTACAAACAGTTTAGTAACATCTCAATTATTAAAAACGTAGGAGATCCTAAATTAAATACATGGTTTCAAGCACACTAATAACAAAATAAACAAAAATAAAATAATATAGAGAGATGAAAAAAATCAATAGAACAACAGTTGAAAAAATAATAACAGTAAATTGCATAATAAAATAAAATATATAAGTCTGAAAAATAAAATAAGAATAATAAAAATAAAAGTACAAATAAAAATAACGAGAAAAATAAATAAAACATAAAACTAGATAAAGTCACTAAGAGGCGCAGGTACAACAGGAGGATCAAGTGAAGAAATATGAAAATGCTAGCACATTTGCTGAAGATAGGCCTCGATGCGATCCTACTGGCATTGAAGTTGACAGAAGTGCTCTAAATGCCACTGCTAAAAGTGGTCGATCCATTCTGACTGCTGCTGCTCTAGGCAATAGATGTCCTCAAGCGTAACTGTATGCATAACAACGAAGTGACTAGCAAGAAGAATAGGTTGAGTTGGGTTGGCATGTCTAGGTGGGTCATCGTCCGGAAGCTCTTCATTCTCATCTTGAGGATTTGGATGAAATAGTGTATAATGGTTTGGACACACTCGGTGCTGAAGGTGAATCATCTGCATGTGGGTCATGACAGACAACCCCTGAGGGGCCATTTTTCCGACCAGAGTGAAGTATGCAGTCTGCTCCAGAGTGTCAATAAGCCCAAAGTAACTTGCCAGGCAAGTCACGTAGGGACCCATACAGATTGGTCCCTTCCTTTTCTGATTGAACTGATGGCGACAACTAGCGGTATCGATCAGATGGCGTGTCTTCATAGTCCATAGAAAATAGGCGTTTGAAGTACTGGCGACTTCCTACTAATAAATATGTGGGCCAAAATTGCATGAATATAGCGCAAAGTTGAAGGTAAGCATGTTGCCTTCGACTGAATCGGGTTATACTGCGACTCAATTCAGTAATGTCGGACCACTAGAGTGGGGTCGGTTGATGGATGTGCCTGGAAAGCGTCAGAAACTCTAGGGTACTCATAAATTTCTTAGAATATAATCTGAATGCAGCTCCAAAGCTCGGGATGCTAAAGTGGAGTGTCGTACCCCCAAGTCAGAATGAAATAGTGTGAGGCTCGTCCCACTGTGAAACCATTGGCTGTAAGAAGAAGGTAGAGTAGAACTCCAGTGTGAGTTTTGCATAAGTGGGCTCCAAGATGGTAAAGAATCGATCCCAAGGTGCTGTGTTGATTAGTATGTTGACCCTGACAGCTAAATGGACTGCTTGTACAGCCTTCCAATCAATGTATTGACCCATTCCTAAGGGTTGCTCATTCATGTGTTGATATTGGTCCTTTTGTGGACCCAGACTGAATCAGAGACACGGGTGTCTAGTGGCTGTGGTTTGAGTCGAAGATGAAGATTCACCCGATGTCTTCAACTATTTAGAGGCGGGGATAGCGATCTTAGTTTTTCCTCTAGTATTTGTCATTTTGTATCGGAAATAAGGGATGAGTGGATCAGTTATTGGGGCATCGTCAACTTCGATAAAGTAAATCTAATATGAACAAAATCAACAAGGGCAACAATTATTCGTAAAAAATATCCAAGTACATCGTGTTAAACAAAACTAACCCAAAAAATTGAATCTGTATCATAGAGATCTAGCATTAACAAAAATAGAATAATCAACATCAATCACTACATATGTGATTCACCTAAAATCTATACAAATACAAATTAATACAGCAGATAAAGAAATAAAAAAAAATGAAACACAACGGACCAAGTTCAATCCACCTCAGAACGAAAACTGACTCACAGAATAAGCACTAAATAATTCAAAGAGACAAAAAACCTAATCTAATACTAGTAAATAAAGCAATTTAGCAGACTAATAATAATACTAATAATAACAGTAAACAGAATAATAATGATGAACAATAAAAGAAATAAAATTAAATAACATAAAAATAAAAATAAAAATAAAATAAAAATTGATGCTAGAAGAGAACAAAGGTCAAATGACGGTTAGGGGAAGTTGGAGAGGTGGCCGACGGCGTAAGGTCGACGGCATAGAGGGGAGAGTGAAGGGACGGAAAACCTACGAGGAGGATGGTGGCGTGCATGGAGAAAATGAGGCGGAATGGCTACGATGGTGAGGAAGGAGATGATGAGGAGGGAACGAATATTGAGAGTAAGGGAGAAAGGCCAAAGGGGTAAACGGTGGTGTGAAGGGAAATCGGTAGTTAGACGGTAAGGGGCAGTTTTTGGGCACATAGTTGGGTAGGGTTTGATGGAGGAGATGATGGTCGGTTGGGGTGGATCAAGAAGAAAGAGAGATGGGCAATGGTTCGATCGGCATAGTTGTGTATAGAAAGGGGGACAAACGAAGATGAAGGGTTGGAGAAAGAAAAAGGGGAATGAAAGGGTTAGGGTTTCAGATTTAAAAAGAAGGCACAGTTGTGTATATGGCTTGTGTTAGGCCAAATGACTATGTCATGCAACCGTGTATACCTTTGAGACCGTGTGGGTCTTAAAATGTTTTTTAAAAAAATTTCTCCATTGCTCACACGATCTATGACACGCTCGTATGTCTTAGCCGTGTGTACCATATGGCCGTGTCTCCAGGTTATATGTATTCACCCAGGCCGTGTGGGTTTATTATTTGCTTCTCCCATATTAGTGTATAGGGGCGAGTGGGTCACATGACCGTATCGCCAAGCTGTTTGACTCTTTAGGGCCGTGTGGTTTCTAAATTTTTTTTATTCCTTGTGCGCCCTTGCCATGTAGATTTGGATTTTAGATTAAGTCAGATTTTAGATTCGACTTACCTTTTCAAACTCACGATTAAGTCAGATTTTAGATTCAAAGCTCCTCTTTCTTGTTATCAATATCACCACCAAAATAAAGTTTGAGTTGATGATCATTTATCTTGAATGTGTCATAATTAAGGTGTGTTACCTCAATGGCACCATAAGGTAATACGTTTTGTACCACAAATGGATTTGACCATCTTGACTTAAGCTCTTCAGGAAACATTCGTGGATCTAAATTGTCTAGAAGTACTTTGTCTCCAACTTTAATTTGATTTTTCCTCTTTAAATGTACACCATGGCGTTGCTTTGTTACTTTTTTGTACATTCTTGGGTTCTCATAAGCCTTTGGTTTCCATTCATCTAATATGTTGAGTTGCACCATTCGTTCTCCACTTGTCCCTTGATTTCTATCACCTTGAACATGATACAGTTCTAACATGTTTTCATGAGTGATTTCCTGCAAAGAATGTTGAGCTGCATGATTACTAACATGGGCAGAATAATGAGTATCATCTTGCTCACTAGAAACTTTCACAACATCATGTGCTTGAAGATTAACCTCTTCATCACCTACCTCCAGGAAAAGTTCACCATTACTCACATCAATAATAGTTCTAGTAGTGGCTAAAAAGGGTCGACCTAAGATTATGGGTACCTCAATATCCTCATCCATGTCCAATATAACGAAATGAATAGAGAATATGAATTTATCGACTTTAACAAGTACATCCTCAACAATACCCTTAGGATACTTAATTGATATGTCAGCTAATTGAATACTCATCCTAATGGGTTTTAGTTCCCGGAGACCAAGTTGTTTGAACATTTTATAAGGCATTAGATTTATACAAGCACCCAAATCAGCCAAAGCTTTTTCAACATTTAAGCTACCAATAAAATAAGGGATAGTAAAACTCCCTGGATATTTAAGCTTGATGGGTAGTTTATTTTGGAGAATGGACGAGCACTCCTCATTTAGCTCCACAATGTACAATTTGTCTAACTTCGTTTTATTTGTTAACAACTCCTTTAAAATTTGTGTATACTTGGCCATCTACAAAAGGGCTTCAATAAAAGTTAACTTAATATGTATTATTTTCAAAAGTTCAAGAAATTTACCATATTTTTCATTCATGCGGTCTTTCTTCACCTTTTCTGGATATGGAATTGGTGGTTTGTATTCTCTAGCCACCTGCTTATGCCCTTTCTTTCTTTCTTCAGCCCCATAATTTTTCTCAACAACTTTTAGAGTCAGCTTCTTTTCAGGTTCGACTAACAGCTCTCCACTTCATACAATGATTGCATGGACTTGCTATTTTGGGTTGATTTCAGTGTAACTAGGTAAACTACCTTATTATCTCTCTAAAACAAATTTAGCAAGTTGACTAATCTGATTCTCGAGGCCCTGAATAGATGCATGTTGATTCCTCAAAGCTGTTTCAGTGTTCTAGAATCTAGTTTTTAACACAGAAATAAATGTAGTCAACATCTTTTCCAAATTTGACTGTTTTTCTTGCTGAGAGGGTTGTTGAATACCCGAAGGGGGTTCTGACCTTTAATTTTCTTGACCACCCCAAGAGAAATTCGGATGATTCCTCCTTTCTGGGTTATAGTTGTTGCTATAGGGGTTACTCTGAAGTCTATAATTATTACCCATAAAGTCGACTTGCTCATGCTCCATGGTAGACTTAAAGGGTAAACTTCTAGATTGATCATCCCCGCTCCAGTCGTATCACATCGCATTACCAAATTCACCAATTTACTGAAACTCAAAACCGTCAATCTTTTTACTAAGACCTTCAACCTAACTCACTAACGTAGCAACTGCATCTATATTAAAAACACTGGCTGCCTTAGTAGACTTTGTTTCCATAATTTGTCCTTCATAATTATTCAGTGTTATCTCCTCAATAAGTTATTGGGTTGTCTTAGGTGCTTTTTTATTTAGTGTTCCACCAGATAATGCATCAATTATCTACCTAGTCAAAAGGTTCAAATAATTGAAAAATGTTTGAACTTATAACAAGAAAGGTAATCCATGATGAGGACACCTTCTCAAAAGATCTTTAAATATCTCCCATGCATCGTACAATGTTTCAAGCTCAAATTGAGAAAAAGAAGAGATGTCATTCCTCAACTTGGTTGTTTTGGTTGGTGGAAAATACTTCAACAAAAAATTTTTAGTCATTTGAGCCCAAGTGGTGATGGAACCCTGTGGAAGTGAATTCAACCACTATTTTACCTTGTTCCTCAAAGAGAATAGGAACAACCCTAAGCGTATGACATCATCAGTAATGGCATTGATCATAAATGTGTCGTAGATCTCTAGAAAGTTAGCTAAATGAGCATTTAGATCTTCATTTTGCAACCTACCAACTTGAACATACTGCTGCACCATCTGAATTATGTTCGACTTAATCACAAAATTATTAGTAGCAATAGTTGGTCTGACAATACTCGATTCAACCCCAATCAGAATGGGCTTAGCATAGTCATACATAGTCCGATGATCAGGATGTATAGGAAGTTGTTGATTACCAGGATTATTATTTATCTCTACAGTAATGTCCTTTTACTCTTGATCATCTATTGCATTCTATTGACCTTGCCTTGCTTTTCTAAACTGTTTACGATTTCTACGAGCAGTTTTTTCGATCTCACTATAAGAAACTAATGGTTCCAATGGGTTGCCTTTAGTCATAAACCAATGGAACCTATAAGAATCGCACAAAATAAAAATTAGAATGTAAAAATTAAATTAAAAAAATATTAAAATAAAAATAAAAATTGCTAAATTAATAGAAATAAAGTTTTCGTAATATTCTAGTCCCCAACAACAACGCCAAAAACTCGATGTGTCAAGAAACTAACTAAAAATTTGACTAAGGCAAGTGCATCTATCACTGAATAGTATAGCCATAGTGAGGAAAGATATTGTTCCCATGAAGACTAAGAGTACTAGTAATTACAGTCTTTCTATTATTTAACCAAATAATTTGAGTAATCGATTTAAAACTAAAATTAACTAATTTAATTACTAACAAACATGCCAAAGAACAAAACACAAAAAATAATCGAGTGAAAAACCAAGAAGTGAAACAATACCCAGGAAATAATCCGTGTAGATTTCATCTGTCACTATCAATCTAAATTACACAAGTTTTTTTCTTAGCACATTGATCTGTAGAAATCCCTAAATTATGCTAATATCCCTTTCGAGCATAAGAGCAACTAACTCTAGGTTGATTAATTGAAATTTATTTTTAATTAAAAATCCTTTTTATCGCATTAAATAATGCTATAGATTCCCTTATTAGATTTGATTATAATTTGGTAGATTTATGTCTTCCTATTTCTAGGATTGCATGCAACTCCACTCAATTATGATAGATCTAATCTTAAACGGGGTCTATTCAACCACTGATTTAAGCATATAAAATATGGATCAATAATATAGAAATATCAAACCAAGAATTAAGCACACATAATTGAGAACAAGAAACTAAGTATTTATTGCATAAAAATAAAAATCAAAAGACATAATCCATCATAGAGTTCATCTCCCTAGGTATTTAGAAAATTAGTTCATGCTTGAAAATAGAAACATCTAAGAGACAGTATAATCGAAAGAAATAAAGAAATTCATGATAACTTCCTAAGAAAGAAACTAAGAATCCTCAATCTTGACAAAAATATACTTCTAAGTGGCTTTAATGGTGTTTTTCGAGTTGTTTTCTTGAGTATTCTATGATGGTTATCTCCTATCTTCTTGTTTTTGTCCTATAAACGTCTTAGAATGCCCGAAAGACCTAAAAATCATGATTTTTCTTTGGTGTGCAATCCTTTGAAATCGACATGGCCTACCACACAACTGTGTGGGTCACACGGCCGTATGGAATGGTTCAGCCTATGTGGCTAGTATAGCTTCCTCCGGCGCTCCAATTTTTGCTCATTTCTCGCTCCTTTTGCTCCCAAGTGATCTATCAAGCATTAAAATATGGATTTAAAGGATTAGGTGCATAAAATTCACAATTAACATCGAATAATCACCCAAAAATGTATTAAGAATAAGGTAAAAACATATTACTTTTAGTACTTATCAATAGGCTATTAAAACAGTGAAATTAAAATTTTTACTGTAAAAATTTACAATTTAATTTCGACCCTTAATTTTTTTTTTTCTAATTTTACCCCTATCTAAAACCAAGGGTTTATACCACTAGACCACATTCAATGGAGCTTACCCCATTTATTTATCCATGCATGCTACTAGAGGAAAAAAGAGTAAAAGGGGGAATAAAAAGAGAACCAACTATCTTTTAACCTTTCTCTTTCTTATTCTTTTGGTTTAAGGGTTTCTCACATTGACAGACTCTTTTTTTAGGTTTCTATTTATATTGTTGATCTAATTTTCATTAATTATTAATCGGTTTTTTTATAAAAATAATATTAAAAAATTTAATAATTACAAAAATAGAGTCAGGAATAAATTAATTACGGAAATAGAGTGTTTGTTACAATAACTTTGGGTGTCGCCTGACACATTGATGACATCGATAAACTTTTTTTTTAAATCTAGCAGGAGAAAAAAGCTTTTAAAGAGGTTTAAAAATTAAATCATATCATATCAAACTTTTTCTAAGACATCATCAATCAACCAATCAATCAACCAAATATCTAAATTTCCTTCTCAAAAGGATTAGTTTCAAGAGTATCATGACATCAATCAAGGTTTTCATTTAAAGAGGCATCAATTAAAAGCTTCCTAAGAAAGAATCAATCAAAATGATTTCAATCTCCAAATTTTCTTAATAAGTAAGGAACAATAGGACTTTCCTAAAAGATAACAGCTAAAGCTTAAGCAAGTATTAATTCAACAAAAATTTCAAATCCCAAAGAGATATGTCAAAACATGCCATTAACCATCATCAATCATAACAAGTTTCAGCCATAACCTAAAATATCATGCATGTATGCCATGATTCAAATACAAGTGCATCATAGTTTCATAAAGATTCTCAAGCTTATTGTGGCACCTCACACTGACTCAGTTCTCGGATTCGAATGTGTGAAATAACATTGTGATGCCAAAGCAACTCAGACTAATTCAACATAATTTAAATAGGTTTAATTCATTTTTATCAAAAGCATAACCAATAAATCATTTTAATAAAATTATTCACATGCAGTCATAGTATATAATAATCTATTTCATCTACTCATAGAATTATGATAAGTTAATTTCAAAGTTAGGAATCAAATCAAAACTCAAATTTTGAATATTAGATTTATATCTCGAGATAAGGGACATCATTTCTCGAGACAGGTCGTAAATTATTGTAGGATTTTTAGCTTCAAAGTTGACATTTCATGGTGTCTCGAGACAAGGTCCTAGTCTTGAAACCAACTTCCTCGGTCTTCTTATTTTTGCTTCGGAGTTTGAATTTCTCAAGACAAGGGGTTCTTGTCTCGAGACTTGGAGTAGGGTAATAACTATTTAGCTTCAATGTACTTCTAACATGAGACAAAGGCTACTTGTCTCGAGACATTAGGCTTTTGAATTTAAAAATTAAATGGAAATTTACCACACATATTCAACTAATTAAACTATCTAAACATGTTCAAACATTACCGAATTATGACCTTCAATACATCATTACTAAACCAACCAATTTGCACCTTAAAATTCACATAATCAAACATAATTAACTAGTAATCAAAAGATAAAATTCAACCATTATAACAGTATAGGTCACTTACCAAAAGTGTTAAAACTAATTTAAGTAACAAGCCAACTAACCTAGGTACATGTTATAATACCAACCTAGGTACATGTCATATGACCTCAAAATATATAAATACATACAAAATAGGATCGCAATGACTTCCAAGTTGAGCTTATAAGTTGGATGCTTGATCGAAGAATTTATTTAACTTTAATCCAAAACCTACACACGGAAAAAAGCAAATTCTTACGCTGAGTAATAGTTACTTAGTGTTGCTAACATAACTTGAATTCAATTATAAACTTAATAGAATTTAAGTAATATGAGTAACATAATAATTCAAGCTAACCAACTAACTATTTCACATTAACATCAAAGATACGTATATACCAATATTTCAATTATCATTTTAATTTATTCACATCAATGCTTTACTCAGTTTCTCAAAATAATTCTTGATGCACCCTCAGGGTATTTGCATCTAGTTTAACCTACCAAATCATGTATCATGTTAACATTAATATCTCATTTCGATTCAATAATGCTTAATATATCATTTTTACATTTTAACCCTTATTAACCAAATCGGATGCAAGAACGAATATACGGATCAATCCACCATCACACCAAATACGCACTGAAGTGCTAACGAAACATAAATGCACTGATCTCACCAACCACACCAGAATTCCCTGAATGTATTAATAAACTATCACCACATGTACATGCATAGAACTAAATCTCCCACCTATCAAAATGGACCCTATGACATGCTGACTATACTCTAGACTCTATCCAATAATGTTAATAAGGCAATTTTTTTGTTAATCATCATATAGTGTTCAACAAGCATGGACATGTACTATTCACATACCAATAATCATAATCGCATAATTAAGTATATATGTATCTGTCGAACACATTCTTATTGATAGTTACCATTCTTGAACATATACATATCGGTTCAAATATATATATTTAATTATTTAATAGACTTGAGTTATGAGAGCACAAACCAAAATATCTCTTCGTCGACGACTATGGATTTCCCTTTGTCCCGAGATGGTCCTACATCATCTTTAGCTACAAAATTAGATCTGAATACGAAAAATTCATTAATCACACAATTCAAGCACAATTCAACATATTAAATACATAAATGCATTTTATTTGATTTAGTCCCTATATACCCTAATATTCGAAACACTCATTTTTCACAATTTACCCAGTCGAATTTAAATCTGGATTAATAAATATAGTACAAGGACCTCTTACAACTATTATTTGTTGCCAAAACAAAAATTTTATAACCATTGCAATTTATTCCTTAATAATATCTAATTTATCAAATGTTCTAAGCTTAAATTACTAATACTTATCACATTTCTAACTTCTATAATGATTTTATGAAATATTATACGTGCATGAATCAATTTCCAAATACCTAATTTTTATAAGGTTTTTCAATAATAAAAACTTAATTAAGTCTCATTAATTACATAATCTAAAGCATGGGATAGTGCAATGACCCTATTTTCAGTGGTATTAAAAAATACGAGTTTGGAACCTCATTTCCATAAACCGAGTTCATAAGGGTAAAATATAAATATTAAATAAGTTCATATGAAAATATATTGAAGTTTGATTAAGTAATTCAACTGAGAAAATAGTTAATTAAATCTCAGGTACTACATTATAAAAGTCTAATCGCTATTGAGTTTTAATTTAGAAAGTGTTTGGGGCGTAAATAGTAATTATCCAAAAGATCAAAATGATTATTAAACCATTGTCGTTTTAAATTTAGTGGGTAGTGATGATGAAAACCATTAATTAAAATTAATTATGATTAATATATATGATTTAAGCTAATAATTAATTAAGATTAACTAAATTAATTAAACTTTAAACTATATATTTTAAGTTTAGTGGAAAGAAAGATGAAACGACTCTCATCATCTTTCTCCACCATTTTCCATTAAAGAAAGAAAGAAAGAAAGAAAGAAAGAAAGAAAATCTCAAGCATTCAACTAAGCTTTCAGCTATTCAATTCTTAAGGTAATCAAGCCATTTCTTTGAAATTTTTATAGATTTATGATCATGAGAGCTTGATTTAGCTAGCCCATCTTTCAATTTGTTCAATTACTTAGTTTTTAGCAAGTTTCATGATATTGGTGCACGTAGAATAGGACAGCAAGTTTGTCCGAGTCGTGGATTTCTCCTAGGGCTCTAGATGAATTAATGGAAACTTGGAGTTTGACCCAACCTGAAATAGAAACAAATCCAAGCCAAATTTATGAATTAAAAGGGAATTAATTAAGACAAATAATTAAGATAGAAAAAGAACAATGAATCCAAATTAAAGATTAGAAATAATTAAACAAGACATAACAGGATAACAAAGAAACAAAACAAGAAAGATGGAAAAGATGGAAAGTGGCGTGTAGAACTCCTAAGGAGCATTGGAAACAAGATGAATCCACAACCCCTTAAAATGATTCTAATTTCCCCTCAAAGAAAGAAAATTTGGCAAGAAAAAGCTTCAATATGATTGCCATAATGTTGCCTACATAATAAGAGTACAGGGGCCTAGTAAACAAAGCTAGACACGGAGGGCTTAAATTAACGTAGAGTCACCACTAACCAATTAGGGCTAGGTTGGTTAGCCACCTATCGTCTAAAAGTCTAGAATTAATACTACGAAAAAATCCTAAAAGTCTAAACTCGATCTGATCACCAAATTTCAGGTTTGAGAGCACGGTTATGTAACACCCCAAACCCGGTCTAGACGTTATGGTCGAATCTGGCGATGTCACATGGAAAGAGATTTGAAGACAAGATTGTCAATTTTAAAAACCCTTACAGTAAGTTAGCTTTTATTTAATTAGAAAAAAATAGTTAATTTGCTTTAAAACTTGTCTCTTAGCAGAAGCTTTTGTAACAAATTAATTTAGGGAAAATCGTTCCTATTTACGAAAAACTTTAGTTTTTAGAAAAAAAACTGCGTTTTGTGGAGTCGCAGTTTTTAAAAAATCCATAAAAAATAGTATAAAATCTCAAATTTAAAGCCAACTAGTCCATAATCTAGAAGATACATTAAAAGCCCCAAATAAGTAATAAATTCTAGGCATTAACGGAAAATAGTCTAAAATTTACGTGTGGCCATCATCGAGTCCTCCGCTGCACCGACCCGTCAAGTCTGGGGATTACCTGTACAGATTAAATAAAGAAAGGGTGAGTTGTCACAAACTCAGTGTGTAATACCTACAGAAAACATGCATACAGATAATCAACATAATTCAGTTAGATACAGTTTGGGGCCCATGCCCATCACAGAATCAGTTTGGGCCTTAGCCCATTCAGATACAGTCTCAAAAATACATTAGGGCATCGGCCCATATCAGATACAAAATGTAGATACAGTAAATCAGAATCTACCCACCAGCATCTACACACCATCTCCGTCCAACCCTACACACCATTTGGGGATTAAATCAACCCACCCATCCCTACACACCATGCTGTACCGAAATGCGGTACAAAATCAGAAGGTTGCAGTTCAGCTGATAGATAACAGGCTTAATATCCTTTCAGACACTTCCTCCAAATATCATCAACCCACCCCGATGCAATTTAACATACAAAATATGTCATGCCATTATGCAATTAACAGTACATACATTCAGATATCATAAGTCGTGCTCGGTATAGAAATCAGATAGACAGATCACACATATAGGGGTCTAAGTAAAGCTTACTGACCCTACAGTAGGTTCACAGTCGACTTGGGCGACCCGTGCAACCTTACAGAACTTTTCAAAAAAATGGGCTCACACGTCCATGTGGCCCACTCGGCCCAAATTGGCCTTGGCCACATCATCCATTTTTAATGTTACCCGTGCTAGTTAATTATTCATATATGTTTTCACTATTTACTTATATGTTCCTTCAAAGTTGTCTACTTGAGTCACTGTTACTAAATTATTTATATTTTGAGCTACAAGATTCTGAATTAAGATCTTCTTGATGTCTCTAAAACTAGACTCAAATACCTTTCTACCATAAAGTTTTCAAAATTTTTGGTTTAGCTAATAAGTACAATAAAATCTTCAAACTGACCCCTGTTCTACTATCTAGCTGATTCGTTCCTTCTTTGCTAAAAATTAATTATCTCTTAGTACAAAATTTGGATGATGTTTCCATTTATTTCTATTAAAAATAGACTCATTAGTAATTTAAAAATGTACATTTTAACCCGTAATTATTTTTCTCCCATTTTTGATGATTTTCCAAGGTCAGAACAGGGGAACCCGAATTCAATTTGCCTTGTCTAACAAAGTTTATTATACCTTACGATTTACAATTTCATTACTTACACTGTTTCTTCTATGAGAAACTAGACTCAATAATATTTAATTCCATATTTTGTTCATCCTCTAATTCGGTTTCCACAATTTATGGCAAATTTTCAAAGTTAGCCTATTACTGTTGTCCAAACAACAAGCAATTTTTGCTTTTCGGCGAATCTTTTTTTTTTCCTTTTTGCGTTTCGGGTACACACCTAGTTTTGTTTGATGCTAAAATAGTCCCTAAACACTCCAAATCCTATAATCAAGACACTCAACATCAATTTAATGGATTTACAAGTGAATTGACAACCAAGAACGAATCAAAACCCAACTTACCACCAACGATAACCCTCCATTTAACTATTGTTAAGACGAGAATGTTAAATTCACCAGTCCGAGCCTCCCCTTACGCCCAAATCGCAGAGAAAAAACATTACCACTTTAGTCGTTAAGAGTTTCATGAGAGAAACGAAGATAAACACTTGCCGAAACTGAGTGAGCACTAACCGCGTGTGAAGACGAAGGAAAATAAATGGATTAAAGAAAAATTAAGAAAAAGAAAAAGAAGAGAAAGATAGAAAAACTTGGAGAATTTCGGCAAGAGGAGAGGGAGAACAATAGACGGCTAAATTTTTTTGGAAAAGAGAGTCAAAACCCTAAACCCGATAACCCCCAAAATCCCTTAATCTTCTCCCATAATTCCCACTACACATCCACTACTTAGAATCCCCCTATTACAAAACTCTATCCCGAAATCTGAGCAAAACAAAATACCCTTGCCTGCATAGGGATTTGAACACAAGACCTCTACCATAATAACACACCATTTAATCACTAGACCAGCAGGCCCATTCTGATGTAATTTACCCAAAAATCAAATAAAAGCCTATTAAACTAGAGTAATGTCTAATTCATTAAAAATACCAAAATTTGCCCAAGCGAAGGCTTGAACTTGGGACCTCCCAAACACTCCCAGAACACATAACCACTAAAGCTGATAGATATTTGTGTCATATTTTCAAAATAATGAAATTATAAATTTTGGGGCAGTACAGGTTACGTGTGGGGAAGGTTATAGCATCCCCACAATGCCTATCCAGTGATAGTACTATAGGGTAAATGGTAAATAAGATCTTAAAGACTAACCTAAATTCAAATGTTAAAACCTTATGGTTTCATTATAATGTAACACCTACTTAACTAACTTCATGTCAACATTTATAGGATGGAAAAATGACCTAAAGTTTCCTCTTTTAAAATGAATAGTAATAAAATATGAAAATTAATTAAATTGGCTAAAGTTAATGAAAAGTTAAAACTCTTTCAAAAAGGGTAATAATAAAAACAAAACTTAAATAAATGGAATAAATAAGACATTGACATGATGATGATAATAATAACAATAATACACCTTATTCATAATACAATAAAAGAATCAAAGTAACATAAAAAAATAATATTAAAATGTATGTAAGGGGAATGTGTAAAAAAAAAATATATAAATAGACATGAAAATAAATAAAGACGAAATAAGAATAAATAAAAATTATACAAGTGTGAATAAATATAAAACATTAAAATAAAGTGCATAATTGACGTTAAATATGACGTTAAACATTAAAAAGGGGTAGTTTTTTAAATTTAAAAAGTAAGGGGTGGGAATAAATTATCCATTTTGACACCTATAAATAGGAGAGTTCTATTCATTCTTTCATTTTAACCTTATTTAAAAAAAAAATTCTTCCTCCTCTTCATCCTTGCATGTTGGCCATGGCTCCATCATCGGAGCCATTAGGTTCTCCGGCTTCTGGTGGTGGAGCTGCTGCATACAGTGGCCAGAATTTTTTTTCAAAATCAAAATTTTCTTCTAAAAAATCATTATTTTTTTTAAAAATCAAAGCTGTATTTTGAAATATTTGAAAAAGATCAAAATTTTATTTTAAAAATTTAAAGCTTTCCTTTAAAATGACTAAAAAAAACATATTTTTATTTTTAAAAATCTAAACTTTCTCTCTTTTTTTCTTTTAAAAAAGCACTACTTTTCATAAAGATCAAAGCTTTTATTTCGAAATAGTTAAAAAAAAATCAAAACTTTGTTTTAAAAATTTAAACTTTCCTTTAAAATGAATAAAAGAAACAAATTTTTATTTTTAAAAATCTAAACTTTCTCTTCTTTTTTTTCTTTGAAAAAATCACTACTTTTCTGAAATATCAAAGCTTTTATTTCGAAAGAGGTGAAAAAAATCAATTTTTTTTAAAAAAATTAAACTTTCTTTTAAAATGACTAAAAAACAAATTTTTATTTTTAAAAATCTAAACTTTCTCTTTTTAAAAAAAGTCAAAACTTTTCCCAAAATCAAGCCTTTTTTCTAAAAAAGAAAAACTTTTATTTTAGAAAGGGGAAGGGAAAAAAAAGGGGATTTTGGGGCTCTTAGGGGCGGAAGACCAATGTTTCGGTGACGTCCCCTTCATCGGCACCCAAACTCGATCCCTCAAGATATGTATATGACAAGAAAAAAGAAGAAAAGAATTAAAAGAAATAGAATACTTGTTGTTGTTGTTGTTGTTTTTACCTTTTTTTTAAGAACAAAATATGAAAAGCCTTATTTTTTTTCTTCTTTCATTTCATTTCATTTAAATATATTGTTTTTCAATCTTGTTTTTTTGTTGACTTTGGACTATTCCGATTGTGAACCATATACCATGATCTTTTGCAAAATTGCATCTTAAAGTAGATATTCTTCAATATAGTTCCTTTCTCTTGCTCTCTCTCTCTCTCTCTCTCCCTCTCCATCTCTCTAATTTTTCTTCTTTTTTTGGTTTCTTTTTCTGTTTTGTTGTTTTTTCTTTTTTAATTCTTGATTTAAGAAAAATCTTCTTTCTATAGACTCTTAGGGCTAGTTTAGCATTGCTTTTGAGAAGTGCTTTTAAAAAGTGTTATGGAAAAGTGATTTTGAGAAGTACTTTTGAAAAGTTTGGTTTAAGATTTAAGTATTTTGTACTGCTGTCAAAAATTGCTTTTGATAAATAAGATGTTCATTTTAGACATTGTGTTATAAAGTAATAAATATGTATATAAATAATGTTCAAATTAGTTAATATTATGATATCTTAGTAAGAATATAAAAAAATTATTATAATTTTTTGTTAATATTTTAATATATAAAATATAAATTTTAAATATTTTTTAAATAATTAATATTAATTAATCATAAAATTTAATTCGAATATATAAACTATATTTTAAAAATAAAATATGACCAATAAAAATTTAAATATATAATATTATATATAAAATAAATTTTAATAAGAAAATAATTACATACACCATATAAATATTATATAAAATACATTATAAGGGTTAAAATTATCATTTATTCCTAAAAGCACTTTTGCCAAAAGCAAAAGCTAAAAAAAAATGCTTTTACTTCTTGGTTGAAAAACACTTTTCAAAAGCACTTCTGACTCAAAAAGTTGTTTGTTTAGCATTGTTTCTTTCTTGAAAAGTGCTTTTGACCCCAAAAGCACTTTTGAGAAGCAATACTAAATAAAGTCTTACATTCTACAAGTAGATTAATTCCTAATTTAAACTGGCCATGAGCAATCAGAGATGGACTTGTTCCAATGCTATAGTGTTGGCTCGAGTTTGGGTGCCAAAAAAAGGGATAAAATAGGCTCAAATAGATGACTTCAAGGCTCGTATCGAAGGATCAATTTCTTTTGAAAATCTTCATTATCCTCTAGGGCATCTCATATCTTTTGTTTTTTAGAAATGCCTCTAGACTGTTCATTTATAAGTTTTCACCCTAGAGTTCATCTCCATCTTTTATGCTCTTGAAGACGTCATAATTTACCAAGGATTAACTTCTTGATTTGAACAAACATATTCGATCAAAATAGTCTTTTAAGGGTTGTAATGTGGTCTAAGGGTTAAGGGTGTTGTAATGTGGTCTAAGGGTTAAGGGTCAATCAGAGAAAGCTTTTCCAGGCTAATATATATTATGTGAAAGAGTACAAAAACTATGATAAGTTATTTTGAATTTTTGATTGCTCCTTCCATCTCCCGATCACTTTTCTTCGTCCTTACTCCTTCCTATTTCCTTTCTTTTTTTGTTTCTAACTCACTTTCCTTATTTCATTTTTCTTTTTGGAATGAGATAAGGAATTTAGAAATTTCCTTTCATTCTTCATGATATTTCTTGTCAATTCATGATGTTCGATGGATGACTTTAATTAGGGTTCAAAAAGAAGATACATCAGGCTCAAAATCGAGTAGCAAGGGATATAATTCTCTCCAAGTGACGGGAAGAATAAAAAGATGTCATTTATCATTTCAAAATATGGTTAATCTCATCACAAAGGTCATTATTGGGAATACGTCCATGTTTTCAATTTAATTTGCGCATAATCTCATGTTTGCCTCACAATCTTGTAAAATCATCGATCCATACCCAACACCTCACAAATTGTCCTCCAACGTGGAGGGTGATGTAACACCCCTAACCCAAATTCGTTATTGGAATAGGGTTACGAAGCATTACCGAAGATTACAAATAAAATGGACATAAACATTTCATAACATAATAATAATCACATCAAAACCAATAAAAATTATATATATTGTCCCTTAGACGAGCCCTCGAGGCCCTAAAAATGTGTTAAAAACAAGTCGGGACTAAATTGGGAACTCAAGGAATTTTTTAGAAAATATTGAAAATTTTAAAGCTGTAGGGGTCACACGGCTGTGTGGTTAGGCCGTGTGAGTAAGAGACACGCCCCTGTCTTAGGTCGCGTGGGTATTCAAATTAGGGACACACGACCGTGTCCCAGCCTATGGCTATGCCTATGTAACTCATTGACTTGGTCACACGTCCAAGCCAACGTCCGTGTGCTAGGTCATGTACCCTTTGAAGTAACCTCACACGCCCGTATGCTAGGTTGTGTGCTAGGTCGTGTAACAACCTGACTTGCAAACCTTTGAAAGCTACAAGGGACAAACGACTATGTAACCTAGCCGTGTGTCTCACACGGTTGAGACACACGTCTGTGTCTCAGCCCGTGTGGATGAAAATAAGGCATTTTACAAGTCATATTTCTCACCTAATTTGGTATAAACCTATACCCAAAAATGCACATATACACAAGCTATAATAAGACATCCAAAAAAAGCATAATCAAACCTTATAGAAATGGCATATCACATACAACCAATATGCCCTTAGGCACTTGAAATGACAACTTATAAACATGACTAATCATGTGTTAAATATAACCAATTGATCAACTAATCAAGTGTTCAATATAAGCTCTCACGAGCTACAAATCGGTAAGCTCATACGAGCTATGGTGTATCCACAACACATGTAGGACCCCAACCAAATCGGTAACCCTAATGACATGTCATTTGTATCCTACGAATTCCTAAGGTTCAAACAGGACTCGGTAAATTGCTATACATCATCGGATATGAGATTGGTATTTATACATGAAAATTATACAAGTCACATACATATAATGTAATTAAAACATATAAATACTGAATTTAATTACACGAACTTACCTCGTCGAGTAGATACGGAGGCGATTAATTCGAGATTTTCTCTTTGCCTCGATCTAACTTCGTACGAGGTCTGTCTTGATCTATACGAATAAATTTAATTCAATTTAATATATTTCTCATTCAATTTAATCCAAGACATATTTTTGTCAAAATTACCATATTGCCCCTATACCTTTATATATTTGCAATTTAGTCCCTAGTTCATAAAAATGGAAATTTACACAATTTTACCACAATGCACTATGGCCGAATATCAAATAGGTCCTTAGCATGCACTATAATTCAATTATTTCACAATTTTACTGTGTAATATTTCCTATTTTTCAATTTAGTCCTTATTTAACAATCTCACTAAAAATTCCTTTACAAAGTTGTTTATCTAACAACTACCATTCATTTTCTATCATCAAACTTAAAAACTCAAGCATGTTCATCAATGGTAAAACCCTAATAGTTTAACAGTTTCACAAATTAGTCCTCGGGCTAGCTAAATTAAGCTACAACGAACCCGAAAACATAGAAATAAATTAGAACAGGACAATAATCTCTTACAATGCAAGGAAAATAGCCTAGCTGAAACCTTCTCCTTCATTTTTCTATGGTGATCGGTTCTTTAGGTTAGAAAATGAAGAAGATAGTGTTTTAATTTCACGTTTTCTTTTATTAAACTAGTTTAATTTACTTAATTACAAAATTAACCTTTTAAATCATCACAATTTACGCAAATGCCAAGCCATGTACATCCACCTTCACTATTTATGGTTTCATTACCATTTAAGGACTTCCACTTTTAAGTTCTATAGATATTTAATACCTTTAGCTACTAGAACTCAACTTTTGTACTTTGCGCGATTTAGTCCTGTTTATCAAATTGAGCATATAAATGGTAAAATTTCTTAACGAAGTTTTTGTATGATACTACTATCATGCTGTAGGAAATAAAATAATAATAAAATAAATTTTTTGACTTCATATTTGTGTTCCCAAAACTACTGTTGTAATTTCACTAAAAATGGGTTGTTACAACTCTCCCCCTAAAGGGATTTTTGTCCCCGAAAATCTTACCAGAAAAGAGGTCTGGATATTTCTTTCTCATAGCTTCCTCGATTTTCCAAGTGGCTTCGTCAATCCCATGTCATTTCCATAGAAATTTTACTAAATTTATGTTTTTTCCCAATTCTTTAATCTCTCGTGTCAGAATTCTGATCGGTTCTTTAATGTATGCCATGTCAGACTGAATCTCGACATATTTCAGGGGGATAATATGTGAAGGGTCAGATCAGCATCATCGTAACAGATACATGTGAAAGACATTATGAATTCTTTCAAGTTCTGACGATAAAGCTAATCTGTATGTAATAGGTCTAATTCTTTTAGTAATCTCGTACAGCCTGATAAATCACGGACGCAGCTTTCCTGTGTGACCGAACCGAAGAAATTTCTTCCAGGGCGATACTTTCAAGAATACTCTGGCGTCGACTTGGAATTCTATATCTTTACGTTTAATACCCGCATACGATTTCTGACGATCTGAAGTTGCTTTCAATTTATCTCGAATTACTTTCATTTTTTCTTCAGTCTCATGAATCAAATCTACCTCGTGTAACTTTTTCTCACTAAGCTCGGTCCAGTATAACGGAGTTTGGCATTTACGACCATACAGAGCGTCATATGGTCCCATTTTTATACTCTACTAAAAACTATTATTATACGTGAATTCAACCAACAATAGGTATTTCTCCCAGTTGCCTTCAAACTCTAATACAGAACAACGAAGCATATATTCGAGAATCTGAATCACACGTTCAGACTGTCCATTGGTCTGAGGGTGAAATGCAGTGCTAAAATGCAACTGTGTACCAAGAGCTTCTTGTAACTTTCTTTAAAATCATGAGGTAAACCACGGATCTCTATCTGAAATAATAGAGACTGGCACTCCGTGAAATCTAACAATCTTAGAAACATATAACTCTGCTAATCTGTCAAGGGAAAAATCTGTGCGTACCAGAATAAAATGTGTGGGCTTTGTCAAACGGTCGACAATAACCCAAATGACATCTTTCCTTCTTGGTGATAGGGTAAACTTGATATGAAGTCCATAGTAACTTTATCTTATTTCTGCTCCGGTATCATCACTGGCTGTAACAGTCTTGAAGGTACTTGATGTTTAGCTTTAACTTGCTGACATATCAAACATCTCGTCACAAAATTAGAAATCTCGTATTTCATTCCCGGTCACCAGTATATCTGTCCCAAATCACTGTACATTTTATTACTTCCCGAATGAATAGACAAGTTACCACTATGAGCTTCATGCAAAATTTTCTGTATAAGCTTTGGGTTCTTCGGCATACAAACTCTACCTTTGAACAATAAACAATCATCAAGTCCTAACTAAAATTCTAAATCAGAAGTCGACTCACACTGTGCCCGTTTAGCTAACAAATCGTCATCACACTTCTGAGCTTCACAGATTTGTTGTAAAAACATCGATTTAGCTTTCAACTCAACTAAGATCAAACAATATCCAGATAATGTCAATCACATATTCAACGTTCGCAAAGTAAACAAGAACTTTCTACTCAAAGAATTAGCAACTACGTTTGCTTTTCTCGGATGTAATCAATGATAAAATCATAATCTTTTAACAACTCGAGCCATCTACATTGTATCAGACTCAGATATTTGTACGACATTAAATACTTTAAACTCTTGTGATTGGTAAATATGTGACATTTTTTTCCAAACAAATGGTGTCGCCAAATTTTCAATGCAAACACGATAGCTGCCAACTCTAGGTCATGTGTTAGATAATTCTTTTTATGCGGCTTTAACTATCTGGAAGCATAAGCTATTACTTTGCCTTGCATACCATAAGTTATTACTTTGCCTTCCTGCATCAAAGAACAACCTAAACCATTCAAAGATGAGTCGCTGAAAATTACAAATTCTTTACCCAATTTAGGCTGAACCAGAACTGGTGCTTCGGTTAGTAGTGCTTTCAACTAATTGAATCTTTGCTGACATTTATTAGACCAGTCAAACTTCACATCTTTCTGTAATAATCGCGTCATCGGTGTAGCTATCATTAAGAACCCTTTGATGAGTCTTCGGTAATAGCCAACTAATCCTAGAAAACTTCTGACTTCAGATACATTTCTTGGTGGTTTTAGTCTAGAATTACGAAAATTTTACTTGGATAAACTCTGATGCATTTACCCGACATTATATGTCCCAAAAAACTGACTTCTCGGAGTAAAAACTTGCATCTTCTAAATTTAGTAAACAATTGTTTATCTCACAGAGTTTGAAACACAATCCTGAAGTGTTCAGCATGTTCAGAATCTTCTCGAGAATAGATCAGAATGTCATTATTAAATACCACAACAAATCTGTCTAGATACAGTGTGAAGATTCTGTTCATGAAATCCATAAATATTACAGGTGTATTTGTTAAACCAAATGGCATCACAAGAAATTTGTAGTGTTCGTACCTAGTTCAGAATACATTTTTCGGCACATCTGAATCTTTCACTAGTAGCTAATAATAACCAGAACGAAGATCAATCTTCGAGAATATTGTACCACCTTTCAACTAATCAAATAAATCGTCAATACAGGGCAGTGGATTTTATTCTTGATTGTAACTTTGTTGAGCTGACAGTAATCTATACACAATCTCATCAATCCGTCCTTTTTCTTAATGAACAGAATCGATGCACCCCAAAGTGAAAAACTAGGTCGAGCAAAACCTCTATCTATCAAAAGCTGTGCTTTCAACTCTTTTAACTTGATAGGAGCCATTCTGTAAGGTGCTATCGATATCGGTGATGTTCCCGGTACAAGTTCTGTAGCAAACTCAACCTCTCTGACCGACGGTAACCTAGGTAACTCCTCTGGAAACATATCGGAATGCTCGCAAACTAGTTGCACTGATTCAAGCTTCGATTCAGACACTTTAGTATCCAATACATAAGTAAGGTAAGTATTACAACCTTTTCTCATATATTTCTGCGCTGACATAGTTGATATAACAATAGGCAACCTACTCGGATTATTTGATTCAATACGAAGTGTCTCACCATTCTGACATTTTAATACAATAAGCTTTTGTCTACAATTTACAACAGCGTTGTGTAGAGTTAGGAAATCCATGCCCAAAATCACATTGAATTCATCAAATGATAACGGTATCAAATCAGCTAGAAAACTATAACCTCGAGTCATCAAAGGACAATTCTTGCAAACTTTATCAACTAGTACATACTAACCTAGGGGGTTTGATACTTTAACCATGAATTCAGTGGACTCAACATGTAAATTTTTACTAGATACTAAATTCATGCAAACATATGAATGGGTTGATCTCGGATCAATCAAAGTAGTAACATCAGTATCATAAATAGAGAAAGTATCGGTAATAAAATCTGGCGTAGAAGCATTCTCACGTGCACAAATAGCATAAGCCCTAACTAGTGCTCGTGCCTCGGATATCACAGTAGAATCTTTTGTAACTCCATGACTACCACTCACATTTTTAGGATTACGAGGTGGTTTACCTCTCACAGCTGTGTTGCTCGGTCTTGTAGTTTAAACTTTTTCTTTCTCGAATTTCCTTGGGCAATCTCTAAGATAGTGGTATAAGGAACCACACCTGAAACACGATCCATTCTTTGCTCGACACTCACCATAATATGGTCTGTTACAGTGTTTACACTCGGGTTTGGCATCTCTGACACTACCCACACTCGCTACAGAAGTAGCCTGAGGTTTAGGGCTGGAGCGTTATGTACCTCTATCTTTACTAGAATATCCCACAGAAGCAGTAGAACGATTGTGATGTTCTTTTGATTTCTTTGATACTTACTGATAGGACTTCCCAATCGATCTCTTTCTTGAGTCTCTAGCTTTAAAGTCTACACTTCTTTTCTCTTTACCCAGTTTTTAGGCCTAATGTGCCTGGTCAACCAGTACAATGAATTCTTTCAACTCAAGCTGTCCAACCAGAAGCTTTATGTCTTCATTTAACCCATCTTCAAATCTCTTACACATAGTTGTCTCAGTCGGAATACACTCCTACTCATATTCTAATATAGTTATACGACCCTGTTTGAGCTCTAAAAATTCTTTACGTTTCTGATGCAGAAACCTTTGACTGATGTATTTCTTTCGAAACTCTATTTGGAAGAATTCCAAAGTGATTTGCTCTCTCAGCACAACAAAAATCAATGTGTTCCACCACTGGTAAGCTAAATCTTTCAACAATGATCCCTTACATTTAACACATTCAGCCGGTGTATAGGATAGCTCATCAAAAACCCTGATCGTATTCTCTAACAAGAATTCAGCTCTCTCAGGATCATCTTCAATAGTAGCTCAGAATTCTTTAGCCCCGTACTTATGAATCATATCAATAAGTGGCTTACTAACTCGGATTGGTTCCATACCTTGAGGAATAATGGGAACCCGTTGGGGAGTAGGAAGGGTGGAGGTTGTTGAGCAGCTGGATTCGTCCGTACGAACTTGGTGAACCATGCATTAATTATTTGGAAGAAGGCTTCCTTAGCCTCTCATCCCCTGCCCTTAAATACGGATCTCGCACCGCTCAAAGCTACTCTATGAATGAAGGCTTGAGCGTTGCTCTCTACTTTATCGGAATCAGCTTGATTAGATGCCATTACTATAAGAAAACATATTTTAAAAAGGTCAGGAGATATCACACTATCACAGGTTATATAATGGCATGTATAATTAGACTCATACACACTATGTTTAGTATGAGACTCGACTAAGTCGTAGCTCTAATAGCAATAAATATAACATCCTTAACTCGAATCCATCGCCAGAGCAAGGTTACAGAGCATTACCAGAAATTACAAATAAAACGGACAGAAATTTCAAACATTTCACAACATAATAATCACATCAAAACCAATGAAAATAATATATATTGTCTCTTATACGAGCCCTCGAGGCCTTAAAAATGCGTTAGAAACAAGTCAGAACTAAATCAAGAACTTTGGAAAATTTTTGAAAAACATTAAAAAATTTCAAAGCTGCAGGACCGACGTTTCAGTGACATTCCCTTCATTGGAGCCCAAACCCAATTCTTCAAGATATATATATGAAAAAAAAGAAGAAAAGAAAAAAATAAATAAAATTTTTGTTGTTGTTTTTTTTTTACTTTTTTTTAAGAATAAAATATGAAAAGCCTTTCTTCTTTCGTTTCATTTCATCTATATATATTGTTTTTCAATCTTTTTTTTTGTAAAAACAATTTCATAATAATAGTAGTAGTACTGATGATAATAATAATAATAATTTAGGCCCTTGACAGACCCAAAAAGGAAGGAAAAAGAAAAGAAAGACAAAGACCTAAACTTGACCAAAATCGGGTAAGCTTCGAATGGGCCCAAGAGAGAATAAAAATTTAAAGGGAACAAATGGGCCTCCAATTGGGCTCAGAAAAAAAAGGGTGTCTACAATGATCCCCACGATCTAAAAAGATTGTTAAAACTCTTCATAAAGAAAACTCAAGAGAAATTCTTGAAGAGAAAAACTCAAAGAAAATTTTATTAACTCAAAAGAGAAAATTTGTTGAATGAATAATGAAGTTTGTAACAATGAAAAGTCTTTTATATAGGCTAGCTAAGTACATCCAAATAAAACTCTCAAGTATACTAAAACTCTAATTAATCTAAAGAAGAAGTAGTTTTAAACTAAATCTTCTTGTTGACTAGGAAACATAAAACTCCTAAATAACTTAATATACTTAAAAATATCCAAAATTCTAAATTAATAAATAATGAAATAAGAAAACCTAAAGAAAATACAATTTTGGACTCATATATAATAAAAATTAAGCATAAAAATCAGACCAATATGATTTAAACTCGAATTAAAAGCTCGGAACTCGTAATTTTCGTAATAACATCTTTTAGAAATTCTGCTCGCGCAATCTTCACTAAAACTGTCATAACTTGAGCTTATAAACTCAAAATAGAGCGATTCAAGGTGTGTTTCGAAGATAATAGATAGATGTTATGAGACATATGAACCCAAAAATGTCTGAATCCTATCCAAAAATTCATCACAAGTTGACTACTTTTTCAAACTTAAAAATTAGCAACTCCAGTGAATGGAATTTAATAATTTCACCCCATCCGTGCATGTATTTTTCCCCTTTCCTCGGAAAGATTCATCCTTGAATCTTTCCTTTGATTGAATAAGAAATAATATTTATCATAGGTGGAATGGGTTAATCGATCTCCTCTCAAAGGACCAACAAATACCTGAAAGAAAGAAACAAGTCCACTAGACAGATTCAAGTTAAGATTAGTGAAAACATAATCATTCCTTACTCTTCCATAGGTTTTTTCTTGCTTTTTATTTTTTTTCCAACTTGAGAACTCTCCAATTTTACCTCATTTCTATTTTCACTCACCAAAAGTGGACCATCAAGTAGATTTTTATCACTCAAGGGCTCTTTCTTTTCACATGATTTTCCTCACTTCCCATATCCCCTCAAAAGTACTATGGATATTCAATTCAGTACAATACATCTAAATAGGAGATCATGACATTTGTATCTCATCTAACTCCATAGATTCAAGGAAAATATTCTCACTATAATTTTTTTTTGGTTTACAAAGTTCGATATCACTGATCTCTTTTCCACTAGAGTAAGAGTCAACAAAAGATATAAAGTCATACTTACTTTCGTCTCTGGTTGGATGTTGAATTGGGAATAAAAAACCTTCATGATCATTTGAACTACATCATTAACATTGCACAATAGGTAAGATATCAACCGTACTCTTCCTTTTGTTTGACCCTTCTCTTGAATTGGCATACTAATTTATGCTCAACTTTCCCATCACAATAAGCTTCTGGATCATTTATTCCACGAAAGTTTCAAATAGAGAAATTTGGTTCAGCAAAAGAAGGCTATTCATGATCATTATTAACCAAATTCTCATCATTCGTGCAAGGTGCATGTCTAAAAGTATTTGCATGAAGACGAGGCTAATCATCCTCATCTCCCCAATTACGATTCCAACGCTTAATTTGAGTACTTAGATAAGCCAAATTTATGTTGATCATGTCTAGAATAGTGTCTCATTGGTAATCTCAAGCATCTCAAACCTCTTGATCTCTTCACAACGTTCCGATCATAGTATCAAATTTATCATTCATCGCAAAACTAACAAGGTTTTTCATCGTAACTGATGGACTTTCACTACTATTATCACTCCTTTTGTTGTTATGAGTATCATGAATTATTGTGAAATCCTAAAAGGAACACAACACTTAAGAAAAGAAAAATTAAGCAAACCTCACCATTATGCACTCGGAAATAAAATCAAACTCTCAATGAGGTAAAAATTAATCTTGTGCGAGAATCAAACTAAAATAGGCTAGACACCAAAGAATTGTGTTGGAATGAAGGAATGTGCAACGTGCTTAAACCTATTAACAAAAGAAACAATGAAGTGTTAGAATGTTTAAAGGAAAACTAAAAGGAAAAAAAAAACCAAGGCTAAGAGTAAATGGAAATTGCTGAAACCTAAAAACCCGAAAAATAACAAAGCAACTTGACAAATTTCATTTGACGTGTTCTGGATTTACAAAAATCACTAAATTTAAACTGAATCCTCCTAAAATAATGTAGATCTGATCTGGAAAGATTTGACATGAAATTCAACCCAAAAAATATTTTTTAATTCTTCTTTATTTTTCGTATTTTTCTTTTTTTCAATTTTTTGATCATTTTTTGTGGGAAATATTTTTTTATATTCCAATATAGTACCAAGAATTGGCTTGTGAAATTTTAAATTTTTTGGAAATTGTTTACCCATTGAAAAATATTTTTTTTCTAAAAAATTTTCTTCGTAAAAGACAACTTTGAAGTTTTTTTGCTGGAAATCAGTTTATAAAAATACAAAGAACACTCAAAACGCCTAAGAAAATGACACCAAATGATAAGGATGCATGTGGAACAGGAGTGCAAGTTTGTCTAAGTCGTGGATTTAGCTTATGGCTCTAAATGAATGAAGAGAAACTTGAAGTTTGACACAACCTAAAACGCAAACAAATCAAACTTAGATTTAACAATTAAAAGGGAAACAATTAAAACAAATAATTAAGATGGAAAAATAACAAGAAATCCAAATTAAATATTAGAAAAAATTAAACAAAACATAAGAAAATAACAAAGAAACGAAACAAGAAAGGTGGGAAAGATGGAAAGTGACGTGTAGAACTCCTAAGTAGCTTTGGAAACCAGATGAATCCACAAGCCCCTTTAAATGATTCTAATTTCCCCTCCAAGAAACAATATTTGGCAAGAAAAAACTTGAAGATGATTCCCACAATCTAAAAAGATTGTTAAAACTCTTCGTAAAGAAAACTCAAGAGAAATTCTTGAAGAGAAAAACTTAAAGAGAATTTTATTAACTCAAAAGATAAAAGTTGTTGAATGAATAATGAATTGTGTAACAATGAAGAGGCCTTTATATAGGCTAGTTAAGTACATCCAAATAAAACTTTCATGTATACTAAAATTTTAATTAATCTAAACAAGAAGTAGTTTTAAACTAAACCTTCTTGTTGACTAGGAAACATAAAATTCGTAAATAACTTAAAATTTTGGAATAAATAAATAATGAAATAATAAGACCTAATAAATACAATATTGGTCTCATATATAATAAATTATCGAATAAATAAATAATGAAATAATAAGACTTAAAAATAACATTAATCCCAAGCATTTGTTAATAAATTTAGTAAATTTTGCTTAAATCTCAATCATGGACATGAATTTATGAAATATGAAAATTTGTGCTTTATTATATGAATTTTGTGCATAAATTAAATCATTTCCATGTTATATTAATGTGTTATGCTTTAATAATGCAGTAGGACCATGAGGTGATATAATATGGAGCTCAGTACAATTCTTGCATGGACATGAAGAAATGCACCCTATTTGGATGGAAAAACCATGTAAAATTGGGTCATGAGGATGTTAATTTGACCTAGTTAAAGTGATGTTACAAGGTGAACATGTCTGGTTATTTATTGGGTTATGAAACCGTCCAACAAGGGGGAGTCAAGCCCAAATTTGGCACAATCTTGTGGCTGCCTAAAAATCAGCTTTGACAAAATTATTTAGAGGTTCCTACATTGTGAAAATCATTAAAAACCAGCACATAAAGATTGCTTAAGAAACCGTCCACCCCATGGCTAAATTTAACATGATTCCATACTTAAATCAAGCAACCAACTCACCCTCATTTCCACTTGTTATGTTCGGCCATTAATTGGAGAGAACCAAGGGATGTTTGACACCATTTTTTGTAAATTCAGCCACCAACCTCAAGTATAAATACCACACTCCTCTCACCTTTTCATTCATCCCTTCATCCTTAAATCATCCATCATCCATTCATTTGTTTTCATTCTCTCATTTTCTTCCTTCTTCCCATGCCTAGCACTTTAGCCAAAAAAATCGTGATAAGGTTGTCTCTTGGCCGACCACCTTGAGGAGCCATTAGAAAAAGAGCAACACGAGGAACGAAGGAAAACATCTTCATTTAAAGTTTGCGAGACTATCGATTTGAATAGATTTTATTCTTCTTTACTTTGTTATTTTGATTTAATCATGTTTGAATTTTGTTTTATGATATTGTCATCAGCAATGGTTGCTTAAATCTGTTGAGCTAGGATGATTGCTTTTATTGAATAAAGTTTTTTTAAATAATGTTTATAGTGTTTGTTCCTCAATCGATCATGTTTTCAATTAAATTCAAGTATGTATATCATTCATACGTGATTGGATGCATTTGAATTAGCTGAGCAATCCTGACCATACAACGGCTAATGGACAAAATAATTGAAAAGTGCATACTTAATTTAGATCCTGATCTAACTAAATTAAAGGTTCATAATAACTCTAACGAGCTCTATTATCTTGCATAGTTTTTAGATTTATGTGATTAAATTGTTTCAAACTTGATCCGTCCCTATTACTTCACATGAATTATAAGAAACCTTTAGTTTAATATGATCAGTAAAATGCATATTTCACTAAGTAAAAGATTTTGAAAAGACTTAATTTGTATGGAAGATCGAGTTGCCATGGAATGTTTTTCGAACACTGTTAAGTATGAGAAAAATAAACTAAGTTGAATAGTGTAATTATCCTAGCCTATTCATGTTATTGATTGTTGAATTTGTGTTTTTTCAGCTAAACTCATCTTATACATTTCATTTCATACTTTGCATTTAGATTAAATTGCATTATGGTCCATCTTAAATTTGGATAATTTAATTTAGCTTAAACATCATCACTCAAAATATTGTGTTTTTATCTCTAAAATTGTTAACTTTAATTTTACAATTAATTGATCAACATACACAGTCCCTATGGAGATGATAAAGCTTGTACTTAATATATTACTTGATAACGACTGTGTACACTTGTACAAACCTAAGCATTAGACAGTCTTAATTAAGAGACAGATCTACGAATACTATGAAGACATCTCAACCCAGAAATGCATGGATCCTATCCAAGAAGTTGTCGCAAGTTGACCGATTTTTCATACTTGAAAATTGGCAACTTTGGTGAATAGGATTTAATACATTTCTGTAACATCCCAAAATTTTCATTTAAAGAATGTAAAATTGTATCAAGAATGACCCATTGGCTTAATTGTTAAAAGGAAAATAAGGAGACAGTGTAATTAGCTTAAGGTCTCAAGTTCGATTCCCTTCTTTTGCGAAATAGCTTAATTTCGCTAATTTTTCTCCATTCAACTATTTTTGTATCACCCATGCCTATTAACCTAGGTATAATCATTTTTTTCATTTATTTTTTAACCATTAGTCATTCTTTTTCCATCCCTAGCCAGCCCTTCCTCTTCCCTTTTCTCCTCATTTAAGTTTTCTCCATTTTCCTCCACTATGTCGCCCACCAAGCTCCTTTTTCCATGCTGTCCTTCCCTCCTCCATTGGTTCTAGTTTTGGACTTTTTTGTAAAACCCCCAAAATTACTACAGTATGAAAGTAGGTATCTTTGATATAGTAAAATAAGGAAATAAAGTGGCAAAAAGGAAAATTTTGAGTTATGTCAACATTGGGAAGTATATTATGACATATTAATTCAAGAAAGGATTAAATCGCAAAAGTGAGAAAATTTTTGTTGCCTAAGAGTAAATACTCAAAATTTGAGGGGTTAAAGTGTAAATATGAAAAATTTGAAGGACCAATAGTACAAATATTTTAAGGGTGGAATAACCTAGAAACTAAGGAAAATGGATGAATTAGGACCAAATTGAATAGGTGAAGAATTATAAGGGACTAAATTATAATTTTACCAAATTAAGTGATGACTCAAGGATGGAATTTTAAAAGATCATAAAGGGCAAAATGGTCAATTAGAATGAGACGGAACTCTAGAAGGTAATGATGATGTTGGTGATATTTTTAATTAATTAATTAGATAAATGTTATTTAATTAATATTTTATTAAGATTTTTAGTAATATTTTATTATTAAATGATTAATATAAAAGGGAGGAAAGATGAAGAGAATTTATCATCATCTTTCATGCCTCCAACGTGAGAAGAAAAAAGAAAGAAAGAAAGAAAATTTCTTTTCTTTACAATTTGGTCCTTTCACCAAAAATTCACAATTTTCACTTAGAAATCAAAAAAATTTCCATAGCCACCAAGAGAGAAAATTAATAAGGAGACAATGGGGAGCTAGAATATCAAGTTAGATTCAAGAAATATAAGCTGAAGGAGAGAGAAAATCAAGTTAAAGATTGAAATCAATAGGACAAGGTAAGAACATTAAGATTTCAATATATTTTTGAGTTTGGTATTATTGAAAAAGTATGAAATTGATGTTATGGGAAATATTGTAGAGAAAGGAAATGAGGGTGTTATAAATTTGGTTATCAATATTTTACACTAAAACAGTTTTGGACAGTAGCAGTAGTTTGACTTTAAAATTTCACTAAAAATCGTAGAAATTGAATTAGAGGTTGAATAAGATATGAAATTAAATTTTATTGAGCATAGTTTTTTGTAGAAGAAATGGTGTAAGCAATAGAATTGTAAATTATGAGATATAATAAATTTTGTGTGACAAGGTCAAAATGATTTCAGGTTCCCCTATTTTTAATTTGGAAAATCATAAAAAAATTGTAAAAGAATAATTAGGGGTTTAAATTTATATGTTTAAATTATTGATTATTCTATTTTCAAGAGAAATAAACGGAAACATCATCCAAACCCCGTACTAAGAGATAACTAATTTTTAGTAAGCAAAGGTCAAAACTGTCAAACAGTAGAACAGAGATAAATTTGAAGATTTGACTGTACTTATTGGCTAAACTATAAATTTTTAAAATTTTATGGTAGAAATATATTTGAGTGTAGTTTCAAAAACATCAAGCGGTTCTTAATTTAGAATTCTGTAGCTCAAGATATAAATAATTTAGTGACTATGACTCAAGTGGACAGTTTTGAATGAACATATAAATAAATAGTGGATTTATAGATAATGTTACATAAAAGCATGTTATATAGATTAAGGATGTGGAATGGAGAATGGGAGGAGGAAAATATATGAATATTCAACTAGCATGAGTTTTCATTAAAAATGACTAACTTGTAAGTTTTGAGTTCAGAGACTAAATTGAATAAAAGTAAAATTTTAAGAGTAATTTTGTAAAAATATAAAAAATGACCAAATTGTATGAAATAAATTGTTTTATTATCTAAATTAATAAATTGAATGAAATATTAATTTAGATGAAGATCAAGTGAAAAATCAAGGGAAATGGAAAATTTCTAAAATGCCCCTGTATCTTGGTATTTCTACAATTTTAGCCTGAACATTTAATTGAATGAGAACTATGTGTTAGTATTGAATTGAATTTTGATTAGTGAATGAAAAAGTGACTTTGATATTGAAAGTAAATTGTACATTGAAAGTGAAATTTAAATTGAGAAAGTGATTTGAATACCCTATTAACTAATCGGGCTTAGTCGGATATAGTTGCCATGCCATAGGATTGGAACAGTACGGAAATTAATCGGCCTTGCCGACCAGGCACTATATATGTCGTATTAGGCACCACATGTATCCTTTTAGGCACTTTATGTGTCGTATACTGCTTCTGATATATTGATCAGGTACTGAGTACCGTTTTAGGCACAATGTGCCGTATTGGTGTGTTTTGTTGGATCCGTGTATCCACCAAAGTCTGAGTCTGTTAATAAGGGTAATTAATTGAAAAAGTTAAATCGAATGAAATGAATCAGTTGAGCCATTGAAAAGAAACGTGATTGAATATAAAAAGTGCGAATAGAAAGCATGAACAAAATGTTCATGAGATAAATAATGGTCAACGTGATAGTATATGATATTAACTAATGAAAGCCAAATTGCATTGTGGATATTGAGAAATGACAATTAAATATGAATTAGTTTGGTAAATCACGGATATTATATATATGTTCTATTATTAAAATTGAATTATTATTAGAAATATATTATCAAATTTAATACTCAATCTGGATTGAACGTGGGATTGAGCGCAATCGTTTTATGGCAAAGGATGAATTGACGGATAAGACCATAGTTGGACTATGGCACAAAAAGAAAGATGTGCTCATATCCGTAAGCCGTTCTTCGATTCAGTAAGAAATGGTAAGAGACTTATATGATTGAAATGAAATATTTATAGATTAATATTGCTATTGATTCAAAGGAAGTGTGTTTATTGGTTATATTGAATCTGATAAGGAAATTATGTATGTTGAGACGAGTAATAAACTCAAGTGTGACATGTCGAGAAAATAAGATTATCAAAGTTGAATTTATATGTAATATGTGCAAGTACGCTAACCAGTGTTGTTTCTTGATGCTTAGGCAAGTGTCAAGCTATTGGTTTGAAATATGAATGCTAGATAAAATGAAATGTTTAATAATTAATTTGTAAACTCCGGTAATGCTCCTTAACCCTGTTTCGGCGATAGATTTAGGTTAGGGGGTATTACATTTATCATCCTACCTTTTTGCTGTTATTTCACTATTTTTCCAGCCTTTAAATAGTCTCTTGAACCAATCAAAAATTGGCCTTTATTGCATCCACAGAGATCTCTATTGCCACCCTTTACCTTTCTAGAGTAAGTTCCTAATTCTCTCATTTTTCTATTTTTTTCCTATAATTTTGTTTTCAAAATCAAATCTAAAAAATTCGGTTTTGTATAGTAATTATCCCAAAAACGAATGATTTCCAGCCATACATCCCTTTTGAACTACCCAAAATTATCCCCAAAACTGTCGCCACCGGTGGTGGTAGTTACCCATAAAGTTTTCCTTTTTATTCATCGACGGTATGAGATTTATTCAGTAAAATATACTGCTATTCCAGACTTTATTTTTACTATTTTTCAAGTCCAATGATAGTCTTTAATTAGCTTTTAAACAAACTCCTTTGGTGTTTTGCAAAACTGCCCCTTTGTGGCCAATTGTGGGGGTGTGCCGCTCTTAATTATACCACTAGGAGCTACTGATTTTTTTTCGTAATTTTGTTTAGTATTTTCTAGCATGTTCAGATCCATCCTATCCTATCCTAGTTAGCCTTTGATCATGTGTGATTTAAGAATACTCGATCTTCCTTCGTTTGGCGAATTAGATTTGACAAATTAGGAAGCGTAAATGCAATTATTTGCAGGTTAATGCGTAGTTTCTATTTTTTAGTAGGGAATGTGTTAGTTGCTTGAATTAAGGTTTTAAATGAATGATTAGCTACTTATTTTATTATTATTATATTGTGTTAGGCGTTGTATGCATGTTTGCAAAAAGTCACTCATTTTCTGTTTAATTTGTACAGGTAATCCCTATACTTGACGGGTCGGTGCAGCAGAGGACTCGACGATGGCCACACGTAAATTTTAGACTGTTTTTCATTAATGTCTAGAATTTATTACTTATTTGGGGTTTTTGATGTAACTTTTGGACTATGAACTGGTTGGCTTTAAATTTGGGACTTTATATTGTTTTTATGATTTTTTTAAAAACACTATAACTCGACAAAACACGGTTTTTCTAAAAACTAAGGTTTTCATAGATAGAAAGGATTTTCCCTAAATTAATTGGTTACAAAAGCTTCTGCTAAGAGACAAATTTTAAAGCAAATCAACTAGTACTTTTTTTCCAAATTAAATGAAAGCTAACTAACTGTAATGGTTTTAACTTGACAATCTTGTCTTCAAATCCCATTCCATGTGACATCGCCAAATTCGTCCATAATGTTTAGGCCGACTTTGGGGTGTTACATTTAATGGTATCAGAGTCAGGTTGCAAAACTCGGCTGTGGATTATGGGTTTTATAAAAATTGGGCTTTCAAAAAATTGATTGATTTCCAAATGATTTGAAATGTTTTTACTAAGTAAGTGGTACACCAAGTCTCCGGCGCCTATCCTATAAGTATTCTAAACTGTGATTTGTTTTAAACTGAAACTTTTATGGATGGTATATTCTGAAACTACTATAGGTAGTAAACTGTACTGAAAACATTTTAGTTAGTGTATATTGAAAATTGTAGAGAAGCTGGAAACTGTAGTGAGACTGCAATTTACGAAAACAAACTCTTAATAAATGATACAGATTTACATAAAACATTTATTAATAAACACTAGAAATGTAATTGATTCATAAAACTTATAATACCAGATAAATCTGATTAGGTATGAGCACACGATGTATCCACGGATGGGGTACTAGAGGCCAAGGTAAAGGCCGTAGAGGGGCTTAAGCTAAGTCCTCGTCAACGGGCAGTCTACCATATTTGGATACGAGTGAGAAGCCAATGTCGCCCGCTACTGAGACTGAGCCTCATGATCGCATGGCTGGGGACTACTATGCTAAGGATTTTGGAGAGGGTCGTTGGGCCCAATACTAGATTTGAGGCGAGGGTCGGTTACGGAATGACTCCGGTCCATTGGAGCTAAGCTCTTCAGGGGTGTCACTTGGGTCGCCCCTAATGTGGCTGAGTACTAGATTGAGGCCATGCTGAGGATCATGGATGATCTAGATTGCACCCCTAAGCAGAAATTAAAGGTGTAATAGCGCGATTTTAAACCTAGTCAGAACAATGGTTTCGGGACCACAAATCAGATGAGGAAAAAATTATTTCTTATTAGATTTTTATGGTCTACAATTTCACTGAAAGATTTCGTTAAAATTTTGTTCGAAAATTTCGATGTTTGAGCACTCAATTTAGTCAAAAGGGCTAAATTGTAAAAAGTCCAAAAGTTGAGTTATGTTATGGACAAAAATGGACATGAAATAGGTGAAATAGGATATTTTTAAGTTAAGGACATTTTAGTAATTTGGTAATTAAAACAAATTAAAAAAGACAAAATACGGCCAAAATCATCATCTTCTCCATGAGTGCTGGCCGAATATCATGTGGACTCCATGGCTATGGTTTGTTCATTCGTTCAAGCTTCATGGTAAGTCCGTTCTAGCCTCATTTTTCTTGTTCTTTATATTTTTAGAATCCCGATAACTTGCTTAAGCTATTTCTATCATTAATTCGAGCTAGAAATTATATCTGAAAAATTACCCATAGATGAAAAGTGTGAATTTTGATGTTTCATGATAGAATATGAAGCTTAGAATTATGTTAACCGATTTTTGCTAAACGATTTTCAGCGAAAACGAGTGAAACGGTATAATTGTTAAAAATTATTATTGTTCATAAGTGCACTTTAGAGCAAGAATTTGATGTTGCTATAGAAGGAAAAATTGTTCAGTATGTCATAAAAAATAAGAAAAAGGAATAAAATTTAATTTCTGAACCTAGGGGAAAAATCATAATTTTGTGAAACTTTAGGGGCAAAAATGTAATTTTGCCAAAATGTGATTTTTGGACTGGATTGAATAATGTGAGTGTAAAATAAGTTAAAATGTGTTATTATTAGTCAAGAAAGACAAGGAATTGTCTTTAATTAGTGAAAAAGAAAAAAAATGAGAAAATGTGAGAAATTTCCTGATTGAATATTTAGAATAAAAAGGGATACGAATGAAGTGATAAAAATGATCACATGTGTGACATGGACTGTGTGTAGGTCACTATGTGAAAGTGAAAGTGATGGTCACGTGTGTAGTACTATGTGTAGGCTACTACGTGTACCTGAATGAAAGGTCGCATGTGTAGTACTATGTACAGGCTACTATTCGTACCAGATAGCTTCAATCACGTGTGTAGTACTATGTGTAGGCTACTATGTGTATCAAATATTTTTGGTCACGTGTGTAGTACTATGTGCAGGCTACTACGTGAACCGGAAAGTTTGATCACGTGTGTAGTACTATGTGAAGGCTACTACGTGTATTGAATGATAATAGTTAAATGAGTGGTGCTATGTGCAAACTACCGAATGTTCGCTATTATTCCGACATTTTTAACGGGATATGAGAAATTGAAAACCAATAAGAATATGTGATTAAAATGCGATGAGTTGCAAAAGAGTCACTGGAGTGATGAAGTTTTGCACCGTGCTTACAAAATAAATTGTTATAGTGTTATGTGAATGAGTGAATTTGAAACAGAATAGATTTGGACAATGACAGGGACGTTAGTTTGAAAAATCACAAAAAATTAGAGGAATTGAGTTAGTAGTTGAATCAGATATGAAATTAAATCTTAATGAGTCTATTTTTACATAAAAGAAATAGAGCAAGCAAAAGAGCTATACATTTTGAGATTTTTGAATTTTAGTGGGGTACGGTCGGATTGATTTTGGAATCCCCTATTTTGAGTTTGGAAAATAATTAAAAATTGTACAAAAATAATTATGAGTTATAATTTATATTCTTAGAATTATTAATGAGTCTATTTTCAAAGGAAACAAATGGAAATATCATCCGAGATCTATACAATGAGATAATTGATTTTTAGTGAAGAGAGGTCAGAGATGTTGAGTAGTGAAATAGGGGAATCTTTACAGAATTAACTTTACTAATTGGCCAAGTAAAAAATTCTGAAAATTTTATGGTAAGAAGAAATTTGAGTCTAGTTTTGGGAAAAATTAACGAAAATTAATTTGGAGCTCTGTAACTTCAGATAAAAATGATTTTGTGACTCTGACTCAAATAGACTACTTTAAATATAAGTGAATAGTGAAATTATGTATAATGCTAATTAAGAATGTTTTATACATAAAGGAGGTGGAATGGAAAGGAGGAGGAGAATAATAAAATGTATGAATGAATTGTGTATAAATGGTCATATGCCCGATTATAATATGTAAATGTTAAATTGAATGGTATATATGTATTGATACTGAAGGACTATAGCGATATTGAAAAGCAATTGATTAAATGTTTAAGAAATTTAGTCATGATATTTATATATGTGAAAATAATGATATTTGGATGATTATATCATTGAGGTTGAATTGATTAATTCAGTTTATGTGATAGAAATGTCAAGAACATTTGTCTTTGATATGTGATGATCATGTAATGCCATGAAAATTTGTTTATTTGTGTGGTTTAAAATGTATCTATATTTTGTTATATAATTTATTTTGTAATCTATTTGACAAATGATAAAATTAATTTGGTTACTATATGAGGTGAATTATGATTTGTGAAGCATATCTATATTCGGCAATAATGGATGAAATATATTTATGTCATGGGTGAATGGTTAAACACTTGGGTTAGTATAAAGTGTATATTTAGTAAGGTTTGTTGGAAAAGAAATAAAAGGTTTGGTTTATATCGAATAGAGAAAATTTGTACTATCTTTGTGGCTAATTTTGTTAGCTTTGTGAGAGATGAATGGATAATGTATATATATGTGACAATTAGCTTACTAGATAGTGAGTAATTGATATATTACATTAGTTAAAAAGGAAAATTTGACGATATGAAAATATGTAATGATACGGATAAATTCAGGTACTCAGGACGAATTCAACAAGTAAGTGAAAATTTATAAATTCATACGATGAGGAAATGAAAGATTGTGAGTATATTTAACCAAGAAAACCCTAATTAACGACTCGAGAATAACAACTTGAATGTTTTAATCTAGATGAAATTTTACAACTTGGTTTACTACGGTTAAAAGTGTATATATTTTGGTAATACCTCGTACCCTATTTCGACATCAAATACGGGTAAGGTGTGTTACAAAAGGGTGCAGTCTCGCTGCTGCGGGACGAGGTTTATTAGTGGTGGCTGACCTTTAAGGAGGGCACTCAGCCCGAACGTCTGACCTGGGAGTTCTTTAAGACCACCTTCCAGGGAAAATATGTTGGACTTAGTTATGTGGATGCACGTAGGAGGGAGTTTCTGAATCTTACATAGGGGGATCGATTAGTGGTCGAGTATGAGGCCGAGTTTCTAAGACTGAGCTGCTATGCGCTAGGTATGGTGGCATCTGAGTATGTGCGATGTGCCCATTTTGAGGATGGCCTCAGAGATAATTTGAGAGTTTTGATAGCCTCGCAGAGGGAGTGAGATCTTTCTGCCCAGGTCGAGAAGGTGAAAATTGCCAAGGAGAATATGGAGGTAGTCATGATTAAAAAACATCGACACTACTTATCTAATGTGATCTCTGCACTGGTGGAGGAGAAGTTGGTTCGTAAGGGATGTGAGTCATTCTTGGCCTATGTAAGTGTTTCAAATTCTGGGGACTCTATAGTTACGGATATCAGAATAGTAAAGGATGTTCCGAACATCTTTCCTGAGGAGCTACCGAGTTTACCTCTGAATCGTGAAGTGGAGTTTGGGATAGAGCTCCTTCCTGGAACAGCTCTAGTGTTTATCGCTCCTTAAAGAATGCCACCGAAGGAACTTACGGAGCTTAAGGCTCAGATTTAAGAGTAATTGGATCGTGGGTTCATCCATCCTAGTATTTCTTCGTGGGGAGCATCGGTACTGTTTGTAAAGTAGAAGGATAGATCCATGCAGATGTACATCGACTACCAGTAATTGAATAAGATGACCATTAAGAACAAGTACCCCATACCGAGGATAGATGATCTATTGGACCAGTTTTGAGGAGCTTCGACTTTTTCCAAGATTGACCTCTTATTCGGATATCAATAATTAAGGGTTAAGGAGGCTGATGTTCATAAGACAGTGTTTAAGACTCGTTATAGTCACTATGAGTTCCTAGTGATGCCATTCAGACTGACTAATGCACCGGCAGCTTTCATGGATTTAATGAATCGAGTGTTCTAGCCTTATCTAGATCAGTTTGTGGTGGTATTCATTAATGATATACTGGTTTCCTCGAGGATTGAGGATGAGCATGATGAGCACCTTCGAGTCATTATTCAGACTTTGAGGGAAAAACAGCTCTATGCTAAGTTTAGTAAGTGTGAGTTCTGGCTGCGTAAGGAGACATTTCTTGGCCATGTAGTTACGACTGAGGGTATTCAAATTGATCCTCTAAAGTTGAGGCTGTGTTGGAGTGGAAGCAGCCGAGGAACGTTCTGAGATCCGTAGTTTTCTAGGGCTGGCGGGATATTATCGATGATTTGTAAAAGGTTTTTCATTGATTACAGCACCCTTGACTAAGTTGATACGTAAGGGTGTGTCGTTTAACTGGACTGATGCACAATAAGAGAGCTTTGAGAAGCTCATGACTGTACTGAATGAGGCCCTTGTTCTAATACAGCCGGAGCCTGGAAGCGAGTTCACTGTTTATAGTGATGCATCACATGTCAGTTTGGGATGTGTGTTGATGCAGGATGGTAAGGTGTTAGCTTATGCGTCTCGTCAGCTTAAGACCTATGAGGCGAATTATCTGACGTGTGACTTGGAGTTGGCTGTTGTAGTATTCGCACTGGTCATCTACACTGATCATAAGAGCCTCAAGTATCTCCTCACTCAGAAGGAACTTAATCTTAGGCAATGCAGATGGATTGAGCTACTTAAAGACTATGACTACACCATTGAGTACCACTCTGGTAAGGCCAATATGGTGGTTGATGCACTGAGCCGTAGGGCTATGACTGATTTGAGGGCGATATCTCGCTGAATTTTATTTGAGGATGGTAGTTTATTAGCCGAGCTTTAGGTTAAGCCGTCATAGATTGAGTAGATTAAGGATAAGTAGTTGGAGGATGAGTCGTTGGGACTTTGATTCTAGTAGATTGAGGGTGGTAGTACAACGGGTTTTGGACTAAACAGTGATGGGGTACTCTGTTTCCGTGAGAGAATCTGTGTTCTGAATGATACTGATTTGAGACAAGCCATACTGAGAGAGGCGCATAGTAGCCCTTATGCTATGCATCCTGGCGAAAATAAGATGTTCCGAGACCTCCGTGAGTTATATTCGTGGCCAGGGTTGAAATCTGAGGTTACTGATTTTGTGGGCAGATGTTTGACTTACCAACAGGTTAAGGATGAGCATCTATAGTCGGTTAAGATTCCTCTTTGGAAATGGGAGCGTGTAACTATGGATTTCGCTAATAGGTTGCCTTTAGCACCTACTAAGAAGGACTCAATATGGGTCATCGTGTATCAATTGACCAAGTCCGCCCACTTCATACTGGTTCGTACTGATTATTCTCTACAGAAGCTAGCGAAGCTTTATATTTCTGAGATAGTGAGACTGCATAGAGTACTGGTTTCGATCACCTCTGATAGGGATCCTCGTTTCATGTCTCGGTTTTGGAGGAAGTTACATGAGGCTCTCGTTCAAGGTTGGACTTTAGTACTGCATTCCATCCTCAAACAAATGGTTATTCTAAGAGGGTGATTCAGATACTAGAGAACATGTTGAGGCACTACCGCTCTGATCTTACTCATATTGTCCCTGCTGAAGAGATCGAGGTTAGGCCAGATTTGACCTTTGAGGAAGAGTCGGTTCAGATTCTGGATCATGACGTTAAGGTTCTGAGAAGGAAATCCATTCCACTGGTAAGGTTTCTATGACGCAACCACAGCACTGAGGAGGTCACATGGGAGCCTAAGGATCGATGTGTCAACAGTGTCCTCATTTGTTCTGATCAGGTAAATTTCGAGGACGAAATTTTTTTAGGGGGTAGAATTGTAATGCCCTAAAATTTTAATTTTATGTATTGCGAATGTGTGACCCAAATATCTATCTGCTTCGTGTGTATGAGGTCCCAAGTTCAAGCCATGTCATTGTCAAAATCTTTTTGGATTTTTCTGAGTAAAGCCTTAGCTTTGTCCAATATGCTTTTTATTTAAATGTTTGTAAGTATACAATAGAATGGGACTGCTGGTCTGGTGGATAAGTGGAGTGTTGGTGTGAATGAGGTCATGTGTTCAAATATCGGCGTGGGCAAGGGAGAGTTATTTTTGCTCGGCTTGGTGACTGAGAGTTTGAGTTATAATTGATAACTGAATAGTGGGTGGTTGAGATAATGTGGGTAGTGAGATTGAGTGAATTAGTTTCTCCAAAAGTCCTCTTTGTAACCGACATCTAACCCCATCCTCTGCCAATTGTTCTTTTCTTTGCTTTTATTTTCTCCATCTTTTGTCTCTATAGCCGAATTTTCTTCTCTTTCCCTACTCTTTTTGTTTTCTTTATTTTTGCAAATCGTCTCTTTGGGTGCTACCATCGATTTCATTTGTTCCGGTAAGTTGGGTAAGCGTGTTTTAGTTTCGATATCCTTGAATCAATAATTAATGAAATTATTTCATGTTTAAGAGAACCTTAGGCGGCTGTGGATTCCAATTGGTGCCGAGGAAGTATGATTTCGTTATTGTGCGTTCAAGGTATGAGTTGTCGAAATTATTTGGGGATGGTCTGTTCTTAATAATTTAGTTTGGTATCGGTTTAAGTGACTGAAATTTGTTTTTGGATGGTAAAAAATAGGTTTTGGAGTGATCGGGCATCGTATTAGCTTCAATTGAAACCAGGTGTGTACCCGAAACGGAAAAAAAAGGATTCAACGAAAAGCCAAAATTGCTTGCTGTTTGGACAGCAGCTGTAGGCTAACTTTGAAAAATTACCATAAATTTTAGAAATCGAATTAGAGGATGAAAAAAATATTGAATTAAAGCTTATTAAGTCTACTTTCTCATAGAAGAAACGGTGTAAATAATGGAATTGTAAAACGTGAGGTATAATAAACTTTGTGAGACAAGGTCATAATGAATTCAGGTTCCCCTGTTTTGATTTTGGAAAATCCTCAAAAATTGACGAAAAATAATTAGGCGTTAAAATTTACATGTTTAAATTATTAATGAGTCTATTTTCAATAGAAACAAATGGAATCATCATCAAAATTTTGTACTAAGAGATGATTAATTTTTAGCAAAGAAGGGTCGAAGTTGTCAAATAGCATAACAGGGGTAAGTTTGAAGATTTTATTGTTCTTATTGGCTAAATCAAAAATTCTAAAAATTTTATGGTAGAAAGTATTTGAGTCAAGTTTCAAAGACATTAAGAGGATCTTAATTCAGAATTTTTTAACTCAAGATATAAATAAATTAGGAACAGCGACTCAAGTACACAACTTTGAAGGAACATATAAGTAACTAGTGAAAACATATATGAATAATTAACTAGCACGGATTACATTAAAAATGGATCACGCGGCCAAGGCCAATTTGGGCCGAGTGGACCACATGGGCGTGTGAACCCATTTTTTAAAACGTTCTGTAAGGTTGCACGGGTCACCCAAGTCGACTGTGGACCGACTGTAAAGTCAGTATGTTTTACTTAGACCCGTACATGTGTGATCTGTCTGTCTGATTTCTATACCGAGCATGACTTATGATATCTAAATGTATGTACTATTAATTGCATAATGGCATGACATATTTTTTATGTTGCATTGCATCTGGGTGGGTTGATGATATTTGGAGGAAGTGTCTGAAAGGCTATTAATGTAACACCCCAAACCCGGCCAAGAAGTTATGGCCGAATCTGGCGGTGTCACATTGAGGTGTTTAGCGAAAATTGAACTCGTTGGTAAAAATTTGTTTCTAAGTTTAAAAACCCCTTTATTATTATTTAACAAATCATCTAGTCAAAAATGTTTACCTTGTTATCTGCTATTGTTATAAAAGGTTGATCTAAAATCGAGAAAGCTTTTGAAAGCTCTTATGTTTCAATTTCGTGTCTTTGAAAATAGTAATTATTTTGAAAATTCGTCTTTTGCTAAACTAGTAGTTTAAAATAAGTAAGCAACAGCCCAATTAAAAATTTAAACAAACATAAATGGCCTTATTACATAAACAAAACCCAACACAAACTTTAATTTTAAATAAAAGTGTAACCCTCCAAACCTGGCCTAGACGTTACGGTTGAATCTGACGTGTCTCATAGAAGTGGTTTACAAAATCGAAGTCTGATGGAGAAAATCCTCCAGTAAAAATCCAATTCGTTCTTACTTCTTAAAATCATTTGGTAAGTTATAAAAAAAACCACGCGGTACAAACAGCTTGTTATTGGAGATTTAAATTCACGGAAGCTACTCCATTTAAGATTATTTTGAAGTTGAAAATATGTGTTTGTCTTGAAAACAGTGTTTGTTGTGAAAACATATTTGTTTCCGTTAAGCAGTTCAAAATAAGCAAATAAAACCCAAATAAAAGAGAATGAAAATACTAGAGGCCTTATTATAGAAAAATCACTCTAAAGAAAATTTTAAAAAACTAGTCTAGAAAAAAAAATCAAATATTGGCGAATGTGTGGTCACCTCCAAGTCCCTCGCAGCTCCAAATCATCTAAGATTGGGGATTACTTGCACAGTCAGAAGAAAAGGGTGAGTTACGAGAACTCAGTGTGTAATCCCCTATCATGTAGTAACAATATAGGTCCGAGCCCTTTCCTGTATCAGTATGGCCCTGAGCCCAATACAATATCAGTACAGTGCGAGCCTTAGCCCAATATAGAATCTGTGTGGGCCTAAGCCCATTACAGTATCAGTGTGGGGCCAAATTTGACCCACTCACCCTAATCCAGCCAAACACACCACCTGTACCAACCCTACACACCATGTGAGGACAAAGTCGACCCATCCAGCCCACACACCAATATTGCAGCATAGCTGCTAGTAATAATGTCGCAGCAGAGCTGCCAGTATAGTATATGTGGCAAAGCCACCAGTAACAGTAATTGTGGCAGAGCCACCAGTAACAGTACTTCCTCCATAACAGAAGCCCAACCCATGCAGTATGTCATGTCATAAATTATACGTGGATGCAATATGTCCTAGTTTGTAACAGTCAAATAAATATCATAAAGCATACGGTCATACATAGCATAAGGCCATAACAATCATCTTATCTCCTAGGGGTATTTTGATAATTTACCCATCGAGGGTATTTCGGTGATTTACCCTCGAGGTTATTTCGATAATTTAAGACCTATCCAAAGGCTTAGAGTCTCCTCGAGCGATACAGATAATCTGTTTGATCAAAACAGTGCAAATGGGCTTCAAGCTCGATTTTTGGCTCAATTGGGCCCACAAGCTCGTGTGGCCCATTTGGCCAAACTCCAATTACGGCCGTGTGACCTACATAGCCCAATTCAGTTTCGACTACTTTTCATAAATTTTTTTCGTGTAGGGCCTGCGAGCCTATTGGGCCCACATGGCTCATTTCGACTTAATGACAGTATTGACTTATGGTGTACAGTTACACACCTGTCTGCAAAGTCAAGTGAACAGCTCGTCGCCCAAACCAACATTCATTCAAGATATACCATCAGTTTCCAATCATTAATGTTCACAATACTTAAACGCAAATCGCCACTCTCTACTCACCTTGAACGAATGAGAATTGCTTAATGCTCTCGGATTGCCAACTAAGAACGGATCTCACGACCTCGCCAATTATTTTCCTAAATAAAGAAACCTATAAGACTGGATTGTTAGCAAGAATAAGACTTAAGACGCCAATAAAAAATGCAACACCATCGATGAACAACCAACCTACCCCTTCAAATATTCGATTGAAAGGCAAAAGAAGAATCTTAGATGCCTCTGCACTTCCGTGAAACCCTCTTGAATCGTAATGAGAGCAGTATGAGAGAAATTAAATAACAATTGGTCAGTATGATTATTCGGTTTTGAAAAAGAATAGAAGAACACCAGAGCATACGGTCTTTTAAAAGAAAAGCAGAGAATAACTTTTGATCATTTACCGATAGTCAGAACCTTTACAGAAGATTAACGCAGAGAAGGATTAACAATAGAGATATTCGGCCAGCCCAAGATAGAAGATGAACAGAAATTAAAAGAAGAGATAGGAAGGTTCGGCCAAGAATATAGAAAAAGAAAAACAATGATGTATAGAAGAAATGACATGAATGGTCAATTCGTAGCACAAAAAGACTAGTAGAAACTTGACAAAGAGATGTACGGGTGGTCAATTTTAGTTTCGACTCTTAGAGAAAAAAGCAAGAAAAAAACCAAAACTCCCAAAAACTAAAGAGAAAACTCGGCACCTACATTGACCAAAATCGAAATGCATTACCCCAAACACCCCCTTAGCCGAATTTTAAAAACAAGATTCCCCAAACGACACACACACTCCCCCACACTCCAACTTCCTTGATTCACTCAACCAATCTCTCCAAAATCTTCTCCACAACTTACTCCCACAATATCTCCATGACCAAATAAACTCTTCAACCCTCAGACTTCTACTACAACACAAACTCTAGCCACCCTAGCTGCAAAATAAAAGCCCCCTATACAACGCCAACACTCGAACCGCAGACCTCCTGCCACACTTGTAACGCCTCCCCATTGCATTACAAGGCTTTTTTGTGACAAAAGACAAGCACAATAATTAATAAGACCTAGGTGCTAGCGTCTAGATCCTTTTCAGAGCAAAATTTAAAAATTCTACAAAAGCCAATACTTGGACCCAGGCTTCTCAAACACCCCCATACACACCCAAATCACTTAACCATTAAAGCAAACAAGCAATTTGTGTGAAAATATGCAGAAATTAGAAACTTGAATATTTGGGGCGTTACAACTCTAAACCCCTTAACAAAATTTCAGCCTCGAAATTTACCTGATTAGAAAAGGTGAGGGTATTTTATCGCATCGCCTCTTCGGGTTCCCACGTGGCTTCCTCTGAACTGTGGTTATGCAAAGCACTTTGACTAAAGGAGTAGACTTCCTCCTTAGTACCTTAACCTTGCGATGCAATTCCTGTACTGGTTCTTCCTCAAAGGTCGAATCTGGCCTAACTTTGATTTCCTCCACTGGAACAATGTGCATGGGATCAGAGCGATAACGCCTTAACATGGAGACATGAAACACATCATGAATCCAGTCTAATTCTAGAGGCAAGTCAAGTTGGTAAGCGACCGGTTCCACACACTTCAGTATATGGTAAGGCCCACACCTAGGGCTAAGCTTACCCTTCCGTCCAAACCTTAGTATCTTTTTCCAATGAGAAACCTTGAGAAAAATAAAATCCCCCATAGAGTACTCAATCTCTTGGGGCTTAAGATCCGCATAAGACTTCTGTCTATCAGATGCTTCCTTCAACCGGCCTCGAATCACTTTTACCTTTTTTTCAATGTTAAAAACTAATTCTGGCCCCAAAACTCACCGCTCACCCAGTTCAATCCAGTAGGTAGAGGTACGACACCTACGACCATACGATGCCTTGTACGGTGCCATTTGAATACTGGACTAATAGCTGTTGTTATACGCAAACTCTGCCAGTGGCAAATAGTCTTCCCAGCTACCTCGAAAATCAATAATACTTGTCAACATGTCCTCCAGTATCTGAATCACCCTTTCTGACTGACCATCTGTCTGAGGATGAAACGCAATACTAAAGCCAGTCTTGTACCCAAAGCCTTGTGTAACTTCTTCCAAAACTAAGATGTGAAACGAGGATCTCTACTAGGTACAATAGAAACCGGTACTCCATGCAGTCTTACAATCTCAACCACATATAGTTTAGCCAACTTCTACAAAGAGAAATCAGTAGGAACTGGAATAAAATGGGCAGATTTAGTTAGTCGATCCACAATAACCCACACCGAATCCTTTTTCGTAAGCGTTAAAGGCAGCGCACTCACAAAATCCATTGTTTCTCTCTCCCATTTCTAAAGCGAAATCTTAACTGGCTAGAGTAATCCTGACGGTAACTGATGTTCAGCTTTCACTTGCTGACAAGTTAAACACTTACTCACAAAATCTGTTACCTCACGTTTCAGTCTAGACCACCAGTACAACTCACAAATACCTCGATACATTTTATTTCTGCTTGGATGCATAGCGTAAGGACTACTGCGCGCCTCTCGCAGAGTAGACTACCTTAACTTAGAATCCTTCGGTACACAAACTCTTCCACGGAAACACAGTACCCCCTCACCATTCAACCCAAAATCTGAAGTCTCTCCATTCTCAACTTGTCAGAAATGAGAAACCAGTGACTCATCCACCAATTGCTTCATTTTAATTTGCTCAGTCTACGACGGTCTCACTTGAAGCTCAGCTAACAACCTAACATCATCAAACAAGCTAAGACGAGCTAACATTGCTCTCAAATCAGATACAGCCCTACGACTCAGTACGTCAGCTACCACGTTAGCCTTACCAGGGTGATACTCAATCGAGCAGTCGTAATCCTTAATCTGCTCTACCCATCTTCGCTGCCTAAGATTCAACTCCTTCTGAGATTAGGAGGTACTTGAGGCTCTTGTGATCTGTGTAGATAATATACTTCTCACCATATACGTAATGCCTCCAAATTTTTAGCGCAAATATCACCGCGGCTAACTCCAAGTCATGAGTTGGGTTATTCGCCTCGTGAGGCTTAAGCTGTGGAGATGCATAAGCAACCACCTTACCCTCCTGTATCAGTACAAAACCCAAGCCAACATGTGATCCATTATTGTAAACAGTGAATTCCTTTCCAGACACTGGCTGTATTAAAACAGGGGCCTCAATCAAAACTTTCTTCAATCTCTCAAAACGTTCTTGGTGCTTATCAGTCCAATTAAATGGTACCCCTTTACGTAACAACTTAGTCAAAGGTGCAGCAATTAAGGAAAACCCGTCAAAAAAACGTCTGTAATACACTACCAAAACCAGAAAAATTTGAATCTCAGATACGGTCTTAGGTGGTTTCTAATCCAGTACAATTTCAATTTGTCAAGGATCAACCCTAATCCCTTCGGCAGACACTACGAGACCTAGAAATGTCACTTTTCGCATCCAGAACTCACACTTACTGAACTTGGCATACAGTTGTTTCTCCCTTAAAGTCTACAGAATAACTCGAAGATGTGCATCATGCTCACCCTCAGTTTTTGAATATACCAAAATATCGTCTATGAAGACTACCACGAACAATCCAAATAAGGCTGGAAAACTTGGTTCATTAGATCCATGAAGGCAGCTGGTGCATTCGTCAGCCCAAACAGCATCACTAGGAACTCGTAATGACAATAACGAGTCCTAAATGCAGTCTTATACAAATCAACCTCCTTAAATCTTAACTGATGGTACCCAGAACGAAGATCTATCTTGGAGAAAATCAAAGCTCCTTATAACTGATAAAATAAATCGTTTATCCTCGATAAAGGATACTTATTCTTAATAGTCAGTTTATTCAATTATCGATAGTTGATACACATGCGCATGTTTTCATCCTTTTTCTTAACGAACAACACAAGTGCTACCCACGGAGACGCACTAGGTCGAATAAATCCTCAACCCAACAACTCTTGGATTTAAGGTTTTAATTCCACCAACTCCTTTCCTGCCATCCTATAAGGGACGTAGACACTGGATCTATTCTAGGGAGGAGCTCAATTCCAAATTCAACTTCGCGGTTCGGAGCCAATCTAGGGAGCTCATCAGGAAAAACATCGAAAAACTCCTTAATAGTTCTAAAATCTTCAACAGAAGGACCCTCAACTTCAAATCTACTAACATAGGCTAGAAACGCCTCACAACCCTTGCGAACCAGTTTTTCTGCCCTTAAACCAGAGATCAGATTAGACAGAAAGTCCCTACGCTCCCCAAACACAACCACCTTCTCATCTTCAATAGTCTTTAAAACCATACGCTTAGCAGCACAATCCAAATTAGCTCGGTGTTTCACCAGCCAATCCATACCCAAAATAAGGTCGAATTCGCCAAACGAAAGTTCCATCAATTCCACTAGAAAAATTACTCATTGGACCTCAAGGGGAACATCTCTGAATAACTTATTTACCCTTACAGACTATCCCAGTGGACTTATCACAGTTATCCCACTAACAATATTTTTGAACTGAATACCCAAAGCTCCCGACACAGTGCATGAAACGTACGAATGTGTAGACCCAATATCAATTAAAGCAATGTAGGGTACACTACGAATTAAGAACGTACCGGTTATGACGTCAGAATTGTCTCCATCCTCTTGGTGATGGGCAGCATACACCAGAGCTGGTTGTCTCACTATAGTGTTACCGGTATCTCTACCTGGGGCTCCACAACCTGGTCCCATACTGTTTCCACCTCTAACCTACCCACGGCCTCTCGGTGGCTGTTGACCACCTCTCACTAGCTGAACATGCCCCGGTCCCGTAGCTTGTATCTAAACTGGCCTCTGAAGACAATCTTCAATCCGGTGATCCATGGACCCACATCTAAAGCACGCTCCAGTCCTCTTCCAACACTCACCCTGATGAGATTTCCCATAATTAACACAAGACTACGGCCTAGCAATAGCAACAGGAACTCCAGTCCAAACCAACCAATCAAACCTAGCCTTCTTAATAGGCCTCCTAGAAAAACTTGAGGGCCCAAAATCCCTCTTATTCTTACCCTTATCTTTTTCACGATTCTGGCGCTCCGAGTGCTTGACTTTTTCAGTAATCTTTGGCTTTTCTACAAGAGCAGCAAAATCTCGCTTCCTCTGCAGAGCTATAAATACCCTTAACTCGTCTCGAAGACTATCCTTAAAATGTACACAACATTCATACTCAGTTGCTACAATCCCTCGGGAATACCGACTCAACCGCAAGAATTCTACCTCATATTTTGCCACTGTCTTACTCCCGTGGGCCAAGCTCAGAAATTCCTTTCGGCGGGCGTCCACATAAGTTGCACCCACGCACTTCCCTTCAAAAGCCACCTTAAAGAAGTCCTACGTCTCACGATCAGCCTGCATACCCTTTCTCACGGTAAGCCACCATTGGTAGGCCTCATCTCGCTGTAAAGACACTGCCCCCTTTAATTTTTGCTCCACAGTACAGTCAAGATCATCCATTATCCGTTTAGTCGCTTCTAACCAATACTCCGCCACATTTGGAGCTACTCCAAAAATACCTGTGAAAATCTCCACTCCTATAGACCAGAGTCATTCTGAAATTGACCCTCGGCCCACTGTTCCAGTACTAGCTCCAGCAACCCTCTCTAGAACGCAGAGCATTGCTTGGGATAAGCATCATCCCCAGCTGCTCGATCAAAAGACCCCGTCTCAATTACTGGTGAGGCTCGTGCTTCCTCAGCAGGCATATGGCCCGATATCGATGATTTGACCCGAGAACTTCTCGGCTCCGTGTACCCCTTCCACGAGTTCTTCTTGTGCTCATTTCGATATGCGATTATCTGTTTAAAAATTCTTATGTATCAGCTTATAATTTCAATAATTATTAACAAATGTATTATGGAAAATAATCATGAGAGGTTTGTTTTTGCAGATCGAGGTCTCACTACAGTTTACAGTCTCCTACGATTTTAGTTTCCTCTATCTAGAGTTTCACAGTACAGTTCTAATATCTACAGTAATCTCTAAATGTTTTTAAGTTTAAGTAGTCTAAAGTATATAGAAACTTACAGATTCAGTACTGGAGACTCAGTGTCTCACACTTGCAACCTTCATAAAATAATTCCAAACAGTTTTTCAAAAATTCCAAATATTTCCAAACCCATTCCACAATAGAGTTTTGTAAACTCAGCTCTGATACCACTAAATGTAAACCCCCAAACATCGCCTAGACGTTACAGCCAAATCTGACGTGTCTCATAGAAGTGTTTTATGAAATTAAAGACTAATGGAGAAAATCGTCCAGTAAAAATCCAATTAGTTCTTACTTCTTAAAATCATTTGGTAAGTTATAAAAAAACACCACGCGGTACAAACAACTTGTTATTAGAGGTTTAAATTTGTGAAAGCTAGTCCATTTAAGATTATTTTGAATTTGAAAATACGTATTTGTCTTGAAAACAGTGTTTGTTGTGAAAACTTATTTTTTTCGCTAAGTAGCTCAAACTAAACAATTAAAACCCAAATAAAAGAGAATTAAAATACTAGAGGCCTTATTATAGAAAAATCACTCTAAAGTAAATTTTAAATAACTAGTCTAGAAAAAATCAAATATTGGCAAACGTGTGGCCACCTATGAGTCCCTCGCAGCTCCAAATCATCTAAAGTTGGGGATTACCTGCACAGTCAGAAGAAAAGGGTGAGTTACGAGAACTTAGTGTGTAATCTCCTATCATGTAGTAACAATCTGGGCCTGAGCCCTTTCCAGGATTAGTGTGCCCCTTAGCCCAATACAATATTAGTACAGTGCTGGCCTTAGCCCAATATAGAAACAGCGTGGGCCTAAAGCCATTATAGTATCAGTATGGTGTAAGTATGCAAACCCACCCCAATCCAGCCAAACACACAACCCGTACCAACCCTACACACCATGTGTGGACAAAGTCGACCCACCCAGTCCACCACCAATATTGCAACGTAATTGCCAGTAATAATATCGAGCAGAGCTGCCGGTATAGTATATATGGCAAAGCCACCAGTAACAATAATTGTGGCAGAGCCACCAGTAACAGTACTTCCTCCATAATAGAAACTCAACCTATGCAGTATGCCATGTCATAAATTATACGTGGATGCAATATGTCATAGTCTATAGCAGTCAAATGAATATCATAAAGCATACGGTCATACATAGCATAAGGCTATAACAATCATCTTATCTCCTAGGGGTATTTTGGTAATTTACCCATCGAGGGTATTTCAGTAATTTACCGGTCAAGGTTTCTTCGGTAATTTATGACCTATCCAAAGGCCTAATGTCACCTTGAGCGATACAGATAATTCGTTTGATCAAAATAGTGCAAATGGGCTTCAAGCTCAGTTTTCGGCTCAAATGTGCCCACATGCTCGTGTGGCCCATTTGGCCTAATTCCAACGACGACCATCTGAACAACATAGCCCAATATAGTTTCGACCCTTTTTCGTAAAATTTTTCAGTGTAGGGCCCACACAGCCCATTTCGACCCTGCAAGACCCATAACGGCCCAAGTGCACGAGAACACTCGTGGTGGCTTTTACGGTCTACTACCATCAGTTGTGGGCTCATTTTATCCACACGAGTGATCACACGCTCGTGAGGCCTCAAATGCAGAAGTTTCAGCTTTTCGGCTTTTGCCGACTCATAGCGGAGCTAGTGTGGTTACAGACACTCTTTCAAATTAACAATAGTATTAACTTATGGTGTACAGCTACACACCTGTCTGTGAAATCGAGTGAACAGCTCGTCGCCCAAACCTACATTCATTCCAGATATACTATCAGTTTCGAATCATTAATGTTCACAATACTTTAACCCAAATCGCCACTCTATACTCACCTTGAACAAATGAGAATTGGTTAATGCTCTCAGATTGCCAACTAAGAATCGATCTCATGACCTCGCTGATTATTTTCTTGAATAAACAAACCTATAAAACTAGATTGTTAGCAAGAATAAGACTTAAGACCCCAATACAAAATGCAACACCATCGATGAACAACCAACCTACCCCCTTCAAATATTCGATTGAAAAGCGAAAGAAGAATCTTGGATGCCTCTGCACTTCCGAGAAACCCTCTTGAATCGCAATGAGAGCAGCACAAGAAAAATGAAATAACAATTGGTCAGTATGATTATTTGGTTTTGAAAAAGAGTAGAACAACACCAGAGCATTTGGTCTTTTAAAAGAAAAGCAGAGAATAACTTTTGATCACTTACCGATAGTCAGAACCTTTGCAAAATATTGACGCAGAGAATGATTAATAATAGAGATATTCGGCCAGCCCAGGATAGAAGATGAACAGAAATTAAAAGAAGAAATAAGAAGGTTCGGCCAAGAAGATAGAAAAAGAAAAACAAGGATGTAGAGAATAAATGACACAAATGGTCAATTCGTAGCACAAAAAGACTAGCAGAAACCTAACAAAGAGATACACGAGAGGTCAATTTTAGTTTCGACTCATAGAGAAAAAAGAAAGAAAAAAACCAAAACTCTCAAAAACTAGAGAGAAAATTTAACACCTACACTGACCAAAACCAAAATGCATTACCCCAAACTCCCCCTTAGCCGAATTACACAAACAAGACTCCTCAAACGCCACACACACTCCCTACACTCTAACTTCCTTGATTCACTCAACCAATCTTTCCATAATCTTCTCCACAACTTACTCTCATAATCTTTCCATGACCAAATCAACTCCTCAACCCTCAGACTTCTACTACAACACAAACTCTAGCCACCCTAGCTTCAAAATAAAAGCCCCCTATACAACACCAACACTCGAACCTCAAACCCCCTTGCCACACTTGTAACGCCTTCGCATTGCACTATAAGGCTTTTTGTGACAAAAGACAAGCACAATAATTAATAAGACCTAGGTGCTAGCGTTTGGATCATTTTAAGAGCAAAATTTAAAAATTCTGCAAAAGCCAAGACTTGAACCCATGCTTTTTAAACACTCCCACACACACCCGAATCACTTAACCATTAAAGCAAACAAGCAATTTGTGTGAAAATATGCAGAAATTTGAAACTTGAATATTTGGGGCACTACAAAAAGCAATTGTAGCACAACTGCAGTTGTGTGGCCACCTCTTAGTCCCTCGCAGCACCAACCTGCCTACAATTGGGGATTACCTGTACAGTTAAACAAAGGGGTGTGTTTACAAAAACTTAGTGTGTAATCCCCTAACAAGCAAACAATTAATTAAAAAGTAGATAAATGCAGTTTAGGTCTGAGCCTGTTACAGTAACAGTCCAATTCAGTATGGGCTTAAGCCCTTTCCCGTAACAGTAAACGATTGGGCTTGAGCCCATCACAAATCCAATAATCAGTAGGGCCTTTGCCCAATTTCAGTACCATTATCAGTGGGGCCTTGGCCCATAACAGTAACAGATATCAGTCGTGCAGTGAATAGTATGTAATATCATTAATCGATGCAGTAACAGTACAAAATCATCAATCAGTGTAGATATGCAGTTAGAAATCCTATCCAATCCAGCCTCTACACACCACTTCGTTTCGCCAAACACATCATGTAGGGATAAAATCGACCCACCCAGCCATACACACCAAGATTAGCACCGGTTGCGGCACTAAACAGTACTGTAGCAAAGCTTCCAGTAAAATAAACATCATATAACCATCAGTAGGTCCACAGTCGTCTTGGGTGACCCGTGTAACCTTATCAGTACAGTACACTTCCTCCAAATATAGCAACCCATCCCCATGCAATATATCGTGGCATAATATCATACATGTATGCAAAATGTAATGCTCAATCATAGTCATACATAACATAAAGTCATAACAGTCATTTCATCTCTCAAGGGTATAACAGTCATTTTACCCTGTGGGGATATTTTAGTCATTTTACCCTATGGGGGTATTTCGATCATTCTACCTTATGGGGGTATTTCGATCATTCTACCCTATAGAAGTATTACGATCATTTTATCCTATGATGGTATTTCGGTCATTTTACCCTATGAGGGTATTTCGGTCATTTTATCCTATAGAGGTATTTTAGTCATTTTACCCTATGGGGGTATTTCGGTTATTCTACCCTATGAGGGTATTTCAGTCATAATAGTGTAAATGGGCCCAAGACCCATTACTTGGTCCAAGTGGGCCCACACGCTTGTATGGCCTGTTCAGCCTAGAATTTTCCACAAATCGTGGATTTTATCCGTGGGGCCCACAAGATCGTTGGGTCCACACGGCCCATTTCGGCCCAACGTGGCCCATTACGACCTAAGCCTATGGAAATGCTCATTGAGGCCTCTATAGTTTATCGCCCATGATTCGTAGGTTTGGCTTTCTACATGACCGATCACACACTCGTGTGGTCTCAACGCCATATTTCAGCTTTTCATCTTTTTCCGTTCTACAGTTACAGTGGGTGGTTACATACTTGATGCCATTTGTAGATTTCCTTTGTTCCGAGCACTCTTATTCTGAAAATCAATGATCATCACACCCTTGGTTCGTAGGCAATGGGCCAATCAACCTTGACCAGCACCAGTTAGGAATGAAAATCAATGATCATCACACCCTTGGTTCGTAGGCAATGTGCCAATCGAGCTTGACCAGCACCAGTTAGGAATGGAAGCAATGCAGGTTGGAGAAAGCGACGAAAACCTTGAAAACCTCGTCGATCTCCCATCAAGAACAAGGAGCAAATGAAATGATATATATCTCCCCACAGCAACAACCTCTCAAAATTCCAATATTCTCTCCTCAAATCTCTCAAAATATCCCTCCTCAAATATCTCTATGACCAATTCAAACTCCGTTTAGCAGTACTTCAATCCAACTCTACCAGCCACACGAATTAGGCAGCAAAATAAATACTCCCTTTTTGATGCACCACCACTCGAACCTTAGACCCCATGTACACTCCACATGCCCGTTACCACTAGACCAACAACTCCTTTGTATCATATTTTAACCACAATAATTTAAAAACCTAGTATCTATATCCAAGGATTTTATTCACATAAAATAAAAATTTTGCATAAGCCAATGCTTGAACCCCTGACTTCTCAGACACTTCCAAACACTCCTAAATCACTTAACTACTAAAGCAGACATTCATTTATGTCACTTCCTTGCATAACTAAATACCTATGTGCAGTCTCCTAACTGTTCCCTTGTTCAAAATCTATTTCTTCTAGGCCCAAAATTCGAGGTGTTACAATTAAACCTGTTATTTGACAGCTCAGCTGAAACCTTCTGATTATGTGTCGTATTTCGGTACAGCATGGTGTGTAGGGATGGGTGGGTTGATTTAATCCCCACATGGTGTGTAGGGTTGGACGGAGATGGTGTGTAGAGGCTAGTGGGTAGGATTCTGATTTACGGTATCTACATTCTGTATCTGATATGGGCCAAGGCCCTAATGTATTTTTGAGACTGTATCTAAATGGGCTAAGGCCTAAACTGATTCTGTGATGGGCCCAGGCCCTAGAATGTATCTAACTAAATGTTGTTGAATATTTGTATGCATGTTTTCTGTGGGGATTACACATTGAGTTTGCGAAAACTCACCCTTTTTCTGTTTAATCTGTACAAGTAATCCCCAGACTTGACAGATCAGTGCAACGGAGAACTCAACAGTGGCCACATGTAAATTTTAGACCATTTTTTGTTATTGTCTAGAATTTATTACTTATTTGGTGTTTTGATGTAACTTTTGGACTATGAACTTGTTGGCTTCAAATTTGAGACTTTATACTATTTTTATGGTTTTTTTTAAAAACTGCAACTCAACAAAACACGGTTTTTTCTAAAAACTAAAGTTTTCATAAATAGAAACGATTTTCCCTAAATTAATTAGTTAGAAAAGGTTCCACTAAGAGACAAGTTTTAAAGCAAATCAACTAGTACTTTTTTTTCAAATTAAATGAAATCTAACTAACTGTAATAGTTTTAACTCGAAAATCTTGTCTTCACATCCCATTCCATGTGACATTGCCAGATTCGGCCATAACATCTAGGCCGGGTTTCGGGTGTTACAATCTTAACTCGATAAATTCTGTATTTTAACTTAGGTTCAATTCAAGTCTATAGTGAGAATTACGGATTTCGTAAGTAGTGCTGCAATTGTGCGAAATTAAGGTGTGGGTTCTAATATGAAAACTTGAGTGTTTAAATCATATTTTTAGTGTTTAAAATGAAATTTAAGCTTGCTGGTCAGACTTATTAAAAAGGCTAAGTACGTGATTTTAAGATGGCAAAATCAGGTATGTTTCGAGCCCTAGCTAAACGGCATGCTTCCTAATTAGTATGGTTGACTGATTAATCATATGGTTGGTTTTAGTATGAAATGACATGATTGATTTGAATATGTAATGATTTTTGTTGCATGCTTTAGTGAATTGCCATGAAATGTACTAAATGAAAGTCTGCTATACATGCATTGGAAAAATTGTTTATGAAATGGTTATGAAGTTGAGGCATGTTATAATGTCATCAAATTGATTATGAAATGGAATGCTTGATAAGTGTCACCATTGTAAGAAAATGAATTATAATGAAGTCGTGTAAATCATGCCATTAAAATTTGATTGTCATGGAAACATGATCTTGTTTGTATCTCCTATGACAATGCATGTGTATGGGGTGGGATTGTGGATGACGAAGGAGTTCCGTGGAGTAATGGCGACAGATTAAGTTCGTATTAATATTGTCAGTATACTACAGTGAGAGCAATGAGGAGAATGGCGATTATATCGCGTAATGATTGACGGTATAATTGCATTATTTATAATGGTGGTTTAACCACATCGAGCTTAGCTTGTAATGTTAGGAGATTGGTAGATGGGTTCTGGGGAACTCGTGGTGTGTAGCAGATGATTGGGTAGGAAATCATTTTGCATTATATTATGACCATGAAACATTCGAATGATAATGTTTTATGCTACGTTTTATGTTGCATTATATTATTGATTGTTATTTGTATGAATAATTCAATTTTCTTACTGTTTCAACTCACACTAAACTAGTTTAGCTCACCCCATAGTTTCAAACACGAGGACATACGACGAACTTCGGACTAATTATTTATTCTACCTTATTTTTATTTAAATTCATTTGTTTTTTTTACTGTAAAATTTATGTGGACTATGGTTTGGGTTTTACTTTGATTTCAGTTTTTCATGCAAGCATACTTGACACATTAATTTGGTTTTAATGCTCACTTTGAAATTGGACAATGCGTGATATTTGGCTTAACCTTAAATTTGTCATAAATTTGGTTTTCTGTTGCAATAAAAGATGATAAGGTTTTTGTTGAGCGAAACAATGCATAGTTTATTTTCTAAAACCATGCTATCGCATATGAAATAACTTAAGGGCGGTTGACTTAATCAATGAATTTTTTTCAATTAATAAGTGCAAATTGTAATTTTTCTTATAAGAGAGTAACTAAGGTTTTTCAAAGAACAGTAGGGTCATTTAGTCACATAGGTGGTTAATGTAGTCTTCACATTTCTGCCATAACGTTTAGGCAGGGTTAGGAGGTTACAATTTCACCCCATCTATGCATGTATCATTCCATTAGAGAGAAATTGATGATTTAGGGCTTAATTTGAAGAAACTGACAGTTAATAAGCTTAGATTTTAAAAAGGACTGAATCATAAATTGAATAAAACTAGTTAGATAAATTTGTAACATTAGGAAGTAAATTGAATAAATTAAAAACCTATCATGAGATTATGTTATGAATAGAAAGTATAGAGTTCATAATGGAAGAATGTGAAATCAGATGTCGATTCGATGTTAGATATTGAAAAATATGTATATCCCAAGTACAGGGACCAAATTGAATAAAATGCAATATATGTTTGGTTATGTATTTGAATGTTAATTGGATGTAAACCAATGTTGTTTCTATTATTAAATCATCAAATGTAGTTAAAGATGACACCAATCTATCGTAAGAGAAGGGAAAGACGAGAGTCGTAGACGAGTGATGAGCGTGCCGATTTTTACTTTTATGATCCAAGATCGTTTCATTTATATACATACATATCCATGTTTGATGCATATTAACTATTAAGATAACACTATTACTTGTCTTGAACTGAATTGTGTGACAGTATTGAATGCTGAATGATATGAATTGCTAAATGACATGTGATATTTGATATTAATTGTTGATGGAAATGGTATGGAACTATAATATTGAATCGATTCATAATATGAAATTGAAACATTGGTTACTCTATTAGTTGTTCAGGTAGAATTGGAATAGTTGGCTTGCCATAGGGTTAGGTAAATGATTATAAACTATCGTTGTCGGGCAGCTCGAGGTGGTAGAATGTACATATATAGTAGTCATCATTGCGGGCAAACCAAGATGACAGAATAAATAGATTGTGAAAGCCATCATTGCCGGGCAAACCGGGGTGGTAGTATATAAATATTCTAATAGTCATCATTGTCGGTTAACCTGGGATGACAGAGTAATAGATCTGTGTATCCATCTTAAACCCATCCTAGCTTAATGGGGATTGATAAAACAGGGATTGGTTATATCATAATTGAAATGAAATGAGATTGAACTTGATATACTTTGTACATATTTGAAATGTGGGAAATGATAGCATGTGAAAGATTATGCAAATTGGATTATACGAGCCTAAAGGGTCGACATGGAAACAAAACGAATAAATAAATACGATATGGAAATAAGATATTAATATAGTCAAGTGTTATGAATTGAAATGGAAATGTACGGATTATTGAAGGTAGAATTTTAACATGATATGTTTATTTAGATTTGCTAATTGTGGAAATAAATGAATTTAAGAATATGACATGAATAGGTGGAAATGAAATGATTATGACTAATTATATATTGAATTGTAGTAATTTATATTAATGGTAATGCTATTGACTTGAATCATGAAAGTACCACTGAGCTTTATCACTCAATGTACAGTTTGTTTATTCCGTGTGCATGTATTAGTAGATCTCGAAGAGTCGAGAAGTGATCCAACATCCAAACGACGACACTTCACTCAATAATGTTTGTATAGTTCCTTTGTTTTCGATAAATGGCTTGTACCAAGATTTGAGTTGGTTTTGTATTGTAAATGGTCATTTTGGAAGTTTTGTAATTAATGTTAAATAAAGTATATGGTTTGTTTAGTATGTGTGGAATTGGTATAGATTTTGAAATGGATGAAACGATGCAATTATTCACTTATTTTAGGTGTCTTGAATTGATACCATATGGTTCTTGTGAAAGAACTAGTCATGTCGTGGCATCAGGTCTTTAACATTGCAAAGAGAAATCGATAGTGAGTTGCGTCGCGACCTAGAACCCCTGAAGTTGCAACGTCAACATGATACTTTGAAATTTTTACATTTTAGTCTTTATTCGATCTTGGGTTATCAAAAGAGCTTTTGAAGCTCGTAAAAAGCTCGTATATGGTTGCAAAACATGTCATGAAAGCATAATGATTTTAATAGAACATATGAATTATTAAGTTGAATTATAATTGTTTGTAGTTGCTCCAACAACAAATGTGGCATCCCGTAGCCTGGACCTGGTGATCGGGTTGGGTATGGGGTGTTAAATTTAGTATTTTCTAACATTGCTTAAAAATTGTTTTGGCAAAAATTCAAATTAACACACACCTTTCTTAAGCAAGCTAGTGGATGACAATGGAGGATTGAAAGCAAAATTTGTTTTCCTTCTTTCTTTGTTGGACGATGCAAGAGAGAAAAAGATGAACCTAAAGTTTTCTTTTTAGCTTTTCTCTCTCCCATTATCTAGTCATATATATATACTTAGATTAGTGCCATGTTTTAGTTTAAATAATTTTAGATTAGTTAATTAAATTAAGGTCATTATATAATATGTATTATATTAATACTGATGAATTGGTTTAATCATATCATTCCACTAACTTTATTCTAATTTTGTTTCATTATTTTATAGCCCTTGGTTTAATTGCCCTTAAAGGCACTTACTAATTAGAAATCAATTTCCTTTTATCTTAGACACAATTCTATTTAGTCTATGTACTATTTTATTACCGATTCAATTCAATAACAATTAATAATTCGACTTTCCCAATCCATATTTGACACTTAATTATTCTATTTTAATGACTTACTATCTCCACCCATTAAATCCAGTCCAAAATCAAATTTTACGATACCATAAGAAATCAGGTCGTTACATTCACATTTCTAGTCCATTAATCCTTTCATCCGTTCAATAGTGTTTCCCTTTTTTATGAAGTATCCAATTCGCTAAATTATTTCAACAAAAGTATTTCTCAATCTGTTGACCCATCCTTCTAAACCAAGGTCTAATTAAGAGTAAATTAAGCAATCGTCATCTTGCTCCCATTTCATTGAAACTATCTTCATTTCATTGGTAAATTTCTATTAATTAAGATTTCCCCCCAAAGCCTTAACTAAAGGTTTTTTATTGAGTTCAACTTTCAATTTTTTTCAAATGTTTCCCAGTAACCTATAACGAAATAAGAGCAAAAGCAAAAAGTCTTTCAAAACTTGCTAATCATCATTTTAACTTAATAATAAATGCAATGCAACCAACATTTCCAAAAAGTCAACAACCAAAGTGGTATAAAAAAAAGAAAGGGAACAAACATGAAGTTACAGGCCTCGGAATGATGAAAGAATGAAGTTCTCAAAAAAAGGGTATGAAAAATGTATTAAGGTTTAATATAAACTTCCCAAGTGATGATTCTTCAAATAATTTCATTAAACAATTTAAAATTATTTTTCAAAAATCTGCCTTATTGATATCGTCCAATTTCTATGTTGTGTTCTTGTAATATCCCAAATTTTTTTACTAGACGTGTGACATTGTTCTGGTAGAGGATATAGTGAATTTTCTAGAAAATTTAGAAAAATTATTAGATAAATGAATTCTTATGAAAAAATTGATTTTAGACATGAGAGTTTATGAAAATAAATTTAGAAGCAAAAATGTGATTAAAGAACCAAATCACAAATTTTGAAATGTTTGAGTAAAGTACAATTTATCAAAAAATGAGAAATACGAGTTATTATTTATAAATTGACATAATAATAAGTTGGAATATGTATTGGTAAGATGAAAATCTCTTTTGGGACCAAATTGGAAATATTTGATAGTATAAGGACTAATTTGAAAATTTACCAATTTTGTCAAGAAAAGGATAAAAGTGTAATATTTATCCCCCAATGATTTTTATCAAGTATTAAATGAGAATTAAATAATTTGGGCTGATTAATAACTAATTGTTGTGAATAAATTATGCTCAGAGTCATAAAAGAGGCAAAAAGTTCATTTGATTCCATAAGGGTATTTTAGTCATTTTTCAAGAATTTTATGATAAAAATACCATTTTAATGATAATTTTGATATATTGAATTTATTTGGACCATTGGTTCATGTCTTAGACATGTGGGTCGTAAAATGTAAGATTTTTGTGGCCTGAATGTAGGGTTCGAGCCTTGGCCCACTTAATAGATATTTTAAAATGGAAGAAAAAAAGGGGGAGAAACCCCATTCTTCTTCCTTTTGATGGAAGCATCAATGGGAAAGGGAGAAAGATCCTCCCAAGTCTTCATTTCTTTTCTTTTTCTAATCTCCAAGCCTTCCAACTTCAACTCCATGTCTCTTTTGCTTGAATCACTTTAGAATCAACCTCCATGTTAGTTTTCCTCCATCATCTCCACCCTTTTTTCAGTTAGGTTTCTATGATTTTAGTGAGAGTAATCCTGACTAGTGAGAGTGTAACACCCCATTTTTTACTAAATTGTCGAGTTTGAGCAACATTGTTGGAGCAACTACGTTCTCAATTGCAATTCAAGTCGACAATTCATACATATTATTAAACTCAATGCATAATTATAACATGTTATAATATCATATCAGGGATTTAAAGGATCTTACCAAAGCTCTTTTGATAACCCGAGGCCATTTGAGGACTAAAATGTAAAACTTTTAAAGTTTACCAATTTGATGTCGCGACTATGAAGGGATCATGTCGCAACATCAAGGGAAGAAGCTCAACATTGCAACTTCAATAATGCAGTGTCGTGACTCCAAAAATAGGAGGTTGATGTCGCAATGTGGAAAGCTATTGTCACAACATCAATAAGGTAGTGTCCTGACATGAAAGGCAGACTCCTTCAATATTTGAACCATTTTATTCAACTTGCCAATTTGTAAAACTCATTTGGTCTTTAAACCTCATAATGTAATTCAACTCACATATATACTTAATTACATAGCTTAAATAATTCAACCTTATACTATTTACATGAATGTTTAACAATTCATATGCTTGAGCTATAATTGACGTTTACTAATTCCAAGTCCCAAAATGACCATTTACATTATAAACTGACTGAAACCTTAAGTACATGTTGTATATCAAAACGTAAAGGAACTATACAAACATTGCTGATTGGAGAATTGTGACTTGGATGTTGGACCACTCCTCGAGTCTTTGAGATCTTGCGCCACCTGCGCATGGAATAAACAAACCATACATTGAGCAATGAAGATCAGTGGATTCAAGATAATAACATATTTCAAGTAGCATGTCAAAAGGTGTAACTTAAACATAATCTAACTTTCAATATCATCAACCAATATATATGCCTTATGAATCAATTTCTATGGCAATTTTTGTATCATGCCACATTCATATATCTATAAATATGATCATATACATTCCAACACCATATCATATACTCATATATAAAACTATCTCATTTCTTTTTCTCGTTTCATTTCTGAATCCTTTGATCCATTTTGTTAGCATATAAGCCCTCAGAGCTCGTAATAAACTAATTCGCATGATCTTTTACATGCTATCTTTACTCACATTTCACATATATGCACATATAGTACCATTTCATATCATCATTTCTATTCAAATGCCATTTATCAAGTTCATGTTTAAAATCCCTATTAACTGAACATGGAGTCAGGATCGATACATGGATCAATTACTCTGTCATCCTGGGTTGCCCTAAAATAGCTAGTATGTAACAATCATGTATACATACATATATATACACATTGAACTCAAATCGTAAAAGTAGAAACCGAAGCTTTCGCCACTCATTTGTGACTCTCGTCATTCTGTTCTCTTGCGATAGCTCGATGTCATCTTTAGCTATGTTCGGTAATTCAAGAATAAGAACAATATCATATTACATCCAAATCACATTAAAATAGATAACCAAATATTTTTCATTTTATTTAATTTAGTCCCTATTTCGGGAACTCATATTTTTAAATATCTAACATCAGATCAAAATTCGATTTCATATTGTTTCACTAGAGACCTTATACTTCCTATCTATAACATAAATTCATGTCAATTTTTTATTTATTCAATTTAGTCCATAATGTCAAAAAGTTATCTAACAAGTTTAACTTAACTTTTAACTTAGTCCTTAACATAAGTTAAGTTCACTATCTAAAAACCTTTCCAATTTCAAGCTTAATTTCATCTATAATGCTTCAATGGCAACTTGCTAAATATCAAATAATTGAAGAAATTAACTTATAGGTACCTAAATCTAGCTCCCATGATTCAAAATCTATATAATTTAAAGAAAAATGATTGGAAAAGAGAAAAGCCTTTCTTTATTCAACCATGGACAACAATGCTTGTGCAAAAGATGATTGTTTGATATTTTTCCACTAATTTTTTATATATACTTAATTAAAGTTTCATTAAATTTAATCAACTTAATTTATTATTTATTAATTTTATTTACTTAACTTGTAACACCCTCACCCAACCCGTTTTTTGAATTCGGGTGCAGGAGTCACAATTGGACCGGATTATCATTCAGACTCAGATTTCTCTACTTTAAAACATACTACATTAAATGTTTATAAAACCTACAACAGAGTTAAAAACTTTCCAACAAAGTTTATAGTCCGAACTATGGACTCTAATGAATAAAAATAAATACATCATAGTTTCCCCCTTTGAGGAGTCTCTAAAGGTAGCCCCTTCCTATGTTCATGTCATTATCCTTTGAATACCCCTTGACTCTTTGTGATCTAGCTTGGTTCGTCTTTGAGTCTTGTAGTTATCTTACGCATTCATAGAATAACCCTTGTAAGTTCAGACGAATTTAATAAATTTCTTCCCTTCATAAAATATCCCCCAACTTGCCAGGGTTTCATATACATGATAATAAATGCAAAAAACTCCCTAATTCCATGGGAATGCTTCCTTGAAGTTCTCATAGTGAATCCTATGGACTATTCTGATAGCCCTTTTGAATGCCTCACCGCTCCTACGGACCTCATCCTTTTTTTACCTATTTTTTTCTTTCCATTTATCCCCATTATGGGTTTCTTCTTCTCGTCATTTTTCCATATTAAGGAGGCCTCCCAACGTATTCTCTCAAATGCCTTTGGTGATTATTCATAGTTTACCTAGCCCGTGGCGAACTCTTTCCTTATCTTAGTCCTAGTTGTCTTGCGCACATTTCTATTTGTTAGCATGACTATTAGGTCCCACGCTACTCTTACAGATCAAACCATGCTTGGTCTAAATAGCAATCGGATTACCTCCTCGTACTCCACCTTGTTTGCATTACTCATAAGCATAGCACATCCTCCTACTACGAACCACTAAGGTCTGAAATACTCAGCCACTATCGTTGAGTGACCATCTATGTTCACGAGTTCTCTTTCCTACCCTTTGGTTCCCATAGAACTAACCATTTGGCTAATACCCTTACACTAGTTCTTCCCCCTTAGAGAGGAATAATCTTGGAATTTGTCACTTTATGATCCCATTTTTTGTGACGCCCTTTATCATTTGAGTTTTGGCTAACCCCTCCAATCCTTATGCACTAACTGACACACATGTGCTACACCCCTAGACTATAAGATTTCTCTGAGCGTCCCCTAACAACCCTTATTGGTGGATCATTACCTATGATCCCTGTTTATGCCACTTTTCACTTGTCCTTACATTATGCGCTGCTGGTGCGTCAATTTCCATGACCATTATTGTTGGATTTCTTCCATATGCCCTACTGGTTTGCATAAATACCATTCTAGTACTTTTTTTTCTTTCTGATTACAATTCTTATTCATTGGCAGATTCCATTGGTCCGTTGGCTAACCATTGAGTCCTATACTTCCATTTTCCTTCCAACCCATTTTTCTTGTTTCCACAATTTCCCACGATTATCATCCTAGATGAATACTTGTGTTTATTATCCCGATGGATTGACTTGTATTTATAGTTCTAGTGGTTTCTCATGCATTGCCATAGTCGAGCTATGGTCTTGCCCTACATGTTCCCACCGTTAGCGTCTTGGCACACTTTTTGAGCTATCTTAGTTGAGCCAAATTCTTGCACCTCTGTTTAAAACTTAGTTTTCAAAAAATATACAAAACCCTTAAAATGGTTCTGAAAACATTTAACTTGGTTTCATGAGTCTTACGTATACTAAAGGAATCAATGCCTTACTAGCTTACTGGATTTTCTATTTTTCCTACTTGAACCTTATGATTATCGTTTCGTGCAGGGCTTCCCTTAACCACCTCTTCTTTGAAACAACCCAGGAAGAAGATGAAGAAGAAAGGAAAATGAAACAAATCAGATAATAAGTCTCCCAAGAAATCATTTCTCTACTATTTATAACTTTTCTTCTGTGGTCTCCAACCTTATATCAACCATTTATCCAGAATCATTTTGTCTCCCACTAATAGACCAACCAGTTACATCCTAATCGGATCAAGAATGGTCTCCAACCATATTCCATTTTGTCCTTAAATTTTCCAATTTTTTTCAATATAGACCTCTATTTTATGGTCTTTTTCAATTTAATCCCCAAAGTTCCTAATTTTCGGTTAAAAGGAAATCCGAGTGAGGCATAACTTATAAACATTACTAATCATAAGTAAGTGGATTACCATCAATATCAACTAAATCATATTTAAAATTGTTTAAATAACCATTTTGGTACTTGGACAATTGCTATCTAGGTCCCCAAGCATTTTCTCAGTTAAAACTCAATAACAATTAGACTTTTACAAATTAGTCCCTGTGCTTTAATTAGCTATTTTCTTGATTAAATTAATTAACCGATCTTCAATATATTTCCATACTAACTATGTCTAACTTCCTATTTCATTCCAACGGGATTGGTTTATGGAAATGGGGTTCTTAAATTGCATTTTATGACACTGATAAAAGTTGGATCATTATAGAGAGAAAGCTCCATTAAGGTAAGAGATGTTTTTTACCTATCCTAACATGGTATTTAAGTTTAGTGACTGTGAGAAAGCTTGAGAGGTTTTCATATAAATAGTTTGATATTTTTTTGTATGGAAAATGAGAAAATGTTGAGAATGGAGTTTCCCTGATTAATTGAAGATGAATTCAAGTTGTGGAAGCATGGTTTTGTATTTTAGAGCATCCCATTGGATGCTCGTACTTACCTTATGTTAATATACTTAGAAAATTTTAATAATTTATGGAATAAATATGAAATTATATTGTAAATTATGTGTGAAAATTTTATGAAATTATGTGAAAATTATGAAATTAAGTTTGTATGTGAAAATATGGAAATTCCATGACTTAATATGTCTGAAATAAATGGTTAGGAAATTGTAGTAATAAGCCTTTGTCATAAAGTGCCTTATTAATTAATAATGTATTATGGTAAATTGGGTGGTCATGACATGATTAATGAAAATGATTTGATATTTGTGAAAATTTATGAAATATGACATTAATATGGAAAAAGTGTTAATACGTTATTGTGACAATTTTTTGTGAATATCAAATGTTATTGAAAGAGAGTCGATACATTATGATTAATGTGTAGTGAAACGTGGAAATATTGCGAGCTAATGTATGGATTTCATGTGAATTAGATATATCCTTATATGAATGTGAATATGGGAACTGTGTTTTATGAGGTAAAGTGATATTTGGAAATGACATAAGTGATTAATATGGGTAATGACCTAGTAAACTTAGTGATTAGTAAGGATACAATTGACATGCCATAGGTATTAGTTAACACGTGTGGGGTAGAAGACTATGGTTAGAAGAAGTCTTTGGTGTAGCACTTATGCTTGTTATAAATCCATTTCTAGTGTGTTTTGATGAATACGCTTCCAATGCAATGTTTTCAAGGTAACCGATTGGAATCTTGTGTATCCAAATTCTATCTTACTAAGGTTTACTGTGGGAAAAATGAATTAAAATTTTTATCATGAGATTTGTATTTGGTTAAAAATTGTAAAACAGTTACTAAAGTGGTATGTGTTAAAAACTTAACATGTTAGAAAAGGAATTGAATAAACATTTGAACTAAAAATGAATATGTTATAATACTAAGTTCTGACCATTTGTGGCATAAGTGAAATTTGAGATAAGTCAATAAAGCTAAATGATTATGTGTCCAACATTACATCTAAATTAGGGGTTATAATGTATTAGATTGAGATTAAAACTTACGATTATATATGTTCTTAATAAAGAAATGGAAAAGGAAATGTGTTAACTAGCTAACCAACTATGTCTAAGAAGGACAAACTCTTAATAAGAGTTTTGAATCTAAACTTCATAATGAATGTGGCTAATAAACCATTAAAATGGAAGTTGAGCCTCTAAAATTTTGTAACGAGAAATGAATTCATTTGAAAACGAAAATATGGTATGAATGAATCTTGTGATGAATATGTTTAAAGGGTTCAACACTAATAATGAGATAGAATAAATAAGTTTATCCTCAAGTACATACTAAGCTAATTGAGCTCACGGGTTTGTTGTTTGAATGCATATGTATCAGATTCATCTAGAAGCTATGGGTTTAGCTTGGGAGGTTCACATCATCATTCAATTGAGGTTGTAATATATCTATATTAGTTTACATTTGTACAAGAAATTTGGCATGTACACTAAGACTGAGTTGGTTTTTTAATTTTAAATCTGATAGGTACTTTTGAACCCCTTTTATATTTTAATTTAATATATGAATCGATAGTTAGTTTGATGTATATGATATGCGTAACATTCTGGAATAGGGCTTGGCGAGCTACGGTTGCTAGTGGGCATGGCAAGCTGCGGTCATAGGTTTGGGTCGAAAGTGAAAGTATGGTTTCGATTGTAAAAAATATTTAGGAATAGCCAAAGGGAAAATATATCAAAGTTTGGAAGTGAGCTTATTTTTCTCTTCACAACACCACCCATGCTCACGTAACTCTTTCCAACGTCTACTAAGGCATCCTAAGAACATCAAAACATCATATGCCTATAAATTAAGCTCTTTCATTAAAAATTTCATACTGTTTTGATCGACAAAACTCTCTCAAACTTCTTCATTGATTACTTCTTTCTCTTGTTGTCAAGTTTCTACGAAAATCCACAGCCGAGTTTTGCAACCTAAATCTGATACCACTAAATGTAACACGCCAAACCCGGTTTAGATGTTATGGCCGAATCTGGCGATGTCACATGGAAAGGGATTTGAAGAAAAGATTGTCAAGTTTAAAAATCGTTACAGTAAGTTAGCTTTTATTTAATTCGAAAAAAAAATATTTGATTTGCTTTTAAACTTGTCTCTTAGTGGAAGCTCTTGTAACCAATTACTTTAGAGAAAATCATTTCTATTTACGAAAACCCTTAGTTTTTGAAAAAAAACCGTGTTTTGTGGAGTTGTAGTTTTTTAAAAAATCCATAAAAATAGTATAAAGTCCCAAATTTAAAGCCAACCAGTCCATAGTCCAAAAGATACATCAAAAACCCCAAATAAGTAATAAATTCTAGGCATTAAAGGAAAACAGTCTAAAATTTACGTGTGGTCACTGTCAAGTCCTCTACTGCACCGACCTGTCAAGTTTAAGGATTACCTGTACAAGTTAAATAGAGAAAGGGTGAGTTTTCACAAACTCAGTGTGTAATCCCCACAGAAAACAAGCATACGGATAATAAAAAAATTTCAGTTAGATACAGTCTGGGCCCATGCCCATCATAGAATCAGTTTGGGCCTTAGCCCATTCAGATACAGTCTTAGAAATACATTAGGGCGTTGGCCCATATCAGATACAGAATGCAGATATAGTAAATCAGAATCCTACCCAACAGCCTCTACACACCATCTCCGTCCAACCCTACACACAATGTGGGGATTAAATCAACCCACCCATCCCTACACACCATGCTGTACCGAAATGCGACACATAATCAGAAGGTTGCAACTGAGCTGCCAGATAATAGGCTTAATAGCCATTTAGACACTTCCTCCAAATATCATCAACCCACCCCAATGCAATGCAACATACAAAATATGTCATGCCATTATGCAATTAATAGTACATACATTCAGATATCATAAGTCGTGCTCGATATAGAAATCAGACAGATAGATCACACATATAGGGGTGTAAGTAAAGCTTACCGACCCTACAGTAGGTCCACAGTCGACTTGGGCGACCCGTGCAACCTTACAGAACTTTTCAAAAAATGGGCTCACACGCCCATGTGGCCCACTCGGCCTAAATTGGCCTTGGCCACATGATCCATTTTTAATGTAACCCATGCTAGTTAATTATTGAAATATATATTCATTATTAACTTATATGTTTCTTCAAAGCTGTCTACTTGAGTCACTATATTACTAAATTATTTACATATTGACCTACAAAATTTCAAATTAAGATCTGCTTGATGTCCTTGAAACTAGACTCAAATACTCTTCTACCATAAAATTTTTAGAATTTTGGGTTCAGCCAATAAGTACGGTAAAATCTTCAAACTTACCCCTATTCTACTGTCTGACAACTTCATCCCTTCTTTGCTAAAAATTAATTATCTATTAGTACAAAATTTGGATGATGTTTCCATTTGTTTTTATTAAAAATAGACTCATTAATAATTTAAACATGTAAATTTTAATCTGTAATTATTTTTCTCCAATTTTTGATGATTTTCTAAAGTCAGAACATGGGAACCCGAATTCATTCTGACCTTATCTCACAAAGTTTATTATATCTCACGATTTACAATTCCATTACTTACAACATTTCTTCTATGATAACTAGACTCAATAATCTTTAATTTCATATTTTATTCATCCTCTAATTTGATTTTCACAATTTATGGCGATTTTTCAAAGTTAGCCTACTGTTGCTGTCCAAACAGCAAGCAATTTTAACTTTTCACCAAATCCCTTTTTGTTGCACTTCGGGTACACACCTAGTTTTGTTTGATGCTAAAATAGTCCTCGATCACTCCAAAGCCTATAATCAAGATGATCAATATCAATTTAACGGATTTACAAGTGAATTGACAACCAAGAATGAACAGAAACCCAACTTACCACCAACGATAACCCTCCGTTTAACTATTGTTAAGATGAGAACATCGAATTCACCAGTCCGAGCCTCCCCCTATGCCCAAATCGCAGAGAAAAAGCATTACCACTTCAGTCGTTAAAAGATTCATGACAGAAACAAAGAGAAACACTTACTGAAACTAAGCGAGCACTAACCACGTGCAGAAACAAAGGAAAATAAATGGATTAGGGAAAAATCAAGAAGAAGAAAAAGAAGAGAAAGATTGAAAAACTCGGAGAATTTTGGAAAGAGGAGAGGGAGAAGAATAGTAGGAAGAATTTTATTTGGAAAAGAGAGTCAAAATTCAGTTATGGGAAAAAATAAAATAAAAACCCGATAACCCTCAAAATCCCTTAATCTTCTCCCCCAATTCCCACTACAAATCCATTACTCAGAATCCCCCTATTACACAACTCTATCCCGAAATTTGAGCAAAAATTAATATTAATAATAATACCCTTGCCTACATAGGGATTCGAACACAAGACCTCCACCATAATAACACACCATTTAACAACCAGACCAGCAGGCCCATTTTGATGTAATTTACCCAACAATCAAATAAAAGCCTACTGAACAAGAGTAAGGCATAATTCATTCAAAATACCAAAATTTTCCCAAGCGAAGCCTTGAACTTGAGACCTCTAAAATACTCCCAGAACACATAACCACTAAAGCTGACAGATATTTGTGTCATATTTTCACAATAAAGAAATTAGACCTTTTGGGGCGTTACACGTGTGTTCGCGTTACTTGAGGTAAGTTCGTATAATGGTAAATTAACTTATTTTGTATTTTGATAGAAAATTTATTAATGTTATGCTTGTATACTTTTTTTGTACATAAATTGTTAATGTATAGTTTGGACGATATTGTAAGTTGTGTAATATAAGTTAAGGTACATAAAATTTGGAGAAAATCATGGAATGATATGAAGTAATGCTCGTTTGAGCCCTATGAATACTTAGGATATAAATAACACGTCATTTGGGATAATACGTTTTCAGGTGCTACTCTTGGAGGTCCTACCGACGGTTGAGATCTTGAATTTATTGCGGATTCTCCACAGCTCGTGAGCAGCATCGTGTAATCTAACATCTCAACCCACAGCTAGTGTGAGCATTACAGGATATGATTATATTTACATGTACAAGCACACTTTGTGTGAGCATGGTTCCTAAGTATCCAACGTAGTTTCATTTCATTCAACGGGTATTAAAGTTTTAAGCAAATGCTTGAGTTGTGTAAATTTTACATTGGATTTATGTTGAATGTGGTATGTACAAGTTCACTAACTTGTGATAATAGTGACTGAAGATTTGAAATTGGTTATACATATAAGCATGATAAGGGAACAATTATTAACTTTATAATTTGAGTTTATTTGGTAAGTTCTTGTTTAAGTTTTATACAATCTTAATAAGCGTTACATGCATATGTAATTGTCTTCCTTTTCTTGTAGATCATTGGAAAGCTTGACCGGTTGGAATTTCCTTAGAGCACGATCACACTATCCAATCATCATTTTGCTAGCTTTTGGTTGCTTTAGTTAAGGTTATAAATGGCATGTAATAGGGCTTGAATGTTATTTTGAGTCATTTGATTTGTTGCCAAGTCGCTATGTGTTTCAAATGCCTTTTTATTGATGATTGTGAACATGGCGTAAATATTTGAAGTTAAATTGTTATGTAGGTTCTCTTAGAAGTGAGTGGTAATGGTTTTTTTGGTATGTTTTGGAGTGTATTTGAATGTGTTTTGGTCATTTGAATGTTTGTGGGGATGATTTCACTTGGTCTTAAGACTTGTGAGTTGAAAATGGCTTGCTTAAGGGTCTTTTTTGCTGCACATGGCTTGGGACACGGGCTGTAACATAGCCGTATGACACACACAACTGCGTATCATTTTTTTAATTTAGATACAGGTTTCACACATCCTGACACACAGTCTAGGACACGGGCGTGTTGAGTAGCCACACAGCCATGTTTAAGGCCACACGACCATGTGACCCCTGTTTCCAAAAGTTTTCATACTTTTCTATTTCAATGTAAATTAGTCCCTAGTTGTTCCCAAACTATTTTCAGGACCCCGTAGACTCAGTTTAAGACCTGTAAATATATTTTTTCTATAATTAAAATGATTTATTAAAGGTTAACATTAAAGTTGCATAATTTTATATGTTTTGAAGTTAAAGCTTCTAAATTGTACTGTAATGCTCCGTAACCTTAATTTGGGGATTGAAACGGGTTAGGGGTGTTATAATTATATTGATGACATGTTGATAGCAGCCAACGATAAAGGATAAATAAAAAAGGTTAAAGCTCAACTTAGTAAAGAATTTGAGATGAAAGATTTAGGAGCAGCAAAGAAGATACCCAGGATGGAGATTCTTAGAGATAGAAAATCATGTAAGTTGTACCTAATTCAAAAAGGGTACATTTAGAAAGTTCTTTGCAGGTTCAATATGTAGAGTGCCAAGCCTGTTAGTACTCCATAGCAGCACACTTTAGACTTTCATTGACTTTGTCCCCATAACCAGATGATAAGATTGACTACATGTCACGCGTTCTATATTCTAGTGCAGTGGGATCTCTCATGTATTCTATGGTTTTCTTACGTCTATATTTATCATATGCAGTTAGTGTAGTTAGTAGACACATGGAAAATCTCAGTAAAGAACAGTGGAAAGCAGTTCAGTGGATTTTCAGATACTTACGAGGTACTACTGATGTTTGCTTACAGTTTGGAAGAACTAGAGATAGAGTCATTGGGTATGTTGATTTTGATTTTGCTAGAGTCTTTGATAAAATAATACTCTCATAGGGTATGTCTTCACTATTGGGGGTTCACAATCATTTGGAAAGCCAATTTACATACTCTAGTTGATTTGTCTATTATTGAAGCTGAGTACATGACGATTACTGAGGCTTGTAAAGAAGTTATTTTGTTAAAGGGACTCATTGGTAAACTCAGTAAAGACCTTTAGATCAGTATAGTGTTTTGTGACAGTCAGAGTGCCATCTTCCTAACGAAGGATCAACTGTTTCATGAGAGAGCAAAGCACATTGATGTTTGATATCATTTTGTGTGTGATATTATTGCTCGTGGTGATATTGTTGTAAGAAAATTTAATACTCATGATAATCCTGTAGATATGATGACTAAGTCACTTCCTATAACCAAGTTTGAGCATTGTTTGGACTTGGTTGATGTTCATTGTTGAAGAATACCCCTTTAGGGGTTTTGTCGAAGAGGTGGAGAAATTGTTCGTTGAGAGTTTGTGGTGAAAAACTTGTTCGTTGAGATTTCGTGTCAATGTGGAGATTGTTCGAGTTGTGTGACTCAAATCCTTGTGAAATAAATACAGTGGTAAAACAAGGGGATCTGTGGAGATTGTACAGACCTTGCAGCACGAGTAGAATCCGTATAGAACTACACTTCATATATTTGACATTGATTATAATAAGGATTTTCAACCTTTAAATAGATTTAGTCAAAACAACTCTTGTATCATTTAGTTATTGAAATTAGTGAATTTCTCCTCTTCTGCCCGTCGTTTTTTCCCGAAAGGGTTTTCACGTAATATCTGTGTATTTTCTTTTCCTTTTTCTTTTACTTTGCGGTCGTTCTATATTGCCATTATCAATGTTAGTTTTAATTGTTACAATGTGTATTTTAAGCGAAAATGGGCTAGAATTGTGTTTATAATCTATTGAAAATTATTTGTGTGTTTTGTGGATGTTGGAGCTGATTTCCAGATAAATTGGAGCGATTTTGGGGTTGCTCAGAGAGTTACATCGCGACCTTGCAACGTCGTAAACTCCATTAGCATTTTCCATTCGTATCATAGATCAAGACGAGTGAAGACTGTTACAGTCTTAAACACTTCTCGTGATGCAATAGCTTGTGTTGCCCATTTAAAAGGAATTCAACCACACTAATGTTTTTAATTCTTCGATATCATCTTGTTCATGCCAGTTTTTGGCACAACATTTCATCACAATCTTTAAATCTACTTTAGTCTAAGTCGTCTCTCCAAATTTTCAACACAGACTATCTCTTGACGATTCAAACTATTCTTTCATATTTCTGACTTGAATCCACCTTTTTTTATTTTTTTTATTTTTCAAGAAGAAACAACTCTGAAATCAATTTCTAAAATCAATGCCTCCTCAAAGAGTCTTAGTCATTCAAATTACTAAAAACATGTTTTTAAGAAAATAATAAATAATATTATCATGGTGTTTTTATCTTTTTTATTAAATTTTTAAATAAAAGAACTAAACATCAAATGTTCAGATATTGAATCCAAGATTGATGAGAGTTGCTTTTTTATAAGTAGGTTACCACACCATCTATGATTCAATTGTTAAATAAATATCTTATATTTATATTTTTAACATTGAAATTTTCTTTCACTCACATGATAATATGATACCAGTTTGATAACTGTTAAATAAAGCTCCCTATCATGATAACATTTCAATGTGCTACAGAAAAATGATAATATGAGTTGGAAAGCAATTGTAGTACATTTAATCTTCTTACTAAGATGTATTTACCTATTTAAATTTTTTTCTCACAATTTAAACTAATTTGTTTTATTTTAATTTCAGATGTTATTATTCTTAATTTCAAGCCATTCATTTCGTTATTTATTGTTGTTATTTTTAAACACACATCTTCATTCTAAGTATATGATTTTCACAGGCATATGTGTGAAATAAAATTCCTAGTATAAATATGCGTGCATGTATATAAATCATATATCGGTGATCTATTCTATAGTCTAAAATTCTTTTAACACTTTTAATATATATTTTTTCATTTTTATAATTTAAGAAACTACATCGAGAATGAATATGGACAAATTAATATCCAGATGCATATAAACCTAACCATTACTTAGTTTAGGTTACTTAATTTTTAAATTTTTTAAAATATTCTTTCTCTAATTTTTTAAAAGTGTTTTACAAAATTTTAATATTTTTTGCTAAATGTAAAAAACTACATCCAAAAATGTTCTGTGTTTGTTCTACACTTAAAATTTTAAAATAAAATTTAGTATTTTTTTTGAATTTATTTCTCATTTTGTTATGACTTTTTTTATAATTTTAAATAATTTTTAATTTAAAATTGTTTTATAATTTAAAATATTAGGTCTAGAATGACTCGGGGCATTTGTATAAATTCAAATGAACTTTGTTCATGTTCATTTTGGATTTAAATTTTTTAAATGATTTTATGTTTTACTAATTTTTATTTTTGTTGACACGGACCGTCACGTCAACATCATAACAATTATGTTAGCGGTCGTTAACGACCACAGAAATATAGTAATAGTCATTGACGGAAACCATTGACCAAAGAATTTAATTAATGAATTTTTAAAGTCCAAAAACTTGAGTGTGCTTTCATGGAAAGATTTAATAAACATATTTTTTTTTCTATCCACTGTTAGAACTGGAAATAATATCTAATATAAACTGTAAATTGTAAACCAGGATATATCATGTCAAATCATCAAGAATAAAACTAGATGCGGAAGCATACCTGAATTCATCCATTTCTTAAAATCTATATATCTTGGGGTTTTGATCTTCCAAATTAGCACACAAGTAATCTAGATAATGTGGCTCTCTCCTTTCTAAAGATGAGATATTAGAAAAGTTAGCTTGTTATGCAATTTAGGGACCATAACCCTAATATATATAACTTTGGCACGTTATCCTTAATTCTTAATTAGCCCATCATTAATTAGAAATTGATTAGAACTTAATTACTAGAGTATATATACATATTTGACCCATAATTTAATAATTAAAGCCCAATAAACCTTAACAAAATTAGGTCACTTTTAATTTGGGCTAACCTATCATGATAGTAAAAAATAACATGTAATTACCTTTATTATATATGTGATGTCCATATTTTCCAACAATTTCGCACTTGGACCACATATATATACTAATAACTCTATAATTACATGTCATTATATAACCTTATGAGCTCAAACTTTTACGATCATATCCAAAAAGTATTTTGAACAATCTTGTCCATTAATTATGCTAACAAAGAACCAAGGCAACTTTCGTTACTTATATCATAACTAAATCCATCCCTAATCATGTATATTAACATAACCAAATGATATTGATCAAGTATGGATGTGTAGTGTAACACCCCTAGTCCGTATCTGTTGCCGAATTGGGGCTACGGAGTGTTACCGGAGCATAACATCATGCAATGAACATTTAGTTAACATTAACAATTCATCACATAAATCATAGCAACATCAACTAAAATCATACACACAGTCCCTTTTACGATCCCTCGAAACCCTAAACAGACATTAGAAACAAATTAGGACTAAATCGAAAACATATTAAATATTTTGGGAAAACTTAAAATTTTTCAAACTGAAAGGGTCACACAGCCGTGTGGCCAGGCCGTGTGACTCACATGGCCAAGAGACATGCCCATGTCTTAGGCCATGTGGGCATTCGAAATAGGGACACACTACCGTGTCCCAACCCGTGTCCGCACCCGTGTAACTCACTGGCTTAGGCCACACGGCCAAGCCACACGCCTGTGTGCCAGGCCGTGTACCCTTCGTAATAACCTCACACGCCCATGTGTCAGGCTGTGTGCTAGGTTGTGTAATAGCTTGAATTGAAACCCTTTGAAAGCTACAGGGGACACACAGCTATGTCACCTAGCTGTGTATCACACACGGCCGAGACACACGCCCGTGTCTATACCCGTGTGGATGAAAAACAGGTCATTTTCACGCCATTTTTCTCACCCAAATTCATACCACTTCTATAAGCCAAAAACACCTATAATCAAGCATTCAAAACTCACTTAACATATGCAAAATTCAAACTTAAACAACCTAAAACTATCCATACAATCGATATGCCAAAATGGTTCCTCAACTTCCACAAACAAATTTACCTAAACAACTATCCAATTCATTCACCTTCAAATCATACCAATTGGACAACCATAAATATACATTTGCCATATTGTTTATACACCAAAATATATACATAATAAGTACCATTATAACCATTTGCATACCTAACATGCATCTTACCAATTAGACCAAAACCAACTATATTCAAAGCTACCATACCATTTCCATCCACATTTTCTTACCATCAACTTAACGAACACAGACATCAAATTAACAACCACACAAAATTCCATATAATCTTAATGTCATACCAACTAGTTCGTCAACCAAAATAACACATATACAAGCCACACATAATGGCTAAAATCATTACACAAAATGCCTATACACGCCATTATAATCGTGACTCGAAATCGTCGAAATATACTGATATAATCAATGGATAGTGTGATGGATCTCAGACAACTTCTAATCTAAACGAGCTTCCAATTATCTAGAAACACAAAGGAAATAACACAAAGTAAGCATATAATGCTTAGTAAGTTCGTAATTCATAAACAAAACTTACCATTTCAATTTATAATCATAAAAATAATTTGAGTCAATCCAACATGACTTGGCATTAGCCTAAGAAACAACAACCTTTCAAGTTAGATAATCACATAGCTTAGCAAATCAAAACATCATAGTTTTTGTACACACTACTTATAAACATTCATATTTTCAAGCATATGGCTAAGCATATTTCAAACATCATCAACTCATACATTTTCATACTTTCATAGCAACAACTATTGAAGCATTTGTTGAAATTTCCCTTTTTCATACCCGTTGAACCACTAGAATAATAGTGGATACACGGGAATCTCGTACAGTATGTGCCATCTTGTGGTCGAAACCACTACTATCTCATATCTTGTATCAATGCTCTCTCTCGAGCCATAAATGGGTCTGCTTACACAAGCTATCAATCAGGATGTAGCTACATGGTGCTGCTCACACAAGTTGTCAGGTAACTGAAACACATGCCAGAAACTCAGCCACCGGTAGGACGTACAAGACCAGCACCCGAAACACGATAACCCCTAATGACATGTCATTTGTATCCTATATATTCCTAAGGTTCAAACAGGATCTAAAAGTCGCCAAAAATTTGTTGGATTTTTCTGTAAGGATGTAATACTATTATATAACATAAAAGCATGTAAATGGAGCATAATACAAATTTAATTAAATGTACGGACTTACCTCGATCGCAGACGAGAATTTATGATCAACTAATCTGATACTTTTTTCTTTCCCCGATCTAAATCCATACGTTGCTTTACTTGATCTACATAGTCAAATTTAGCTCATTCAATTTCATTCAATTCAATTTAATCCAAAAATCAAATTTTGGAAAAATTATGCTTTTACCCCTAAAATTTTAAATTCATTACAATTTAGTCCCTAGCTCATAAAAATGCAAATTCATTCAATTTAGTCCATACCCATGCTAGACAAATATTAACTTAGTCCATAGAAATCTCTATATTTCATTTATTTCACATTCTTACCATGAACATTTTTCTATTTTTCAATTAAATACTTAAATGACAAATTCTTCAAAAATTCCTTTGCAAAAGTTGAACAACTATCATCAAATATTTATTTTCATCCATCAAACATAAAAAAACCAATATACATTCATGGTAAAAACCTACGCTTTTAACAGTTTTGCAAATTAATCCCCGGGCTAGCTAGATTAAGCTACAAAGACTCCAAAAACATAGAATTCATTAAAAATAGGATGAAAAATACTTACATGCATGAGAATATAGATTGGCCAAATGTTTGAAGCTCAAAAATGGTGGTTTTCTTCCTTAAGCATTCGACTAGATGAAGATGGACAAGGTAATGGGATTTTTGTTTTATTTATTTTGTTTATTTATTATTAAATTACTAATATAACCTTTATTAAACATATTAATGGTGTCCATAATTTTCCACTACTTAAATTAATGGTTTAATTACCATTTAAGGCCACTCATGATTAAATTTCATAGCAATTTAACACATTTTTCTAATAGAACTTAAGTTTTGCACTTTACGCGATTTAGTCATTTTTATCAAATTAAGCATGCAAACGATAAAATTTCTTCACGAAATTTTTATACAATGCTACTATCATGCTGCAGACCTTAAAATAATAATATAACAAATTTTTCAACATCAGATTTGTGGTCCCAAAATCACTATTCCAATTTCACTGAAAATGGGTTGGTACATGTAGCATGGAAATTACATGCAATATGATCTAAACATGTCTATTTCCACTGGTCCTTCTTAAACCTTAGTGAGATCAAACCTTACCAAAATTAGAGTGTGAATAAACCAAATAAACTTTTTTTTGTAGAAAATAAACTTAATATCCATTAACTGAAATAATTAAATATGTGTCTATAACATAAAAGCATTTAAAAGTACCAACTCCCACTAAAACCAAATATCGTTAAATGACATTACACTCATATGACCAATGTGCTATTATTAAACCTGAGGTGTAGTCCATTAATAAGCAGATCTGCAATCATAGAGTTTGTCCTAATATGCTTTATAAGCACCTAACCACTCTAAATTTTTATTTTAACAGCCAGGAACTTAAAGTCTGTGTGTTTTGACTTTAATGTGCTCCTATTGCTATTGGAATAAAAGATTGTAATTTTTTTCACAATTTGCACCTTAGTGACAAAATCTTGTATCCATATTCCATCAAAATCGGAGTATGTATACCTGATGATCTCTAACTAATTAGACCTCTGATATGTGAGCATGTAATCTTTTATTCTCTGAAGATACCTCATAACCCTCTTGCCTGCTAACCAATGGTTCATACCAAGGTTGCTTAAATATCTGCCTAACATCCCAACAATGTACGTAATGTATAGAGACATACATACTTGAGAATACATTAGACTCCCACTCTTGAGACGTAAGGAATCTTATGCATTTCCTTAATCTCAAAATCATTCTTGGGGTATTAGTCGAGACTTAACTTATTCTTGACAAGCAATATGTCATTAACATATAAAACCAAATATAGAACCTTACTCCCACTGAACTTTGTGGTAATACAATTGTCGACCAAATTCATCTCTAACCTTAATGAGATAATCATTTGGTAAAATTTGTAATTCTTTTGACGAGAAGTCTGCTTAAGCCCATAGATGAAGTTCTTTAATTTGCAAATCATTAAATTTGCATCATTAGACATAAAGTTTTCTAATTGCACCATATAAATGTATGATCAATGTTACCATTGAGAAACCATTAACTTAATATTCATTTGTTGCAGCTTAAGGTTAAAATATTTCACTAAAGCCATTATAACCCTTTCTCTAGTGGACCTTTTTAATGACGTTCATTATTGAGGTTGTTGAGTTTGTTCTTCTGGAACAACTACTTCATCTTGAATAGAGAGTTGTTCAACATTATCTTATTGAGGTTCTAGATTCACTTCTTAATCAATGATAGGTATGAGAACCTAAACATCGTCAAAAGAGATAGTAGGAATCGAGTTAGAATTTAATTCCTCTTTAAAAGCAATGTCTCTAACCTTATCTCTCCCTCCAAACTCAACATCCTAAAATAATGTTGCAATTCCCGTCTCAAAAATATTCCTAATTGTGGGATCATAAAGCTCATAGCCCTTATATCGCTCAGAATTTCCTTGACCCTTATACTTTATAGACATCAAAGGAGTCAAAACTGATGTCATTTCAACCTTATCGTTTTTAGCAAAACATTTCACAATTTTATCAAGGAAACCTTTGCTTGAGTAATCTTTTTAGACCCTGTGCCCTTAAAGGCTTCTGGAATGTTGTACTTCATGATCATTAGACTCGTGCAATCTAAACAATTCCCCCTTTCAAAATCCCTTTTAGTATCAAGGGTGCTTTCCGTAGTGAGAGGTGCAAGTTGTTCTTCCCTTAGTGCAAGGTCTATGTCCATACAACCAATCATTATAAATGTCTTTTCCATTCCTTAAAATTAGTCCCATTAAGCATGGGTATAGAATTTATATTAGCATATATTGTGGCAGCAGAAGATGAACTAGCTGAATATAGAACAAAAAGAAATAAAAACAACCTCACATCAATATTCATAAGTAAACAATAAATTCAATATAATGACTAATCCCATCTCAAGATACCAAACACAACTTTAATATCAAGTCTTTGGATAGTAATATTAATAGTAAATAGTACTCTTGTTGCAGCAATCAACCATCAACAATAAATTATGTCAAACAATGAATTAATCTTTGGACTAACTAATTGCTCACATAAATTACCTTATAATTGTCACACATTTATCACCATAGATGTCATTGAAATTCTGTCAAATATTAACTTACCTTTGGGTCAATTAATAAATGCGTGAATCACAAAAACATAAAATCATCTTGATATTTTAAATAAACTAACCTACACAAAAGAGGTTACTTTGGCGTAATTTTATTTCAACTAATCAATTTAAAATATTAGACATCCTTAATTAAAACCTAGAGTCAAAATCTGAATTTATTTGTTTCAAAATATTTCTCTTAATTTAATCTTTTAATCAAATTAAAAGCTAATAGTATATATATGTATATATATTTATCCCAAAACAATATGCAGTGATGTTGACAAATATAATAATAGTTGAATAAACCAAAATAACCTCACATAAAACGTTAAATTTAAACCAAAATTATTTGAATAAAGGAAAATATCATATCAAGATATCAGACACTCCATTAATATATTATCTTTGGACAAAATATTAACTTATAAGTGATATCTTGGTGTAGTAATCAAACATTGACAATAAGAACATGTCGAACAATAAATCTTCCCTTGGGCTGATTTGTTATTCACATGTAAAACGAAATAATCATCACATGTTTATTACCACAGTTGCGCATGTAATATTATTAACCTTCGCTTGGGCCAATCAATATTAACGTAGCTTAAGTTACATGTATAAAACCTTTATATTCTAAAACAAAATAATTTCAATAACAAAGATTACTTTGACAACTTATTACTTCAATTAAGTTATTTTAAAATATATATAAACATACCAATATTCAAATTTAAAATTTACCCAATAGTCAAAGGTTAAAACTAATATTTTATTACTTTATAGATTCCGAAATAACCCAAAATAAGGTTGTCTTAATAATGCCATAATGTAGTGGTTCAAAGTCAAATAATTAACAAGCACGTGTATTCATAATTTTGACATAGACAAAAACACCAAAGCAATTCACGCATATACATGTATTCATAATCAAATAGAAAAACTTACCTTAAATATACCATGTAAATCCAAAGTTCTATTTATGATTAAACAGAGATTCGCATGAATACTTGAAAATATTTTCAAGTCAATAAATCTCAAAAAACAATATCATAATAGTTGGCATGTCCCACAATTCATACGGTAAACCATATCATCATAATTTAACCAAATATTTGGAACCATAAGATGCCAAAACCTAATATTATAGAACCAGACTTAAAACCAAATTATTTAAACATGTATATAGTTGACAGGATTTTGCACCAAGCACCCATAAAATTGAATATATAACCATAACAAAAAAAACTTCAACGATATCCATCAAAATTTAATTTCACCAATTAAACTATAAAAGATATCTCATTGAATAATGGTTATAAAACCCTATTCACGCCAACTACAATCATGCATTAATCCTCAAATTAGTGATATGCATATAATATATTTACACACAATTATAAAAATAGAAAAATAATATTGCCTTGCCTTGCATATTTTATGTAAACTCAAATTCATATTCATGACTAAAGACATTATCATAAAACTTCTTTATATACACAAATACTTAAAAAAATCCATAACCACCAAATATAAAAAGAACCCCAAATTGTATAAAAGTCTTAATATGTGCAACTACTTATGAAAATCCCAAATATTTTAATTTTAGTCGGGTTTCATAAAGATTAAAACTTCTTTAAAATAATTATAGCAGAAATCAAAAGTAATCATTCGTATATATGAATTAAATTCAATGGTGAATAGAATTCATCATAAATAAAGACAAAAGATGATAATTCCATATACATTCAACCACAAACAGAAAATTTAAAACAAATAGTGTGAAAAAAAATCTTAACAACATTAATTTATTTGATTATCAAGTGAATTAACTTTCAAAACCAATTATACAATCCAATTTGAATCCTTAAATTGCAAAAAGTTGTAAGTCTATAACTTTAATCTAATAATGACTTTAACCAAAATTTATAAAATAATTGTGCAAAAAGAAAAGAAAGAAATATCACAAATAAATTTTTATCAATTGATTATAAATAAATATAAACTTGTAACACCCCAAACTCGGCCTGGATGTTATGGCTGAATCTGGCGATGTCACATGATAGTGTGTTTGAAAGCCGATGCTCGTGTTGAAAAAAACCGTAACTTTGCTTTAAACATTTTCCATTTCGATCTCGTCGTTCTCTTTTATTAATCAAACAAAAAAATAGTGACTTTTATTCAGTCGTTAGTTTGCAAAATATTATACGTTGCGGAAGCTTTTTAAAACAGTTAGAGTCCTTGTGGGTATTTTGCTAAAACACATGCATATCTTTTAAAAAACCCGTGTTTTATCTACCTCTAGCAGATATAAAAGATAATGCAGTATAAAATCCAAATTTTAAGCAAAAAGTCATAGCAACCATTATTACAGACAAATACCCAAATAAAGCTTTTAAAAGAAAAATAAACCTAATTAGATACGAAACAATAAAAAGGAGTCGTGTGGCCACAAATGAGTCCTCTGCTGCTCTGACCCGCCTAAGTCTGGGGATTACTTAAACAGATGAATTAGAAGGGTGAGTTTACGAAAACTTAGTGTATACACCCCATATAAACAAGCAGACAAAAAGCAATCATAGTTTGGGCCTAAGCCTATTTCAGTAATAGTTTCAGTTTTAGTTAGGGCCTTAGCCCATTACAATATCAGTAATCAGTTATGCGATCACAAATTCCTACCCAGCCAGCCTCTAAATTCCATCTCCGTCCAACCCTACACCCCATGTGGGGATATAATAAACCCACCCATCCTTAACTCCGAGTAGCACCGAATGCGGCACTATACAGTAATATGCAGCTGAGCTACCAATAAGTTACGCTCGAAGCCTTTCAGTACACTTCCTCCAATCAATATAATCCCATCCCCATGCAATGCATCATACAATCATGTCATGTCAAATCATGGTATCATGCATGCTTTCAGTACAGTTTTAACAGCATGCTCAATATGCAGTCATATATACACATATATCGTACATGAATATAACAATCATTCAGTCAATTAGGGATCTAGGTAAGCTTAACGACCCTACAGTAGGTTCACAGTCGTCACGGGCGACCCGTGTAACCTTAACATAAAAACAGTGAAAAATGGGCCCACATGGCCATGTTGTCGGCCTGTGTCAGCCTACACACCCGTTGGTCCACTCATCCAAAATGGCCTTAGCCGTGTGGATCTCACAGCTTGGCTCAATATTCTGAGAGGTCTGCGTGGTTCACCCGTATAGGGCCAGATGCCCGTATGGCCTACATGGAACAATTTAGCCCGGCCCATGAAACACACATGGACAACCTTGACGATCACATGCCCATGTTCGATCACACGGCCTACCACACGGGCGGTCGCACGCCCGTGTGGCATCGACAATCACATTTTTTGGCTTTTCGCCAATTTTTATTTTTAGAGTTGTGTTTACACACCTGTTACAGATTCACAGCAAAACACTTCTGAGCTTGGTAATACCTAAAAGAAATTGATCAACACACTCCCCATTAATCACCTTAATAGCCGAATTAACCAACCCAACCACTTACTTAATTTAAGAACGATCGGAACTTACCCCTAACGCCTCAACTTGGTGTGCTTAAGAAGAAGTATGGGAAGGGTCTTGATCCACATGATTTGCTGCAAAAAACAAAGCGTAATCATTAATAGAAACACAAGAAATAAAAGGAAATGTTTTTTCACCAAGTAATGACTACCCCAAATCATCATAACCTATCCCTTACTTACAGACGTATAACTAGAGGAGGAGGAACGCAGACCTTATCTTGATCGATCGAAGGATGCACAAAGATGAGAAAGATTCAAGGACCAATTCGGCTGCTCTAGGGAAAAGAGAGAAAAGAATAGTTGGATAAAGAAAAGCGTCAGAAAGGGAGAGTATAAAGCCGAAATTTGAGTAAGTGAGCAAAGAAGGTGCGTCCGGCATAAAAAATTTAAAAAGAAAGAAAGAAAGTATGCGAAAGTACCGAATTTAGAGGAGTGAGAGGAGAGGAACGGCAGCACAACGGGGCCTACAAGCCCATAATGTTTGCCCATGTGGCCCACATGGCCCAAATTTTCCTTGGCCTCGTGATCCATTTTAATGTAACCCGTGATAGATAATTATTCATATGTGTTTCCACTATTTACTTATATGATCCTTCAAAGGTGTCTACTTGAGTCACTGTTACTAAATTATTTGTATCTTAAGCTGCAGAATTCCAAATTAAGATCCGCAAATTTTCCCTGAAACTAGGCTCACATATCTTATTACCATAAAATTTCAGAATTTTTTGTTTAGCCAATAAGTACAGTTTATTCTTTAAAGTTTTCCCCTGTTTTGTTGTCTGACAGTTTCGCCCTTTCTACACTAAAAACTAATTATCTTCTCGTAAAGAATTCGGATGATATTCCTGTTTGTTTCTCTTGAAAGAATACTTATTTAGGATTTTAATAATATAAATTCTAACCTATAATAATTTTTATAAAATTTTTAATAATTTTCCAATGTCAAGACAGGGGATTCCAAAATAATTCTGACCTTATCTCACTAAAATTCAAATATCCCATAATATGAAATTCTTTTGCTTACTTCGTTTCTTCTATGAGAAACTATGCTCAAATATATTTAATCTCAAATCTTTTCATCCTCTAATTCGGTTTCCACAATTTATGGTGATTTTTCAAATTGAGCCTACTGCTGTTGTCCAAATAGCAAGCAATTTCAGCTTTTTATCGAATCCTTATTTTTGTGTTTCGGGTACACACCTGGTTTTGTTTGATGCTAAAATAGTCCCCCGAGCACTCCAAAACCTATAATTGAACAAATAACACCATAATAAGTCTTACCTCGCAATTAATCAAAATCCTAAAACCAAAATACTTACCCATAAAATGATGAACACTTACCGCAAAAACTTCAAATTGGTACATTTACGAAATTCACTAGGAGAGCCTTAATCCTCACAAAATGTTGCTACCAACACACTGAAATTAGACTATTGAACACAAAATAATCTCTTAAAATGATGCCCAATAACTTACTGAATTTGCACAAGTGCTGCTTAACGCTACGAAATCAAGATGAATGAATGGTTTAGGGGGAATAAGGGAATTTCGACAGTAGAGGAAAGAAAAGAAAAGATAATCAAGTAAGAAGCAAAGAAGAAAAAAATTCTGTAGAGATGGGGGAGAGAAAACATCAGAAAGATGGAGAGAAAAATGACTCCTTTTTTTTTCAAAAAAGGAAAAAGTGATTAGATTTTGGATATTCTCCCCCAAAATCCCCTAATTCACTCCTAAAATTGCTCCATCACTTCCCATTACACATCAACCACTCAGAAACCTAGTTCAGCACAACTCTTGCCGAAATTAAGAGTAAAAATACAACCTATGCCATCCCAAAGATTCGAACCCATGACCTCTCTCACTCCAACACTCCACTTATCCACCAGACCAACAGGCCCATTCTGTTAATTATTTGCCAACTTTTACTTAAAAGCTTACTGACCAAAGATAGGGTAAAAATACCAAAACTTGCCCAAGTCTTGGCTTGAACTTGGGACTTCCCAAACACTTCCTAAACACACAACCACTAAAGCTGACAGATGTTTGTGTCACACATTCACAATACCCAAAATTAAAATTTTAGGGCATTACAATTCTACCCCCTAAAGAAAATTTCATCCTTGAAATTTACCTGATTAGAACAGATGAGAACTCTACTAACACATCGCATCCTCGGGCTCCCATGTAGCCTCCTCAGTGTTATGATTACGCCATAGAACCTTTACCAGTGAAATGGATTTTCTTCTCAGAACCTTAACGTCGCAATCTAGAATCTGAACTAACTCTTCCTCAAAGGTTAAATCTGGCCTAACCTCGATCTTTTCAACAGGGACAATATGAGTAGGATCAGAATGGTAGCGCCTCAACTTGTCCTCTAGTATCTGAATCACCCTCTTAGAGTGACTATCGGTCTGAGGATGGAATGCAGTACTAAAGTTAGAGCCTCATGTAAATTCTTCCAAAATTGAGATGCGAAACGAGGATCCCTATCAGAGGTGATTGAAACCGAAACTCCATGAAGTCTCATTATCTTAGAAATATAAAGCTTCGTCATCTTGTGCAGAGAAGAATCAGTAAGAATCGGTATAGAGTAGGCAGACTTGGTCAATCGATCCACGATGAACCATATTGAATCCTTCTTAGTGGGTGTTAGAGGCAACCCATTAACAAAATCCATATTTACGTACTCCCATTTCCAAAGAGGAATCTTAACCGGTTGCAACAAACTCGAAGGTAATTGATGCTCAGCCTTAACTTGCTGTCAAGTCAGACATCTGCCCAAAAATTTAATAACTTTACGTTTCAACCCTAGCCACCAATATAACTCACGGAGGTCTCGGTACAGAGATTCTATCATTCGGAACAGAGATTCTCTCATGGAAACAAAGTACATCACTGTTTAGTCCAAATTCGTAGTTCTACCACCTTCAATCTGCCGAAATCAAAGACCCAACGACTCATCCTCTAACTACTCACCCTTAATCTGCCCAATCCATGACGGCTTAACTTGAAGCTCAGCTTATAAACTACCATCATCAAATAAACTTAGGTGAGCAAAACATCGCCCTCAAATCAGTCACAGCCCTACGGCTTAGTGCGTCGCCGCCACATTGGCCTTACCAGGGTGGTATTCAATCGTATAGTCGTAGTCTTTAAGCAACTTAATCCATTTACGCTGCCTAATATTTAGCTCCTTTTGAGTGAGGAGATACTTGAGACTCTTGTGATCTATGTAGATGATACACTTTTCACCATATAGGTAATGCCTCCAGATCTTCAGTGCGAATACCACTGCGGCCAACTCCAAGTCATGTGTCAAAAAATTTGCCTCATGAGTCTTAAGTTGATGAGACGCGTATTCTACAACCTTTCCCTCCTGCATCAACACACATCCCAAACCGACTTGTGATACATCGCTGTAAACAGTAAACTCTTTTCTAAATTCTGACTGTATCAAAACAAGGGCCTCATTCAGTACATTCTTGAGCTTCTCAAAGCTCTCTTGCTGTAAATCAGTCTAGCTAAACGACATACCCTTATGTAGCAGCTTAGTCAAGGGTACTGTAATCCAAGAAAGCCCCTCCACAAATCATCGATAATACCCTGCCAGTCCTAGAAAACTGCGGATCTCAGATACAGTTTTAGGCTGCTTCCAATCCAAGACAGCCTCAATCTTTCGAGGATCGATTCTAATCCCCTCAGTAGAAACCACATGACCCAAAATGTTACTTCACGTAACCAGAACTCACATTTACTAAACTTGGCATACAGTTGTTTCCCTTGCAGAATATGTAGAACCACTCTGAGGTGTTCATAATGTTCATCCTTAGTTTTCGAATACACCAGTATATCGTCAACAAATACCACTATGAACCGGTCTAGATAGGGCTGGAACACTCAGTTCATCAGATCTATAAAAGCTATCGGTGCATTCATCAGTTTAAATGGCATCACTATGAACTCGTAGTGACCATAGCGAGTCTTAAATGCCGTCTTATGAACGTCAGCCTCTTTAACTCTCAACTGGTGATACCCTGACCGTAGATCAACCTTAGAAAAAATCAAAGCCCTTCGGAACTGGACAAAAAGATTTTCTATCCTTGGTAGAGGGTACATATTCTTGATGGTCAGCTTGTTCTGTTGACGATAGTCAATACACATAAGCATGGATTCATCCTTCTTTTTCACAAACAATACTGGTGCTCCCCACGGAGACACACTAGGACGGATGAGCCCACGATCCAGTAACTCTTGAATCTGGGCCTTAAGCTCCACAAGCTCTTTCGGTGCCATTCTATAAGGGGCAATGGACACCGGAGCTACACCAGGAAAGAGCTCTATCCCAAATTCCACTTCACGATTCAGAGTTAAACCAGTAGCTCATCAGGAAAGACGTCCAGAACATCATTTACTGTTCTGATATCCTTAACTATAGAGTCCCTAGAATCCAAAACACTTACATAGGCCAAGAATGCCTCACATCCCTTGAGAACCAACTTTTCCACCACCAGTGTAGAGATCACATTAGATAAATAGTTTCGACGTTATCTGATCATGACTACCTCCATATCCTCCTCGACAATTTTTGTCTTCTCGACCAGGGCAGAAAGATCTCACTTCCCCTGCGGGGCTATCAGAACCCTCAAATTATCTCTTAGGCCATCATCAAAGTAGACACATCGCTCATACTCAGATGCCACCATCCTCGGGCATAGCGGCTCAGTCTCAAAAACTCGGCCTCGTACTCCGCCACATTAGGATGACCTTAGTGACACCCCTGAAGAGCTTAGCTCTGTTGGACCAGAGTCATTCCGTAACGGACCCTCAAGCTCTAAATCCAGTATTGGGCATAGCGACCATCTCCAAAATGCTTAACATAGCCTGGGACAATGCATCCTCCCCAGCCACGCGATCTTGAGACCCAGTCTCAGTAGTAGGTGACACTAGCGTCTCACTCGTATCCAAATTTGGCAGACTGTCCGATGACAAGGACTCAGCTCGAGCCCCTCTACACCTTTTACCTTGGCCTCTAGTACCCTATCCGCGAGTACCTCTAGTAGTCATTGTCTAATTGCGTTTTATCAGTACTAATAGATTTATGCATCAGTTTACAGTTCCAGTGTTTATTAACATATATTTTTTTGAAAATAGTATCAGAAGTGTAAAGTTTGTTTCATCCATCGCAGTGTCAATCAATGTCAACCAGTTTTACTACAGTCTCAGTATACACTATTTTAAGTGTTTTTAGTATAGCCTATCTATAGTAGTCTCAGTATATATTATCTATAGCAGTTTCAGGATATACTATCAAACATAATTTCAGTTTCAGTTTTAACAATTCAAAGTTTCAGAAAACTTACTGGATCTGTGCCGGAGACTCGGTGTACCACACTTTCAGTAAAAACATTTAGAAATTAGTTATCAGAAATCATGTCTTAAAAATCCACATCGACAGTCGAGTTTTGCAACCTGGCTCTGATACCACTAAATGTAACCCCCCAAACCCGACCTAGATGTTATGGCCGAATCTGACGATGTCACATGGTAGTGCTTTTCGAAAAATATGTCATCGCTAAATCCTCTTTCCTATTTAACCATTTTTTATTATCTTATGTTAACTTCAAATCATGTCGCTCGTTTTCAAAACATTATTCATTTCCAAATCATTATTCAATTTCAAAACGTTTTTTTATTTTTATTGCGGAAGCTTTTGAATAGTTTGCTTATTCGTGGTATTTTTGATGAAGAATTAATTTCATTTGAAAACCTAAGTTTTACCTAACACTAGCATATTTAAGTAATAAAACTGTATAAAATCCAAATTTTAAACCAAAATTTGTAAAGGCCATAATTATAGCAAAATACTCCCAAATAAAAGTAAAACTATAAATAGGTAGTAAACAATATAAAAGAAGCCGTGTGGTCACCACTAAGTCCTCCGCTGCACCGATCTGCCTATATCTGGGAATTACCTGTACAGATTAAATAGAAGGGGTGAGTTTACGTAAACTCTGTGTGTAATCCCCATACAAATGAACGGACAATAAACAAATAATCACAGTCTGGGCTTAAGCCCTTTTCAGTATCAGTATCAGTATCAGTCCATTTTGGGCCTTAGCCCATCTTAGTACAAAAACAGTCATGCGGTAGGGCTTTAGCCTATTACAGTATCAGTAGCAGTAATAGATATGCAGTCACAAAAATCCTACCCATCCAGCTTCTACACACCATCTCCGTCCAACCCTACACTCCGTGTGGGGATATAATCAACCCACCCATCCCTACACTCAAAGTAGTACCGAATGCGGCACTAGACAGTAGTTTACAGCTGAGCTGCCCCTAAATTAAGCTCGAGGCCTTTCAGTACGCTTCTTCCGAACATTATAATCCCCCAACCCAATGTAATGTAATATACAGATGTGACATGCTATAACATAATATCATGCATGTAAATAGGGCATACAATATCAAATTAGTGGGACATGATCAGGCTTAATCATATCAGTCATACAGTTATTTTAGTCAATTAGTGGTCTAGGTAAACTTACCGACCCTACAATAGGTTCACAGTCGACTTGGGCGACCTGTGCAACCTTATCAGTCAAACAGTGAAAATGGACCTACAAGCCCATGATGTTCACCCGTGTTGCCCACATGGCCTAAATTTTCCTTGGCCTCGTGATGCATTTTAATGTAACCCATGCTAGATATTTATTCATATGTGTTTCCACTATTTACTTATATGATCCTTCAAAGCTGTCTACTTGAATCACTGTTACTAAATTATTTGTATCTTAAGCTACAGAATTCCAAATTAAGATCCGCAAATTTTCCCTGAAACTAGGCCCACATATCTTATTACCATGAAAATTTTAGAATTTTTTGTATAGCCAATAAGTACAGTTTATTCTTTAAAATTTTCCCCTATTTTGTTGTCAGAGAGTTTCGACCTTTCTACACTAAAAACTAATTATCTTCTCGTACATAATTTGGATGATGTTCCTGTTTGTTTCTCTTGAAAGTAGACTTATTCAGGATTTTAATAATTTAAATTCTAACCTATAATAATTTTTATACAATTTTTAATAATTTTAAAAATTCAAGACAAGGGATTCAGAAATAATTTTGACCCTGTCTCACTAAAATTCAAATATCCCATAATATGAAATTCTTTTGCTTACTTCGTTTCTTCTATGAGAAACTACGCTCAAATATATTTAATCTCAAATTTTTTCATCCTCTAATTCGGTTTCCACCATTTATGTTCATTTTTCAAATTTAGCCTACTGCTTCTGTCCAAATAGTAAGCAATTTCGGCTTTTTGTCGAATCCTTATTTTTGTGTTTCGGGTACACACCTGGTTTTGTTTGATGCTAAAACAGTCCCCGAGCACTCCAAAACCTATAATTTAACAAATAACACCATAATCAGTCTTACCTCGCAATTAATCAAAATCCCGAAACTAAAATACTTACCGATAAAACGATGAACACTTATTGCAAAAACTTTAAATCGGTACGTTTACAAAAATCACGAGGAGAACCTTAATCCTCGTGAAATGTTGTTGCCAACACCCCAGAATTAGACTATTGAACACAAAATAATCTCTTAAAATGATGCCCAACAACTTACTGAATTTGCACAAGTGCTCCTTAACGCTACGAAATCAAGGGGAAAGAATGGTTTAGGGGGAATAAGGAAATTTCGACAGTAGAGGAAAGAAAAGAAAACATAATCGAGTAAGAAGAAAGGAAAAAAAACTCGGTAGAGATGGGGTAGAGAAAACATCAGAAAGATGGAGAGAAAAACGACTCTTTTTTCGAAAAAGGAAAAAGAGATCAGATTTTAGATATTCTCCCCCATAATCCCCTAATTCACTCCTAAAATTTCTCCCTCACTTCCCACTGCACATCCACCACTCAAAAACACAATTCAGCACAACTCTTGCTGAAATTAGAAGCAAAAATACAACCTTTATCATCCCAAAGATTCGAACCCATGTCCTCCCTCACACCAATACTCCACTTATTCACCAGACCAACAAGCTCATTCTGTTAATTATTTTCCAACTTTTACTTAAAAGCCTACTGACCAAAATAGGGCTTATTCATAAAAATACCCAAATTTTCCAAAGTCCTGGCTTGAACTTGGGACCTCCCAAACACTTCCAGAACACATAACCACTAAAGCTGACAGATGTTTGTGTCACACAATCACAATACCCAAAATTAAAATTTTGGGGTGTTACACTCTCCCCGGCGCACACCAAGACTCGAACTCAATACCACCAGCATTTTAACACACCACTTAACCACCAGACCAGCAGGCCCATTCTGACATATTTTACTAACATTTATTTAAAAGGCTACTGAGTAGCGATAGGGTTTTGTTTAGAAAAGTACAAAAATTTTCCCAAGACAAGGCTTGAACTTGAGACCTCTCAAACACTTCCTAGAACGCTGAACCATTGAAGCAAACAGATATTTTTGTCAATTAATTATAAAAACATAAACAGGTATTTTTTGGGCATTACAACTCTACCCCCTAAAAGAAAATTTCAGCCTTAAAAGTTTACCTGATCAGAATAGATGAGGATGCTGCTGTGGCATCGCATCCTCAGGATTCCACTTGGCCTCCTTAGAGCTATGATTCGCCAAAGAACCTTCACGAGTGGGATGGATTTTCTTCTTAGAACCTTTACATCTCACTCCAATATCTAAACTAGCTCTTCCTCAAAGGTCAGATCTGGCCTAACCTCGATCACCTCAATAGGAACAATATACCTGGGATCAGAGCGATAGCGCCTCAACATTGAGACGTGGAATACATCATGAATCTGATAAAATTCCAAAGGTAACTCCAACTGGTAAGTAATTTGTCCCACTCGCTTAAGAACACGGTAAGGTTTAATAAATCTAGGGCTTAACTTGCCCTTGCAACCAAATCTCAGTACCTTCTTCCACGGCGAGACCTTGAGAAAAACGAAGTCCCCCACAGAATACTCAATCTCTCGACGCTTCAAATTGGCATAGGACTTCTGCCTATCAAATGCCGCTTCCAATCGATCCCGAATCAGTTTAACTTTATCCTCAGTATTAGAAACTAGCTCAGGGCCTAGAACACGGTGCTCGCCCAACTCAGTCCAACATGAAGGTGTACGACACCTACGACCATATAAAGACTTGTAATGTGCCATCGGAATGCTAGACAGATAGCTGTTGTTATAAGCAAACTCTTCTAGCGGCAAGTAATACTCCAAACTACCTCGGAAATCAATGACACAACTTCTCAACATATCCTCTAGTATTTGAATCACCCTCTTTGACTGACCGTCCGTATGAGGATGGAACACAGTACTGAAGTCCAATCTTGTACCCAGAGTTTATGTAGCTTCTTCCAGAACCAAGACGTGAAGCGAGGATCCCTATCAGATATTATTGAAACCGGTACCCCAAGTAGTCTCACATCTCAGGCACATACTATTTAGCCAGCTTCTACAGAGAATAGTCAGTAAGAACCTGTATGAAGTGGGCGGACTTGGTCAGTCGATCCACGATGACCCATGCAGAATCCTTCTTAGTAGGTGTGGTGGGTAACCCACTAACAAAGTCCATAGTGACTCTCTCTTACTTCCAAAGCGGAATCTTGACTAGCTGCAACAAACTCGAAGGTACATGATGCTCAGCCTTAACCTGTTGGCATTTTAGACACTTAGCCATAAATTCGATAACCTCTCGCTTAAGACCTGGCCACCAGTATAACTCACGAAGGTTACAATTCATCTTATTTCTTCTCGGATGCATAACATAAGGGCTACTATGCGCCTCTCTCAGAATATACTGCCGCAATTCAATATCTTTCCGTACACAAATTCTTCCACGAAAATAGAGTACCCATTCGCTATTCAGTCCGAAATCTACAGTATTCCTACTCTTAATTTTTCAAAAGCGAAAACCCAACGACTCATCCTCTAACTACTCACCCTTAATCTGCCCAATCCATGACGGCTTAACTTGAAGCTCGGCTTATAAACTACCATCATCAAATAAACTTATGCGAGCAAAACATCACCTTCAAATTAGTCACAGCCCTACGGCTTAGTGCGTCGGCCACCATATTGGCCTTAGCAGGGTGATATACAATCATACAGTTGTAGTCCTTAAGCAACTTAATCCATCTACGCTACCTAAGATTTAGCTCCTTTTGAGTGAGGAGATACTTGAGACTCTTGTGATCCATGTAGATGATACACTTTTCACAATATAGGTAATGTCTCCAGATCTTCAGTGCAAATACCACCGTAGCCAACTCCAAGTCATGTGTCAGAAAATTTGCCTCATGAGTCTTAAGTTGACGAGATGCGTATGCTACAACCTTTCCCTCCTGCATCAACACACATCCCAAACCGACATATGATGCATCGTTGTAAACAGTAAACTCTCTTCCAGACTCTGGCTATATCAAAATAGGGGCCTCAGTTAATACAATTTTAAGCTTTTCAAAGCTCTCTTGCTGCGTATCAGTCCAGTTAAACGGTACACCCTTATGTAGCACCTTAATCAAGGGTGCTACAATCAGTGAAAAACCCTCTACAAATCTACCCTGCCAGTCCCAAAAAACTACAAATCTCAGATATAGTCTTAGGATGTTTCCAATCCAACACCGCCTCAATCTTTCGAGGATCGACCCTAATCCCCTTAGCTGAAACCACATGGCCCAAAAATGTTATTTCTTGTAACCACAACTCACATTTACTAAACTTGGCGTACAATTGTTTCTCTCGCAAAATTAGCAGAACCACTCTAAGATGTTCATCGTGCTTATCCCCAGTCTTCGAGTACATCAATATGTTGTCAATAAAAACCACCACGAACTGATCTAGATAGGGTTGGAACACTCAGTTCATCAAATCCATGAAAGCTACTAGTGCATTCGTCAATCCAAATGGCATCACTAGGAACTCATAATGACCGTATTGAGTCCTAAATGTTATTTTGTGCACATCAGTCTCCTTAACCCTCAACTGATGATATCCTGATCGAAGATCAATCTTGGTGAAAACTGAAGCACCTCGGAACTGATCAAACAGATTGTCTATCCTCGATAGAGGGTACTTATTGTTTATGGTCAACTTGTTCAGTTACCGGTAATCAATACACATATGCATGGATTCATCCTTTTTTTTCACAAACAGAACCAGTGATTCCCACGGAGACACACTAGGGCGGATGAACCCACGATCCAGTAACTCTTGAATCTGAGCCTTAAGCTTCACAAGTTCTTTTGGTGTCATTCTATAAGGGCCGATAGACACTGGAGCTATACTAGGAAGGAGCTCAATCCCAAACTCTACTTCACGATTCGGAGGTAACCTAGGTAGCTCTTCAAGAAAAATATCTAAAAACTCTTTAATCGTCCTGATATCCTTAACTGAAGAATCCCCAGAATCTGATGTACATACTGATTATGACTACCTCACTGTCTTCTGCAGTTCTCAGTACAACCCTTTTCATGGCACAATCTATGCTCACTCGGTGTTTAATGGACTAGTCCATTCCAAGTATCAGATCAAATTCCCCAAAAGATAGTTCCATCAGATCAGCCAAAGAGATAGCTCATTGAACCTCTAGAGAAACATCTCTGAACAGTTTGTTAACCCTTATTGACTGCCCCAACGAACTTAGTACAATGACCTCATTCGTATTGCTCACAACCAATATACCCAAGTTTTCAGATACAGTACAAGCTATATAGGAGTGAGTGGATCCTATATCTATCAGTGTAGTATATGGTACATTATAAATAAAAAACTTACCCGTGGTAATGCCCGGAGCATCTCCATCCTCTCGATGACGTGTAGCATAAACTAGATTTGACTGCCTTGCCTTAGTATGACTAGCACCTCTGCCCGGTGCTCTCTGACCACCGCCTAACCCATTACCACCTCTGGCTTGACCATAACCTCTTGGTGGCTACTGAGCTCCTCTCGGTGGTGGTGCGGTACCAATATTCAAAACTTGCATCTGACCGGACCTCTGCAGACACTCTGTAATACGATGCTCTAATGAACCGCACCTTAAACAAGCCCCAGTTCTTTTCCGACACTCGCCTTGATGGTGTCTACCACAATTAATACACAGCGGTTGTCCAGTAGCAGCAATAAGAGCCCTAACTCTGATCGGCCCATCAGTTTTGGCCTTTTTCTTAAACCTTTGAACGGAACTCGAGGGCTCTAAACCCCTTTTATTCCTACCTCACTCTCTATCACGGTTCTGGCGCTTAGTGTGCTTCACTTTCTCGGTGATCTTTGCATTATCAACCAGTGCAGCAAAATCTCACTTCTTTTGTGGAGCTATCAGAACCATCAGATTATCCCTGCGGCCATCCTTCAAGCGAACACTTCGTACTCAATCGCCACCATACCATACGCATAGCGGCTCAGTCGTAAAAACTCAGCCTCATACTCAGCCACTAATCTGTCCCTCTGAGTCAAATTTAAGAACTCTCTCCTACAGGCATCTATATAGCTGGCCCCCATATATTTCCCCTGAAAAGTGGTCTTAATGAACTCCCAGGTCAGTCAATCGGGCTGAGTGCCCTCTTTAACAGTGAGCCACCACTGATAAGCCTCATCTCGTAATAGTGATACAACATCCTTCAGCTTTTGCTAAGGGGTGTAGTCCAGGTCGTCCATAATTCTCTTTGTGGCCTCTATCCAGTACTCAGCCACATTAGGGGCAACTCCAGCAATACCTCTAAAATTCTCTACTCCATTGGACTGGAGTCATTTCGTAACCGACCCGAGGCCTCCAACTCCAGTATTGGGCTGAACGACCCTTTTTAGAATCCTTAACATGGCTTGAGATAGTGCGTTGTCCCTAGCTGCATGATCATAAGACCTATTCTCGGTCACGGGTGAAGCAGGTGTCTCACTTGTTTCCAAATTAGGTATGTGGCCAAATGAAGATGACCCAGCTTGAGTACCTCTACGGCCTCTACCACGGCCTCTTGTACCTCGTCCGCGAGTACCTCTTGTGCTTATTGTCTATTCGCGTTAATCTGTATTAACAGTTTTATGCAGCAGTTTACAATTTTAGTATTTATTAACAGATATCTTTTGAGAGGCAGTATCAGAAGTGTAATGTTTGTTTTCGCCCAATGCAGTGTCTATCAGTGTCTATCAGTTTTACTATAGTATTAGTATACATTAACTTGAGTGTTTTCCGTACAATCTACCTATTAGTAGTCTCAGTTTGTACTAGCTATAGTAGTTTCAGTATCAAGTTAATTTCAGTTTAAAACATATAAAGGCTTCAGAGAACTTACAAGATCAGCGCCGGAGACTCGGTGTACCACACATTCAGTAAAAATGTTTCAAACCATTTAGAAATCAGTGGTTTAAAAACCAAGTTTTAAAACCCAAATCCACAATCGAGTTTTACAACCTGACTCCGATACCACTAAATGTAACACCCCAAACCCGGCCTGGATATTATGGCCGAATCTGCCGATGTCACATGATAGTATGTTTGAAAGTCGATGCTCGTGTTGAAAAAAATCGTAACTTTGCTTTAAACATTTTCCGTTTAGAGCTCGTCGTTATCTTTTATTAATCCTAAAAAATAGTGATTTTTATTCAGTCGTTACTTTTTAGAATATTATACGTTGCGGAAGCTTTTTAAAACAGCTTGGGTCCTTGTCGGTATTTTGCTAAAACACATGCATATCTTTTAAAAATCCATGATTTATCTGCTTCTAGCATATATAAAACATAATGCAGTATAAAATCCAAATTTTAAGCAAAAACTCACAACAGCCATTATTACAGAAAAATGCCTGAAATAAAGCTTTTAAAACAAAAATAAACCTAATTAGATACGAAATAGTAAAAAGGAGTCGTGTGGCCACAGCTGAGTAGTCCGTCGCTCCGATCCGCCTAAGTACATCCCCATGCAATGCATCATACAATCATGTCGTGTCAAATAATGGTATCATACATGCTTTCAGTACAGTTTTAATAGCATGCTCAATATACAGTCATATATACATATATATCGTACATGAATATAATAGTCATTCGGTCAATTAGGGGTCTAGGTAATCTTACCGACCCTACAGTAGGTTCACAGTCGTCACGGGGGACCCGTGTAGCCTTAACATCAAAATAGTGAAAAATGGGCCCACATTCCCATGTTCTCGGCTTATGTAGGCCCACACGCCCGTGTGGTCCACTCGGCCCAAAATGGCTTTAGCCGTATGGATCTCACGACCTGGCTCAATATTTTCACACGCCCGTGTGGCCCATACAGTCCAATTCAGGCCAGCCCATGAACCACACATCGCTAGCCTCGTTGATCACATGCCCATCTTCGATCACACGGCCTACCACACGGGCGGCCGCACGCCCGTGTGGAGTCGACAATCACATTTTTTGTCTTTTCGCTGATTTTTGTTTTCAAAGTTGTGTTTACACACCTGTTATGGATTCGCAACAAAACACTTCCGAGCTTGGTAATACCTAAAAGAAATTAATCAATACACTCCCTATTAATCACTTTAATAGCCGAATTAACCAACCCAACCACTTAATTTAAGAGCGATCGAAACTTACCCCTAATGCCTTAACTCGATTTGCTTACGAAGAAGTATGGGAAGGGTCTCGATCCACACGATTTGCTGTAGAAAACAAAGTGTAATCACTCATGGAAACACAAGAAATAAAAAGAAACGATTTTTTCACCAAGCAATGGCTACCCCAAATCATCATAACCTACCCCTTACTTACTGACGTATAACCAGCGGATGAGGAACGCACACCTTATCTTGATCGATCGAAAAGGATGCACAAAGATGAGAAAGATTCAAGGGCCAATTCGGCTGCACCAGGGAAAAGTGAGAAAAGAACAGTATGGATAGAGAAAAGCGTTAGAAAGGGAGAGCATAAAGCCGAAATTCGGCTAAGTGAGCAAAGAAGGCGCGTGGAGTAGCAAAAATTGAAAAAGAAAGAAAAAAACTATGCCAAAGTACCAAATTTAGGAGAGTGAGAGGAGAGGAACGACATCACAACGGGGAAAAATGCAGAAATCGGTAGAGAAAGACTAAGATAAGAAAAACAGAAAACTAAGAGAATAAGTTGAGTAGCCAAATTTGCCACCACCTATTTTGGTTTCCTTCAAACTCTTCTATCCTTATTTTTCTCCCCAAATCCCTCAATCTACTCCCCAAAACCATCCACCCTTTCCTCAACCACCAAATTCAAATTCCAGTCCAATTCTTCAGTAGTTCGGTTAGACTAAAACACCCTCACGACACTAGTAGCAAAAGAAAACACTCACTGGCGCACACCAAGACTTTAACTCAAGACCACCAGCATTTTAACACACCACTTAACCACCAGACCAGCAGGCCCATTCTAACATATTTTACTAACATTTATTTAAAAGCCTACTAACTAGCGATAGGACTTTGTTCAGAAAAGTACAAAAATTTTCCCAAGACAAGGCTTGAACTTGGGACCTCCCAGACACTTCTCAGAAAACTTAACCATTGAAGCAGATAGATATTTATGTCAATTAATTATAAAAACATAAACAGGTATTTTTGGGGCAGTACAAAACCTTCATCTTTCGAATATCATATGCAAATATTAAATTAGATTATATTTTTAAAACCCTAAAACTTTATTTAAAGAATCAAACCCCCAAAATTTTATCAAGAATATCAAAAATTCAACATAATATATATTTAAAATATCAAATCCGTAAAGTTAAAAAAGAAAAAATGAATCAATCCAAAAATAATAAAGAATCAATTCATTCTCAATGATTCAACATGACGAAGCTCTGATACCACTTGTTAGAACTAAAAATAATATCTAATATAAACTGTAAACTGTAAACCAGGATCTATCATGTCAAATCATCAAGAATAAATCAATAATAAAACTAGATACGAAAGCGTACCTGAATTCATCAATTTCTTAAAATCTACAGATCTTGGGGTTTTGATTTTCTAAATTAGCACACAAGTAATCTAAAAAATGTGGCTCTCTCTTTTCTAAAGATGATATATTAGAAAAGTTAGCTTGTTGTGTAATTTGGGGACCATAACCCTAATATATATATAACTTTGGCACACAGAGGCGGATTTAGGTGGGGCTGACAGGGGGCCCGACCCCCCTTAAAATGTAAAATTGCTATTTAGGCCCTTAAATTTTTTTAAAAATTTAAATTAGTAAAGGTAAAATTGCACTTCGACCCCCCTAAAATTATAAAAATTTGATTTAATCCTTTACAAATTATAAAGACATAGATTATAAAAAATTAAAATTTCATTCAACCCCCATAAAAATTTGTTCTGGCTTCGCCTCTGTTGGCACATTAGCCCTAATTCCTAATTAGCCCATCATTAATTAGAAATTGATTAGAACTTAATTACTAGAGCATCCACAGATATTTGACCCATACTTAATTTAATAATTAATAAGCCTAATAAACTTTAACCAAATTAGATCACTTTTAATTTGGACTAACCTATCATGATAGTAAATCATAACATGTAATTACCCTTATGATATATGTGATGTCCCTATTTTCTAGCATCCAATGCTTATTTTAATTTCATTAAAAGTACATATTATATTTATATAAAATAATATTAAAAATTAATTAATTAAATAAAATTATAACTAAAAGGGCATATAGGTGATACGTCATTGAAGGATGTGTCCCTCAGTTCAAGGCGAGGATAAGTATTAATGCAATCAGCATAAGATGGATTCCTTTGTGGAAGGACCATACATACATCACAAGATTAAAGCGCGAAGAGGACAAACCAAATATGGAGGGCTTGAACTAAAGCGAATGGTAACCACTACCCCAAAGGAGCTAATTCCAACGGTATCTTATTCCCATTCCAAGCACTCATAGTCATCTCCTATCAAATAAGAAAGATGTTGGCATCCCCCACATTGTGCCCACCCTTCTTGTCACAAAAGTCCCAAAGTCTATATATGGAAGGAATTTAGTTACAGTATGAAATTAAAGTGATTTTTTATTTTTTTCATAATTTTTAATATGATTAATATTTTAATAATTTAATCGTCATATTTCACACTCTATTGATACAAATTGTGTATGTTAAGTTCGATATAAATTAAAATTTTCTAGCTATATGTTTTATATAAAAAAATGTTTTAATTGTTAAATATATATTATTATAAACAATAGCTTAGATTGATAAGATAGAGATATCAGATTAATTCAAAAAATTACATACATGACAAGTACAAATATATTTATAAATTCAACAGTTAGACTGCTAAAATATTATTCATATAAAAAATTATGGAAAGTAGTAAAACCACTTAAATTTTACACTGGTGTAAGTAGATCTCATATATATATATTTGAAATTTACCACTTTACTTCTTTTTTTTTCGAAATTTATTTTCACTACTTTTCAAAATTTGGAATTTATATTCAATTGTTAATATGGTTAGAATTCTTGTGTTAAATTCAATAATGTGACATTTGAAATATATATATATTTATTTGATAATCATGTAACAAGAAATTAACAGCGTAATAAACTTGAATTTAATAGAAGGATTCTAGCCAATTTAACAATGAGACTTATATTTTTAAATCAGAAAATGAGTTGTGAGTCCTTATAATTCCACTTGCTTCAGCTTTTTTGATGACCATATCTAGTATCCCATCCATATTAGCCTTCACCCACCCTTGTGTTGGCATTCTTCAACCATTACCTTTCTTACTATAATCCTGTAGCCCAACTTCGCATAATTAAAGCATCAGAATTGAAATTAAATTGTTGAAAAATAATCTGGTTTTGTTGTTTCTGCTGGATCTTCCAGTACATTATACCAAACAAAGTTGGCCACGAACCTTCATCAATCTATAAGTTGAATCTGTTGTCCTGGTTATCTATAGGCTAATCCTGCAGGGAATTGGAGAAAAAGCTACTATGATGCTCCTTTGGAATGAGCTTTAACTATACTGCCTTTGCCAGGTCATAAACCCTCAATGCATGCAAATTCAGTTCTTCCAAATTACCACAAACTCCACATGAAGGGTCATCTGTCATTCTTCTATTACAGCGCTCCCCATTAGTAAAATTTTTGTTGCGCATGGCAAGCCAAAGGAATTTCACAACTTCCTGTAGCACTCGTAGGCGCCATACTAATTTCTATTCACTGCGACTTGTATCCCAATTTTGACCAGCAATGGACAAGTTAATACAAAATTCTAAGACAAATTTTGGCCAGCAATATGACCATCCATATATCCTATCCACCATTTCAACCGCCTTAATCTTCTCAAAATTCTAGGGCAAGTTAAGACAAAAGGAGATCAATGGTCCCATGCAGCACCTAGTTATCTATCCAAAAACAAAATGTTATGTCACCACCTATATCCCAACTCGAATTACCCTTGATTTCACTCCACACCTTAGATCACCGTGATCGAGCAATTCTATATGGGCAGTAGTTATTGATCTTATACTTAGACCTCAATATGCTAACCTAGTATGCAACAGTTCTTGAAACCAAAACCCATTTTAAACAAGAAAGCTTTGTTTTGGTCCTTCAATAAACGAAATCCAAGGCCTTCATTTTCTTTCAATTGGCAACACATCCAACAATTAACAAGCGTCGACTTACTTTCTGCCGAGACTGCACTCCATATAGAATTCCAAGCTACTTTCTCAAATTTTTTGACAAATATCAAAGGTAGAGAAGCAGTTTGTTTAAACAAATTGGGAATAGACATAAGTACCTATTTTGCTAGCGTCACTCTCTCGGCCAAAGAGATCATATGTGTGCATTATACCCACCCAAGCGTTTCTGCACTTTTTCAATTATGAGCTAATAAAGTGACTTTCACTACACCAGAATAGGTTTTTAGCAGCATTTTTTTAGGCCTTTAGCGGCGTTTTTTTAAGCCTTTAGCGGCGCTTTTTAACGCCACTAAAGGCATTTGCGGCACTTGAGGAAGCGCCACAAAAAACGCTGCTAAGGATAACGTCGCTAACTTTTGCGGCGCTTACAGAGAAAAACGCCGCTAAAGGTCATGTTTTTTAGCGGCGCTTAGGAAAAAAACGCCGCTAATGATCATGTTCTTTAGCAGCGCTTAGGAAAAAAACGCCGCTAATGATCATGTTCTTTAGCGGCGCTTGGGAAAAATGCCGCTAAAGAACATGATCTTTAGCGGCGTTTAGGAAAAAAAATGCCGCTAAAAGTAATGTTCTAAAGCGGCACTTGGTAAAAAACGCCGCTAAAAGTAATGTTCTTTAGCGGCGCTTCATCTACAAACGCCGCTAAAAGTAGTGTTCTTTCGCGGCGCTTATTTCACAAACGCCACTATATGATATGACTTTTAGCGGCGCTTTTTTAAAAAACGCCACTAATTTTGGGATTTTTTTAAAATAAAATTTTCTGTTTTTTTTAACCCTCCTGCAACAACAAATCAAAATCAACCAAATCTAAACTAACCAAAAACAATAAATTTATATAATATTTCAAATTAAATGACTAAAATAATATTAATATCAATAAATAAAAGTGAATTCATACTTTTCTTTACAAAAACGTTAAAAGTTAAAATGACAATAATATTTATGCAATATACACTATGACGGCGGAAGTTGCGACTCTGAAACATCTTCATCAGAATCCGAAGCTGCTGTTGAAGTTCGTCGTACTTTTTACTCTACTCTGCTTCTCTCAATGTCGCATCTGCTTGAAGTCGTAGCTGTAGTTGTTCATATTTCTTTTGAACCTCTGCTTCTCTCTCTGCTTCTCTCGCTGCAGCCTCTGCTTCTCTCACTGCAGCCTCTGCTTCCCTTGCTGTCGCCTCTGTTTTAAGTTGTTGCTGAAGTTCTTCATATTTCCTTTGAACCTCAAATATGGTCGCTTGCATTTGAGCCATTTGGTTTTTTAACCTCTGAACTTCACCTTGAGATTGACTCCCCGAAGCCATGTATTGTTGCGAGCTGGATCCAAAATATTGGGTTGGGCTGATAAAAGATCATTGAAATCAAACCCGACCATACCTTTCAGGACCCAAAACTTCAGTAATAATCCGGTTATCAATGTCTTCAAGATGAACAGAACTATCACTAGAAGCAATTGCTTCGTACTCCATCTTTTTATCCTTTAGTTTTTCCTAATAAATAAATCACATAGTTAGGAACGCAATATATATTTTAAAAAAAACAAATGCAATATAACCATAGTCGCATTACAAGCAATAAATTAAACCATTAGAAAATAAACACTATAAATAACTAAAACAAGTCAAATCGTATTAAGTAAACGTACCATAATTTCACCAGCTTCAGGAGTCATAGCAGATCCATCTTTCTTCTTATGTGTAATTTTAAAAAGTTGAAGGCGTCCAAATTTTTGACCGGACGACCGTTCCTACAATATAGTAGTAAAAATATTATTTAATAGAAAGTTATACATATTTGAGAATATTAAAAAATTAAAAATACCTCCGCCTCAGCTACACATGCAAAACTTCTCGACCCGGCTGTGTGAGTGAATTTTTGTTGCTGCCGGCTACTTTTCCCAACTCGTTCATGATCCTACATTATAAAATTTTTAGTACGTAAATAGTAAATACTATAAACCAAAATAATTACAATAGTTTGGAAGTACGTCGTACCTCGCCTTTCTTCGAATGCCAAAATCTAACCGCATCTTCCCATTGGTACCTCAACATACCCGGCGGGACATTTTGCAATTTCTCATCGAGGGTTGTTTTTGTCTTATAATAATTTTTCTTCAAAGTACTTTTATTGTCTCTCCATCTTTTTCCCAATGCCTTCTTTACATAAGCATCCGAGACCTCTAAAGCAAACCTCGCCTACACAAAACACAAGTTAATAAAGTAAATATAAATGAAACTATTTCCCAAGCATTACAGATGACATTAACATTTTGTTACCTTAATATTATCGAGGGCTTGGTTTTTGTTGCTATCGGGCATTTAACGCCATGACTCGTAGTTGATAGGCAACATAATCGCATTTCATGCTAAAATGCCCATGTATCCTGCTAAAAGTCGAGCTTCTGATCCAAAAGGCTGACCAAAACTGTTTCTGCATACCTTGACACGCTCGATTGGATCTAACTCGTACAACTCTCTAAGTAGCGTACGTCCTCGACCTCTGCGCGTCCCACCATTTTCAGCTACAAATGGTATATTATAATATAAGAATTTGAAAAATAAATCAATTATAAGTCAACACGCATGTAAATTAAATGTAAAATTACTTTGAACTTCCGTAGGATCCTCAGGTGTAATCAGAACATTCGAAGATCCAATTGCTGTCTGTTGTTCAGTACTATTTGTTTCTGTCGAGTTTGGATCATTTTGAACAATGCTTTCCCTTAGAATTTTTCTTCTAGGTATTTTATCTGCAATACACATAAAATGTAAGTAAACTTAATAACTAATTACAACAATAACAGAACATATAAAATAGTTGAAATATATAATAAGACCAAAATTTAAATTATGATATTACTTATAATTAAACAATCGTAAAATCTTACTACATCATTATTCATAAATATCTTCATTCGTATCCTGACGAACCCATTGAAATTGTGCACTAGTACTAGGGATATTATCATTTCAGTTTTGTTCTGGAAAGGGCAAAGTTTCTGATCTGTCGTCGATGTTATCTCTACTTCCACTGCCCATGTCAAACAAGTCTCTAGGGATGTTATGGAGTACAACGTACCAACCCTCATTAGTTGGATCTTTTGAGTAAAAAACTTGTTTGACTTGAGATGAGAATACATACGGCTCATCTATCAGTTGTTGCCCTGTGTGAATCAATCGGTCAAAGTTCACCATTGTAAAACCAAATTGATCTTGCTTAATTCCATGAGTTGTATTAACATCGGCCCAATCACCTCGAAATAAGACAACTTTCCATTTGCCGTAGTAATCCAACTCAATTATGTCAGTAAGATGTCTGAAATATTCCACATTTCCCTCGACAGGATTTTTGTCCCTAGCACTAGCATAACTTGTAATTGCAGAATTAACAACTATTTCACAATTTTGCGTTCTCTTCAACCTCTCGCGATATTTTGTATGAAATCTAAATCCATTGATGAGGAACACACTATATCTATTAACCACTCGATTTGAATCTTGGGAGAGCCATTTAACTTCGTCGTCTACGTTCTTCCCGCTCCAAACCTATTGAATGGAAAGTAAACTAAGTAATTAAAAATGTTATGAAAAAACATTATTATTTGTAAGCGGAAGCTCCAACTGCATACCGTTTGGCTTAACTATTCATAAAAAGATTCTGTAAACAACTTATTGATATCTCGATGTTGTGTCCTTCAGGAGCGCGAACGAGATCTCAATATTTGTTTGTACTCACTGTGTTAAAAAAATGTTCACTTTGTTAGAAGATAAACAATTATTAGTTTGATAAATATTTATCAAATTTGTAGAACTTACTTCCGTAAAGGTTCCAATGATTCGTGGTGAAACGGAACATATCGATGTGCTTGTACCCACGATAAATGATCTAATTCTGCAATTTCAACTTTGCCGATTGGTTCTCCAAAACTTTGGAACAAATAAGTATCGGCTAAGTTATGGTCCGCGAGTCCAGCATTCCTATTTGGTCTGTTCAACCTTGTTTCAACATCTTCCAAATATCTTGAGCAGAAGGTCATACATTCCTCTGCCAAGTAGCCTTCAACAATCGATCCTTCTGGATATCGCTTGTTGCGGCAGTAAGGCTTTAATTTGGATAGGAACCTAAACACAATATACAACATTATCAAAAGTTGTAACTAAAGGCATAGAGGTGAATGAAGGAAAATTTTAAAAATTTTAATTAACACATTTCTATGGGATACATCCATCGATAGAAAACGGGTCCGCCAAGAATTGCTTCGTGCGGGAGATGGTTTATTAAGTGAACCATAATGGTGAAGAAGGAAGGTGGGAAGATTTTCTCCATGCTACATAAAGTCAAAGCGGCTCGATCCTGTACCTTCTGAAGTTCTTGAACATCCAAAACTTTGCCACAAATGGCTTTCATTATATTGGATAGTTCAATTATACAAGACGTCACCTTCTTGGACATACAAGATCGTAGAGCAACTGGCAGTAAATCTTGCATCAAGATGTGATAGTCATGTGATTTTAGCGAATATAATCTTCGATCTTTAACACTAACACATCGAGATATATTTGATGCATACGCATCTGGAACCTTTATATCCTTCAACACCATGCAAAACAGTTCTTTCTCCGTCTTGGACATTGAGAAAATAGAAGGCGGCAACCGATATTTCCTATTCGGAAGTGGATTGGGATGAAGATCAGGCTGAATTCCCATTTGGACTAAATCAAGTCGACTCTGAAGATTGTCTTTTGATTTTCCGTTGACATTCAAAATTGTACCCACAATGTTCTCGCAGAGATTTTTCTCAATGTACATAACATCAAGATTGTGTTGTAAAAGGTGATGCTCCCAATAAGGCAACTCAAAAAAAAATACTTCTTTTTTTCCACAAGTCCGCCTCATTAGGATCATCCTCTTCATCAGAGTCATCATCAGCTTCATCATTTGATCTTCTATTTCTTTGTGTGCTTCGCGGTTGGTTCATCTTCCCATAAATAAAATTCATATCTTCCAACATGAACAAGATTTCAGAGCCACTGGTCTGCGAAGGAGCTTCTCTGAACTCTTCAGTACCGTCAAATACGAAACTCTGAAATCTAAATCTATGATTTTTCGGTAACCACCAACGATGCCCCATGTAAGAGAACTTCTTCCCATTGTACAACCATTGCTAACATGTTTGTGCAGCACAACAAGGACACGCATAATGACCCTTGGTACTCCAACCGGATAAATTGGCATAAGCGGGAAAGTCATTAATGGTCCACATCAAAGCTGCACGTAAATTAAAGTTCTCCTTTCTCAGCACATCGTAAGTCTCGACACCAACCCATAATTGTTTTAACTCTTCAATAAGTGGCTGTAAATAAATGTCGATATCATTCCCGGGCCCTTTCTCTCTAGGGATAATCATAGATAAGATAAGGGAAGATCGCTTCATGCAAATCCACGGAGGCAGATTGTAAGGAACAAGCACTACTGACCAAGTACTGTACGCAGTGCTCATGATCTTGAAAGGATTAAATCCATCAGATGCTAGCCCAAGCCTCACACTCCTAGGATCGCTTGCAAAGCCTGGAAATTTATTGTCAAATGATTTCCAAGCTAAAGAATCTGACGGATGCCTTAGTAATCCATCATCGGTTCGTCCATCATGGTGCCACTCATTGACTCCGCTGTCTTCGACGACATGAAAAGCCTTTGAAGCCTTGGTATCAGGGGAAAATACCGTAAAATCTTGACTGGCTTCTTTCTCCACTATGCATAATTTTGATCGCCATTCCCATCTTCTATGTTTCTACTAATCCAACGGGATTGGCCGCATACATGACAGTACTGTTGGTTTTTTCGATCGCCACAATACAACATGCAGTCATTTGGGAAACTATGGATTTTTTTGTACCCAAGGCCTAAATCTTTTATCATTTTCTTCATATCTTTGCATGACTGAGGGATTTTTGCAAACGGAAACATTTCTCTCAAAAACTCTAACAGTATTGTCAACGAGTTTCCGGTCCACCCTCCCAAACATTTTAACTGAAAAAGACGAACATAGAATGACATTTTTGAAAATTTTGATCCCTCATACAATTCTTCGTTCACGTCATTAAGTAGCGCGTAGAACTTTGCTGCTTCTCCATTCGGCTCTTCATGAGGTACACTACTGCCGGTACGGTAATGCAGTTCCACCAATATTACAATCATCAGATGCCACAAAATCCGCTGGGAACGACTGCACACCGTGATTGTGCATATTAAATGCATCCCACAACATACCTTTCATGTCATCCCCTCTTTCAGACTGATGGTAATTAGCAGTACCAGGATAAGATACATCCATCCTTGAAGAGGAAGTATTAGGCGGGCATTATCCATGAAAAAACCATTGCTTATAACCCCGAACAAACCCATCAACAATTAGATGCTCGCATACAACCTCACGATAATGCCAGTTTATGTTGACACACTTCTTACACGGGCAAAGAATCATGTTCTCTTGGCTTGCATATAGAAATGCAAAATTTAGAAAAGTCTCAACTTCTTTTCAATAACCGTTGCTTACCCTTGACAAATTCATCCAAGATCGATCCATATCTTAATTCTTGAAGTCTGACGTTGACAATAAATTGCACGGGTAAGTTATGTATTATGTAAGCTATGTAAGTTGTGTATTATGTAAGTTATTATTATGTAAGTTATGTAAGTAATGTATTATGTAAGTTGTGTATAATGTTAGTTATCAAAGTTATGTATTATGTAAGTTATTTTAAGTTATGTAAGTTGTATATTATGTATGTTATGTAGGCTATGTATGTTAAGTAAGTAATGTATTATGTAAGTTGTGTATAATGTTAGTTATCAAAGTTATGTATTATGTAAGTTATTTAAGTTATGTAAGTGGTGTATTATGTAAGTTATGTAGGCTATGTATTATGTAAGTTATTATGTTATTATGTAAGTTATGCAAGTTTATATATAAGTTTATATTATGTAAGGATTTCACTTTTATGTATCTTATTTATAATTATTTTTAAAATTATAAAATTCATTACTAATAAAATTGAAATGTAGGATATATATCCATACCATATATGGGGTGATATATTAAAAATATAGGTTTAATATTTAAAAATAACATTTAGAATTATTTTAAAATTATAAAATTTATTGACAATAAAATTGAAATATAAGTTATATATCCATACCATATATATAAATTTTAAATATATATATATAAATTTTAAGTAATGTAATATATTTAAGTAATGTAAGTTATAAATTTTTGTAAGTAATATATTTAAGTAATGTAATATATTTTAGTAAGTAATGCAATTAATGTAATATATACTTTAATTTTAGTAAGTCGTGTATTTAAGTAATATATTTAAGTAGTAAGTAATGTATTTAAGTAATATATTTAAGCAAATTTTAGTAAGTAATGTATTTAAGTAATATATTTAAGTAAATTTTAGTAATTAATATATTTAAGTAATGTAAGTTATAAATTTTAAAAATATATATTAATAATTCATTGACAATTCACTGACAGTCAATCAATTAATCGATCAATTTATTGAATAATCATAGATTATTAACCATTAACATTCAATCAATTAATCACATCTAACGTTGATAATTTATTCATTGACATAAAATCGAAAATCGATAATTTATTCACATTAAACCGAATAAACTAATCGCCCATAATTTATTCAATTACTCAAATATAAAAAGTGATTTAAGAATCATAATCTGGATTTTAATAATTAGCATAATTTTTTTTCTTGGGTAAATGATATGTACAAAAATAACAAGCATAATTTAAATCTCTCAATTATGTAATAAGCTGCAAAGTTACACGCAAATTGAGCTAGCAACATATAAAGCAAAGATGATAATTAAAACCGATACCCACAGCTTTAAAACCAAAAATCTTAATTAAAACTCCGTTTTAAAACTAAAAAAAATAATTAAACGATAAAGCTAAAATATAACCAAATTCGAAATTTAAACATTTGGAGGTGTTTTTTTTTAAGAAAACTATCTAGGGAAACATAGAAATAAATACCTCAAATTCCCTCAACTTCGAAGCAAACTTCTGCAAAAAAAAAACACACACACACACACACACACACACAAGTAAATTAGTACCAACAAAACAGAAAAAAATAACAGAAGGAAACAAAAGAATATTTAATAAAATTAAGATTCAAATCTAAATTTGAATTTTAATTATCACAACAATCAGAACAATACATAAAGACCAATGCAGAACAGGACTCTATATTTCTTCAGAATTACCGTATGAAATATTTCCATATCAAATTCACTTCATTATTAATACCAAATATTAATATCAAATATTTAACAACTTTGATTCAGATGAAATATCTAATATCAAATTCACATCAAAGAACATTTGACAGTAGCCTCAATTTAGGATCTAACCAACCATTCTTTTACAAATTATGAACAGTTGACAGCAGCTAAGCTGCTATCTACAGCCTGTCTACAGTCAGAATTTCGACAAATTGCAGCATTGAGTCTCATAACCAACAAGATATAATTAGTTACATTTAACAAAATATGAAAAAAATCTATTATTAAATAATATATGTTGCTATCGCAAAACAAGGTAGAAAACAAAACAGCTATTTGCATATTCATTCAGAAAATCTCGCAAAACGGACTAGAAAACAAATCCCAAGAATTAATACAAGATAATATTCTTCAAATATATGATTTTTTTTAAAAAAAGGCATACACATTCCATTATCTCCACAATCGTGGATCACCCAAAATCCAAGTAAAATAAATATTAAAAGGCTTTAACAAATGTACTACAATTCATCAAGTTATACACTTTGAACTCTTGGAGGAAGCAAACTTACCTAAATACGAGCTGATCAATAAGGGAGTATGAGTATGAAAATATGAATTTCTAAACATTTTTCAAATACATAAAACTTTAAAAATATAAAAATACTCAAGCATTCGATCCTTACACTGGAATCCAAGAAGCATAGATTAAAATCGGTGTTTATTTTTCCTTTCTAACAAAATCCTAACCAAATAACTCACATTTATAATCAAAGCCTAAAAAAGCTGGGCTTAATAAATCATAAAATAAATAAAATACCAATAGAACATAAAGCACAGCAAACATTTGCTCATAAGAACATAACTAAAAATTTAAAGAAAAAGAAAAGCGAAATAAACAAAATGAAGGGAGAAACACGCTTCGAAGATCTAATAACGGAAGAGGTAGCGACGACGAGAGAAAATACGATGAAGAAAGAAACTAAGACTCGTTGGACTTCTCTAATAAGTAGAAAACAAGCACAGAAGATCGATACTTCTTCCCAAACCCTAGACATGCAGAAATCCCCAAATTCCCCAAATTCCCAAACAAACTGGTTCAAGCTTGGTGATTGAACTTGGTATCTAAACCCCAAATTCCAAAATTACACTAAACCAAAACCCTAAATCAAGATACAGTGTTTCGAAAGAAAAAAACGCTTACCTTTTAACAACAAATTCCGCAGCTTTGATAGTATCCTGTGAAGATTGACTAAACCTTTGTTTCGTTTGTGATGATTTATGAGTTCTCCTCTCCCTTTTTTTTTCTTTGTATTTTTTCACTATTTTTGGGGAAAAGTTGAGGGGCCTTTTTGGGGAGAAAATACGTTTTTCGGCTAAGTTTTGGGATGAAATACAGAATGAACAATTGCGGCGTTTGTAATATAGCGCCACTAATGCTGTTAAAGTGGTAGATAAACGACAGCGTTTTTTTAAAACTGGAAAGCAAATTTGCGGCGTTTTCGCATAGCGCTGCTAAAACATACCTTTACTGGCGCTTTTACAATTGCGCCGCAAAAGCCAGTAAATTCCCGAACAAAAACTACATCGTTTTGCCCAAACTATTCATAATTTTTTGCGGCGTTTACGAATAAAACGCCGCTAATGCCCATTTTTCTGGCGTTTTTTACAAAAACGCCACTAAAAAATTAAATTCTTCTACTAAAACGGCACCGTTTTTTAGAAATTTTAAAACATTTTTTTAATTCATATTTAAAAAACACAATATATAATTACAAATTGCGGCGTTTACGGATAAAATGCCGCTAATGCCGTTAATATACCATAGAAAACGACAACGTTTTGATTAAACTACAGAGCAACTTTGCGGCGTTTTCTTCCTAGCGCCGCTAATTCCCAACTTTAGTGGAGTTTTTGCCCTTGCGCCGCAAACGCCGTTAAATTGCCAGCCAAAAACTACACCGTTTTTACCAAATTATTAATAACTTTTTGCGGCATTTTTGCTCAAAACGCCGCTAAATCTCACATCTTTTTATTTTTTCTTTCTTTCTTCTATGTTTCATTAGAATTTTAATTAATTAATTATTAAAATTTTAAGTAATGTTTAAAAGTATTTGATAAAATTATAAATTTTAGTTTTTTATTTCATTTTTATATTTTTTTATTTTTTCATATATTTTGATCCTATCCAAATTAAATAAGTAATTACTTATATATATCCATATAAAAAATATTGAATTGTTAATGTTAAATATTTTAAATATAAATTTTAGTAATTAAATGTATCATTTAACAAGTCTAAAATAAACCAAAACCCTAATTTAACCATTTGGTCGTATACATGCATATATAAAGTGATCTATATATATATATTATATATCTCTAATTAATTTAATAATATATAAACTATATATACATCTTTGAAATATATCTTAAATGATCACTGAACCTCCACCAATTGTAGGATTCTTGACATGTGCTATCGGTGCCCTAGGAACATTGCCAAAATACCGAAAGGGGGCATCTGCTAGCTTCCAACCCTCGAAATCCCGTCGTTCATCAATAAATATTTTTAGAACGATCCTTTCTACTATAAATTAGAAGGCTGAACCAGATTTTGTAGAGTAGTGACAAAAATTTGGAGAAACAAAACCGAACGGTCACTACTTAATATTAAATTTATTATTATATATTTTACAAACATATAAGAACATATTTAATATATAAATTAATAAAACTAATTAATCTAAGCAACCATGATCCCTAACTTGAGTACCCTTGACACCCTAAACCCTAAATCCCTAACCCCTAACCCTTAAATCTCATAGCCCCTAAATTCCTAACCTCTAACCCCTAAATCCCTAACCCTTAACCCCTAACCCCTAAATCTCTAACCCCTAACCCCTAAATCTTATATCCCAAACCCTAATCCATACCCCCTACTCCTTAAAATACCTTCCAAAAAATTCCCTAAATCTTTATTAATAATAATAATAACAGTTAAAATCGATTAAACAATAATTAGTAGTTAAAAATTTTGTATAAAGTAGCAATAAACAATATTAATCTTTATAAAATTTATTTTTTATATAAAGTATGGAATTTTTAATATTTTATTTTATTGATAAATATTGAATAAATTTCTCTAATTAAAAAATTTATTATATTCTTAATTTCTCAAATAGATCATAAATGAAAACAAGAAGGACGAACAACTATATATATACATGGCATTTTTCTTTAATATTGATGAAGTGATAACAAAAGGAATGATAGCGAGTTAGGACGTATATGCATATATTTTAATTAATTGAATGATTTCAATTCAAATTCACAATTTTATTTAAGTATTTAATTAAATGTTTGTCATGAATTAGTTGAGTATTACTATTTCAACCTTGAATTTAAATTAAATAATATTATCCATCAAATTTTTTAATCCTAATAAAAAACATAATTTTAAAATTTTAACCTTTTTTTGGATATTGATCACATCCACAATAACCAGAATTTGAATTTAAATTAATATTATATTAATTTAATAATCATATATATATACCTTAAACCTAAAACCCTAAATTAACTATACTGATAATTAATTAATTCAATATTTTAAATTTAAAATCATACTATATGTTTTACGATTATATAAAAATTTTACTATATATAATATAAAAATAAGCAGTATTAATCATGTACCCAAAAATCTTAAAAATTATTTTAAATAATAGTATTTTAATTTTTTCCATGTGATTTATTTCAAAGTATTTCTATGTGTTATTTTTCCTGAATATTTTAAATATTTAATTAGATTTAAGTTGAATTTTATTTAATTAATCTAAATAATAAACCAATTAAGATAAAATGTTTTTTGCAGCGCTTCAACAAAAACGCCGCTAAAACCCCTAATATTAGCGGCGTTTATCATAGAAACGCCGCTAAAAGTCTTAACTTTAGCGTCGCTTATATAAAAACGTCGCTAAAATACCAAATATTAGCAGTGCTTCAAAGAAATCGCCGCTAAATACCTTAACTTTAGTGGTTGATAAAAAACGCCACTAAAACCCCCGACCATTAGCGGCAAAAGCCTAAAAACCCCGCTGAAAGTCAAAGCATTAGCAGCGCAAATACAAAAACGCCACTAAAGCCCTCCGAAGACTATCAAACGACGCCGTTTGGATTTTTTTTGTGGCGTTTTTGATGTAAACGCCGCTAATGCATATTTTTAGCGGCGTTTTCTTAGTTACGCCGCTAAAGCTCATTTTTTAGCGGCGTTTTCTCACAAGCGCCGCTAATTCCTGAATTTTACCAGCGTTTTTTGTCGAAACACCACTAAAAGTGCCGCTAAAACCCTGTTTTGGTGTAGTGTTTAGTGACTTTTTTGGAGAAGCAATGCCCCTAAATACGTGTCTAGATCATCAACTTTTTGGAATTTTAAACAATTAGTAATTTGTTCCATGTCACCGTGCTTTGTACGAGGAGAAAAAACGAGCATTAACATTGTGCCCTGAAAGTTTACTAAATTGATTTAGGATCCCTTCAACCGTTTTTTCTTGTGCGACATCTACTTCACAGTAAAGCACAAGATATCTACGAAGGAAAGACAAGAGATTCCAAGATCGTTTCTACTCAAATGAATTGGTCTCTACATTTTCTTTCGAACCGGCTCCTCAATCATATGACCTAATTTTCCCATACTAATCACAGACAAATAAGGGGATAATGGGTACCCTTACCTTATGCCTCTAGTTAAGGAAAATGTTTCTATAAGTGGAGAAAATGTAGTGCACAATTAAACGAATAAGTTTACTAGGCAAACCAAAATCTTTAAGTGTGTCACCCATAAAGTCCCAACACATCCTGTCCTAAACTTTCTCTAAATCGATCTTGATCACTATCCATCCTTTATTACCTTTCTGGCACCTCATAGAATGGATGACCTTTTTTGCAGTAACAATATTATATGTGAGGTTATGCCCCAGTACAAAACTCACTTGATTTTGGGGTGATGATCTTGGGATTAATAGGTTTCAGACAATTCACAATCACTTTTTGGGGAATCTTATAAGGAACCATACAAAGACTAATGGAATGAAATGGAGAGATGTCTCTAGGCATCCTCATTTTCGGTAATAAGACAAGCAATGTACAATTAAAAAACAGGCTTATATCACCACCAATAAAAACCATCTGAATCATTAGACAAACAACAGGACCTACAACATCCTATTGTTGCTAGTAGAAGAGAGCATGCAGTCCATCAATCTCTGGAGGTTTGAGGGGAGCCATTCCAAATAAAACGTTCATGATTTCTTCTTAAAATATTTTCAACCCCAAGGCCATAACATCCATGGGATCTAGTCTCGAAAACATGCCTCAAGTGGGTAAGATGTCATAGTACCACATATCTGCCACATATAAATTGTGGAAATACTTAATTGCTTTATATTTTAATCACTCCTCATTACATCACCAGCCCATTTAATCAACTATAAGTGCTTTAATTTGGTTCTTTCGCCTATGACCCATTGCTCGACTATGAAAGATTCTAGTGTTCCGGTAGCAAACCAATAGCAATGAGACTTCTATTTCCATAAAATCTCATCTTTGTCCAGTGATAACTTCTAGCTCATTACGCAAATCTCGTTCAATTCTTTCCAAGTTACAAGATTCATGCATGTCTAAAGCATCTTGAAGCTCCCTCAATCTATAAACTATTTTCCTCTTTCCCGTATACTCATGAGTTCCATTCATTCACTACATCAAGGAATTTCATAACAGACACTGAGAGCGAGCTGCTGTTATCCCAATTTGACTTAACCATGTCCCTGAAACCATTATGAGTAAGCTAACTAGAGAAAAACTGAAAAGTTTAGAGCCAAAGACCTTACTACAATCATTCAAAACAAGCAAAATTAATCTATAGTCTGATTTGATTCTTAGAAGGTGGTAAACTGCAGAGAATAGTTCTTGTAATTCCTAAGTCACATTACAAACCACTCTATCAAGACATTATTTAATATGTCCTCTACTCCATTTAAAATAAGAGCCCTTGAAACCCAAATACTTTAGATTGTTAAAGAAGATGAAACTTTAAAAATGCTTTTATCTTGCCTCCTGACAAACTAATCCTCCTTGTCTCTCTTATTCAAACTAGATTTAAAATCTCTGGCTAAAACCCAAAATCTGAAACTGTTTGAGCAATAACACTCAAATCGGTCTAGAGCTGGTGCCATTTTTTCTGTTGGTGTCATTTTCTTCTGTTAGGGCTTCCATTGTTAAGATATAATGTCTTTAGTGTAGTAATTTCGTCTTATGTACTTGTATTTTTTTCAAAAAAATTGGTTTAATAAAATTAATATGTTTCATTAATATATGTGCATATTGTCCTCAACGGTTTCTGCATGCAAAAAAAATGAAAGCAAATATCAACTTACTGATTATCTAACGTTTAACTAATACTAAGCGGTATTACGCGGTCGAATCATAATACGGGAAGACAACTTATATTAGTCTAATATAAACACGTCCTTAGTCTAATCGTAATTTAGTAAATTGATTGAAAGACTAGTATGTCGTATATCAAGTCCATTTGAGAGATACCTTGTCTTGGTTATCGAGGCAATGACTCATAAAAGATAGAGATATAGATATGACTAAATGGACTAACAATAAATTGGACCGGACCCAAGTAGAATAGATCTTATATTAGTTTACGAATTTATTTACTTGTGAATAGCATAGTGTGACAAACCTTAATCCTAAGTGGATGATAGACTATGTATTTGTGACTTGTATACTTTGATGTAAACGAAAGCTTAAGTTCAAATAGAAAATGAACCGAAAGCTGGTACATTGGATATATGATTTCTGCAGTATGTAACATCATTCCACAACAATGAAGTTCATAACCCAATAAAGGCTAAATGATATCCTCTGATCAGCATTACATGATAGATGAAAAGTAAAACATGATCATAGGTTGTCTTTGTGATAAATGATTTGATTACTATTTTGATAGTAAATGAATTTTCCTAAATGAAGATGTAATAGTTACCACAGAATAATATAGAATCACATTGGGAGAACTGATTTATCCCAAAGAGATTATGGATATCCTATGAGGGTAATATACTTATGAAAAGATCATTGGACGAGCACTTATTAAGTGGCTTTCGTAATGGTATATAATAAGGGGAGCTCAGTCACGATACTTTAGTGGAATGACTTTGTGACTAAATGATATTGTAATTAATAAGCGAAAAGTCAATACTTAATTACAAATTATTTGAGCCTTAATTATATATGTCCAGTCGGTCCTTCCACTAGCTCGAGATAACCAAAAATAAATTGCATTTAGAACAAGTAATAAAAAATGAATGAAAACGATGAACTAAGAGAAATAGATTGCATGTATTACTATTCGTAGTGAATGCATTTTCTCGCTAAGTACAAAAGATGACCTAGAAATTAATTTAAGTTCTTCTCATTATTATTTAATTAAGTGTAATAAAATAATTAAAGTTTGAAGATGAAATTAAATTAATTGGTTATCGTGAATTTGTTGAATAAGAAAACTAAATATATTTTCCTCAAAATGTAATTTTAACAGAATTGTAATTGGGTTGAGAATATTATTTAATTCTTAAATTAATTTAGTTAATTTAATTAATTAAATTAATTGATTAAATAAATAATATTTAGGAAAATTGAAAATAAATATTGGGTTAGATAAATTATAAGTGTTGAATAAAAGTTCAAGACACACATATAATTGGACCTAATATATAAAAAGCCCAATAGGGTTATTAGCATATAAGGGGTAACAACCCTAGTATTTTTACAAGGGTGCCGCTCCCTATACTTCTACTTAGGGAAAAACACATTGTTTCTAGCTATAGAAAGAATTAACTTTCCTATTGAAAGTTAATAAAACTTTTGATTCTATGCGATTGGTTTGATATAATTTGAACTCAGACTCAAAACAGTTTGTGGTTCGCGAATAATAGAGAAGGTTGTTTGGTCGAAAGCCGAGATCGACTTTAGTCCACCTCAAACAATGCAGAGGTATATATCAATTAAGTTTATTGCTATAAATAACACAACGACTCGATTTTAGAAAAAATTAGAACTTTCATTATACATTAAATAAGTATTTTCTTAATCTATTTTTTCAACAATTGGTATTAGAGTCAAGCTATGCTATATTTATAGTATAACTTGATACCAAATTTCCTTTTCTTCTCTTATTGTTTGATTAAATTGAGATAAGATGTGACATTCTTTACAATTATATGCATGTTTTGTATTATGATATATGTGAATGAATGTATAGAATTATTTTATTTATGTGACTAAGTTATTTTGCCAAAAGTTGTGATTCCTACACATTAGATTGGGTGTAATTTAGGTCTTTAATAAATTCTGGGTTATGTAATTAGGTTGTGGAATATAATATGCACACAGGTTTATTTTAATTTTATATTTTCTGAAAAATTAGGAAAATTCATTTGAGCCAAAAACGGGTTAGGTATATATGTAACCTAAATTTTTTGGTGAAACCTAGAGAAATGAGGCAACTAGTGATGTGATCAAAGCTGAACAAGACAACACGAACCCAATAGAACCAATTGGCAGTGGCTAGCTATGGGTCAACGTGGTGGCCGGTGGCAGTCGTGATGCAAGTAATGTTGACTGGTGGAGGTGGCCCGATGGTATATCCCTTTTTTGTTGTATGATTGAGTTTTCAGGTTTTGGGATATTTTTTGGAGCATTTAGGTATTTTTTTGAAACCCAAAGGGTAGTTGACTCTCAACCAAAAGACATAAAGAATTATTTAGGAAAAATATTGTAATTTTATTATTTTCTTTTATTTTTGATGAAATCATTGAAACTTTTAGCTAATCTATAACACCCTATACTGGACCCGGTCGTTGGATCCGAGTTACAGGGTGCTACACTCAAGATCTGAAATTACTAACACATTATTGATTAACAATTTATATAGGTATATGTATTCTATCATTCGACCTTATTGCAATTTATATTAGAACACATTTTTTTCTAATCGTCTCTGCCATATGCATTCAAATTTCATGATCACATGGTATAAATATTATAGATCTCAATCATCTAATGAACCTTGCAATGTACATCAATTTACTTCCCATTCATATGCTTGAATTTATTATATTTTACAAGTAATCTTCAACATGCTAACCATTTGCCTAAGTAGGAAAATGACATTCTAAATGCACCTAGTTACAATTATAACTAAGACATGATGCTCCTCCTCAAGGCCGCCCCACTGTATGCACATTATGACTAAAAGACAATCTTCCTAAGCTCGACAGATTCTGGTCTAGTCCAATCTTAAACTCTCAAATTTCTCTTTTTACCTACAATACATAATAACACACGTGTAACTTCTAAAGAGCTTAATGAGTTTTCATACCTCTTTAATCACAACATGGTCACGCTTAAGTTTCACTTTTGATTAGTTTATAATAAGACAGTCTGCCTATCTCTTTGGCATAATATCTACCTCACACAAATTGGCTTACTTGTATTTGGCAGATCACCCCCAATGTCACCATCACTTGTTTGATTTCAATCACTTGAAAGTAGAGATTTCATGTACGACTATAGGCCACCTTACACACCTATAGCTTCCACTAATAAGATCTTATAGATACAATCTTATTAGCAATTGATCTCTTGGAGAATTAATCCTTACGGATTATTTCTTCACCAATTGAATTCACTGCTCAATATGCAACTATTTCCATAAGAGCAAAACTTTGTAGATGCTTACTTGTTGAATTGTGAAACATAACCATAAAAAATTTCATAATAGACCTTGCACCAATAATTACATGGACTGATCTTGGCGAAAGGTCCTTGTTGTAGACTATTATCGACGGTGTGTCCTAACGAACTTCGATTTGTATTACGATCATCATAGGTTCTTTTTCAAACCCACATAAACGGACTTATGCTTCTCAAAACATAACAAATGATTCATAAAGAAGACCCCATTATAGATTAATAAAGCAAGTCTACTCACCTCAATCAAGTAGACAGATTGGACGATCCATCTCGTCCTGCCTCTATCTTGCAACAATGGATAACCCATTCTTGGTGGTCTTCTTTTGAAATCAAACAACAAATAGGCGGATTCTTAAGAGCGAATCCCTTAGTTCCGGAACCATACCTATGAGATAGTCATGACCGACTGTCAATCCTTCATATATGGCATACATATACAAATAGCTTACGCACAGTAATAGACAACAAGAGAACGAATTCATTCTTGGCAGACTTACACAAGCGGATCCCTTCATTTTAGAATCCCATTTGTAATATAACCTAGACAAATTTCCATTATAAGATCATCCAGACGAACTTCCACATTTAAGATTGTTCTCAAGGACTTCTACAGTTCAGACCGTTCTGGCAGACTTCCATATTGAAGATCGTCCTAAAAGACTTCCACATTTAAAATTGTCCTGACGGACTTCTACATTTATGATAACACCATGGTCACGGTCTTCCTTTTCAAATATACAGCTTTAAGCCTTAGGCTCCCAGAGTCTTATACTACCCATTAAGGGCATCCATATATTGGTACATACCATTCTCCATATTATTCAATCTTCTTTCTTGGCTCAATCCAAGCAAACCTCCTTCAAATATACATAGATAGAATGCATATTCAATCCCATGCATCACCATCCGAACCTCTTTAAAGCCACATAAATATTATGCATCTCATACAAACATTCAGATAATAATTATTGTTTATTACATGAAATATAACACATCAATCATTTCGTTTACTCAACATGGTTTACTCATAAACAATCGGGTATTTGCATATCACATCGCATGCATTCACATTTCATCATATCATACTCATTATTTGCAAAACTTAGCACATAAAGCACTCAACACGCTACTTAAACTTTCAATCATAAAATGATTAGCCATTTATGTAACACTGAAATCAAAATTTTTAACACAAGATACTAAAGCAGAAATGTCTATTTAAGACTTGGGTTAAGAAACTCACCTTGAGGTTGATGCCACATCCTTTCAATAAAGTTTTTCCCTTGCTACTCAAACCTCCTTAAACACCCAAAATGTAACACCTCAAACCCGACTTGGACGTTATGGTCGAATCTGGCGATGTCACATGATAGTGTGTTTGAAAACCGATGCTCGTGTTGAAAAATCGTAACTTTTCTTAAAACATTTTCCGTTTAGATCTCGTCTTTATCTTTTATTAATCCTAAAATAGTGATTTTTATTCAGTCGTTAGTTTACAAAATATTATACGTTGCAGAAGCTTTTTAAAATAGTTTGTGTCATTGTAGGTATTTTGCTAAAACACATGCATTTCTTTTTAAAACCCGTGTTTTATCACCTCTAGCAGATATAAAACATAAAGTAGTATAAAATCCAAAATTTAAGCAAAAACTCATAGCGAACATTATTATAGAAAAATACCCCAAATAAAGATTTAAAAAAATAAAGCTAATTCAATACGAAATAGTAAAAAGGAGTCGTATGGCCACAGCTAAGTCCTCCGCTGCTTCGATCCGCCTAAGTCTGGGGATTACCTGAATAGATGAATCAGAAGGGTGAGTTTACGAAAACTCAGTGTGTAATCCCCACATAAATAAGCAGATGGTATGCAATCATAGTTTGGGCCTAAGCCTATTTCGGTAACAGTTTCAGTTAGGGCCTTAGCCCATTACAATACAGAAGCAGTCATGCATTTGGGCCTTAGCCCATTATAATATCAATACTCAGTACAGTAACAGATATGCAGTATCAAATCCTACCCAGCCAGCCTCTACACTCCAACTTTGTCCAACCCTACACTCCATGTGGGGATATAATCGACCCACCCATCCCTACATTCTAAAAAGTACCGACTGCGACACTAGATAGTAGTTTGTAGCTGAGCTACCGGTAATTTAGGCTCGAGGCCTTTTAGTACACTTCCTCTGAACAATATAACCCTACCCCAATGCAATGCAATATACATATATGACATGCTAAAACATAATATCACGTATAAAATCATGGCATACAATATCAAACCAGTGGGACATCATCATGCTTAATAACATGCATAATCGTATCAATCATACAATCATTCAGTCAACTAGGGGTCTAGGTAAGCTTACCGACCCTATAGTAGGTCCACAGTCGACTCGGGTGACCCGTGCAACCTTAGCAGTCAAATAGTGAAAATGGGTCCACGACCCATATGGCACGCCCATGTGGGCCCATACGTCCGTATGGCCCACACGGCTCAAAATGGCCTTGGCTGTGTGGATCTTATGGCCTGGCCCAACATTTCCACACGCTCATGTAGTTTACTCGTGTGGGACCCACGCGCCCGTGTGGCCCACACGACCCAATTCGACCCAACCCATGAATCGCACATGGCCAGCCTTATCGATCACACACCCATGTTCGATCACACGGCCTACCACATGGGCGACCACACGTCCGTGTGGCGTCGAGAATTACTTTTTTTTGGCTTTTCGCCGATTTTTGTTTCAGAGTTGTGTTTACACACCTAGTAATGAAAAACGTGCACACAGCCCACGAACACTTCAAAACCTATGTTCAATCATAAACACTTGATTAATCACATACCAATCGAATTTAAAATGAACCCTATCCAAATCACTTATCCACTTGGTTGACAACCACTTACATTTTTTTAGCAACCAAGGCCCTACACCCTCAAACCGTTGGAAAAGAATGATCACTAACTCCTCGGTTATTACTTGCATTCCAGCTGAAACCCCTATTAACAGTAATTCACATGAACAGTTCAAGCCAAATCGAATATCAAACTTACGAAAGCACAGAACCGCGTAAAGGGGATGGGTCAATTGAAAAAAAATAAAACCAAAAAGAAAAGAAACCAAGGTAACCACAATTCGACAAAGAGCAGAAATGCAAAGAACAACAGAAACGAGGAAAGAAATAGATGCACCAAGAGGGAAGCACAAGAAGAAAAATAATCGGTAAAAGAGGAGGAAAGAACGTCTGTCATGGGAAGGGACAAGGCCGAAGGGAACAAAAAATATAGCAAACACACACCTAGCAATATTTGGCAAAGGTCATTCGGCAGAGAGAACAAGGAGGGTGTGGCGGCAGCAAAGTTGAAAAAGAAAGAAAAGAACTCTATCAAAAACTAAAATTGGAAAAGATGAGGGGAGGGAGCCGAATTCTACATCCCACCAAATCGGGATAACTTCCCCAATCCCATAATTTTATCCTAAAATCACTCAAACCTTCCCACCACTCAAACATTTAATAAAACACAAACTCTAGCCGTACATAACAACAAAAATTTGACCCCTTTTTCACAAGCAGGTATTCAAACTCCAGACCTTTTGCAACATTAACACTCTACTTAACCACTAGACTAGTAGACCCATTTTGACATATTTTAGCATCATATATTTATAAGCCTATTGATTAAAGATAGGGGTTTATTCAATTAAAAAAAATTTGCCCAAGCAAAGGCTTGAACTTAGGACCTCTAAGACACTTCCCAGAACGCATAACCACTAAAGCTGCCAGATATTTGTGTCGCAAACATACAAAAATAAATACATAAGAAATTTTGGGGCATTACACAAAACATCTCAATTAATTTAGAATTAAACAAAGACTATTCATCATCATGAAAACTCTAATTCGTTTGCATCCAGATACCATTTAAATGATTATTTGTCTTCTTACCCAAAACAAAACAGAATCAATAGTCAACTAAAATCCTTAACTTCCTTTTTTTCTTAAATCTGCTAATACAAAGAGATTAGAAAACTTACTAACATACAAGATTTCCAATTTTTAAGACTTAAACCTCAGTCTCCCCCTTTATACATGAACGTTCCTTAATCTTTCTCTCTTTCATTTCAAACTATAGAAAAGAAGAAGAAAACCAAGAAAATAAAAGAATCATTCCCAGAGAAGAATGCCTCTCCTATATATATAGTTCCTCTGACCTTCACCAAAACTAATTCACAACTATATTTGTAACACCCCTAACCTATATTTGTTGTCGAAATAGGGTTACAGAGCATTACCGGAGATTACATTTTAAAATAATAAAAAATTTAAATCATATATTTCACAACATATATCATAGAAAGCTCTATTTATAGCATACATATTGTCCCCTATACAAGCCCTCGAGGCCCTAAAACACATTAGAAACAAACCGGGACTAAATCCAAACATAAAGAATATTTCGAGAAAAGATAAAAATTTTCAAACTGTAGGAGTCACACGACTGAGACACATGCCCATGTCTTAGGCTGTGTGGACATTCAAAGTAGGGACGCACGACCGTGTCTCAGCTCGTGTCCGTTCCAGTGTAACACTCTGACTTGGGTCACATGGCCAAGCTAAACGCTCGTGTGCCAGGCTGTGTAACTCTCGAAATGTAACCTTTAAAAACCTACAAGAGTCACATGGTCGTGTCACATAGCTGTGTGTGACACACGGCTAAGACACACGACTATGTCGCTGGTAGTGTAGACGAAAAATAGGTAATTTCCAAGCCATTTTTCTCACCCCTTTATGCACATACCTATAATCAATTTTCCACATATAAACAAGCCTTCAATTTGCACTTAAAACATGCATAACCAAGATAAATTAATAAGACATATATTCATACAACCAATATGCCCGAAAGACACCTGAATCACAACAATTAAAAATGTATAACCATATATATGCATAGTTTAGCCAAAACTTACCATTTTGTTCACATATCAAATCCACACTCATACTACCAAATTGACAATTTAACATTTAACACCATTAGCCATATATGTCAACTACATTTCATATACCAAAATAACCATATTTAACCATGTCAAAGAACATACCATTACATACATTTTAAATATCATTTTAACTTCTATCATTTAAGCATCATAAAGACTACAAAATCAACCATGATAAAGCCACATACATATATCAACCTAACAACCATTTCAATCACTCAAAATATCATAATTACAAGCCAAAAGATAATGGCTATAATATCAACCAAAACACCTATACATGTGCATATTTAAACAATTATCACTCAACTTGTTTTCTTGCCAAAACATAACATAATTGATACATAATAACCATACCATTTTGGTCATTTAAAGATAAAAATCTAACCATATCCAGATGGTTCCAATAGTTAACATGTATGCAAACCATATTTCAATCATGCATATCTATTCAAAACCTTTCCAAAGCATACCATATTTGACCATGTTAAGGTTAATTCATCATATATCACTTTGGCCATTCAAACATGCTTTAACACATTATCAAATTAACATATATCAACAAGGCACCAAATGTACCAAGGGTACATAACCCCAAATGACATATACATGCCAAACTCATCAACTAACATTCAACCAATCATCAACCATAAGTCCACCTATACATGCCATTATAACCTTAACCAAGACATCAAAATCTACCGATATAATCGCTAAATAGTGTGATAGATCTATGACGAGCTTCCAACCCGATCGAGCTTCCGATAATTTGAAAAGTAAAGGAAAAACAACTATATAAGTAATGAATGCTTAGTAAGGTTGTATAAACTGTAGTCATATCAATCCATTTCAAGTATGAAATTTATACATATCAAGAATAATCCTATACCAATACCACAAGATTCATGAAACCATATTCAACAACTCACAAAGTGAATAAATCCGCAGTATCACATATACATATCATCCCTAGCATAGTAGGATTTTATAAAACTTTAAACCCTTTGAAATTTTCTTACTTTCATTTGTATTTCATTACTTTCCATTTTGTTTATTTTCTTTAGCTTAAATAACAATATCAATTCAACTCATCATTCCGTTTTTCATCATTTTACACTTCAAGTATGAATTTACTATTTCATTACCATTCCACACCCATTTCATATGCTTAACACACAAGACATAAGCATATCATCAACCATAGCAACAAGCTAGTGCATTTAAGCATAATTCTTTTGAAATTAACCACATGATAAATCATTTCATAAGAAATTACATAATTTAAACCTTACCACTCTTTCATGAACACATGCATATTTCCATTTGGGCATTTACCATTTCAATGCATAACTTATAAGTAAGCATGATACAATCGACCCAATAGCTTGGCCAAAGCCTAAGCATTCACACCAAACATGTTAGTAATATAAGCATAAGACATAGGCAATTTACTCATGGATGATCACAACATTTAAACATGTAACATATGAATATATGATCCATCTCAACTTACATTTATCCATGTATCACCAATTTAATGCATTTCATATGTGAACATTTCTTAGTTCGTATCGAACTCTTACCATTTCCTTTCAAATCATGCCCATTGAACTATTTAGAATATCATTGGATACTCGAGATAGCTTACACATAATGTGCTAACTCATATAACTGTAATCCGTCAATTCCTGTACATGTATGCTCACACGAGCTGTGAAAATAGGCCTACTCACACAAGCTGTGGGTCAGAACGTAGCTACACGATGCTGCTCACACGAGCTGTAGAGTATCCGTACCATATGTTGAATCTCAGCCATCGGTAGGACGTTCAATTCCAGCACTTGAATCACGTAAATCCTAATGACATGTTATTTTTATCCTATGAATTCCTAAGGTTCAAAAGGGGCTCGGTAGTCGTCGAAACATCATTTGATTTTCATCGTTTCAATAAAAGATAAATTGCATACGAACACATATATTGATTTAATCACAATATAATCACATATTAACATTAAATTTAATCAAAATTATACATGATAAAGTTCATACGAACTTACCTGGCTAAATTACAGAAATGTCAAAGTACAGGGGCATTTTGGTAATTTTCCATTCTCCTTGATTTTCCACCCAATCTTGATCTAAATTAAAATTTTCATTTAATATATTAATTTAGACGGTAAAATAATATATTTTATGCAATTTAGTCATTTTTGAAATTTTTACAAAATTACCCCTAAATTTGTACTTTTATTCAATTTAGTCCCTAAGGCCAAAACATGCAAATTAACCATTTTTAATGCCAATTTTTAATAACCAAATATTCATGGAACCCATATCAGCCCATTTTTGCAACAATTTCACATCAAATCCTTGTCTTTTTACTATTTTAACAATTTAGTCCCTAATTGGAAAATTCATAAAAAATCACTCAATAAAATACTTTTAAATGTCAACCAACATTTCAAATTCATCATTTAACATCTAAAATCACAAGGTTCATGAATTACAACATTCAAAATCTTTAACAGATTCAAAATTGAAGGTACGGGCTTGCTAGACCTAGTTGTAGCGATCTCAAAAACATAAATATTACTAGAAACCGGGCTAAAATTGGCTTACATGCATCCTATGAAGATTGGCCGAAGCTTCAAGGTTTGCCAATGACTTTCTTCTTTCTCAAATTAGGTAAAACAATAAAAGGAAAAAGATGATATCTTTAACTTTATTTTATTTCCTTTTAATTTGTTGTATTTTAATTAATAAAACATACATATTTTCATAATAAGACAAAGCCAACCGCCCACTCATATATAATATGGTATATTTACCATATTAGTCCATATAATTTCATTCATTAAGCCATTTAATCACTCAAATAAAGTAGCGATCAAATTTTACATCTTTTACGATCTAGTCCTTTTAATTAATTAACTATCGAAACGTTGAAATTTTTCAACGAAACTTTAATACTACCTTAATGAAAGTTCGTAAATATTTATCAAAATATTTATGGTTTGGTTTATAGAAACGAGGTCCCGATACCTCATTTTCAAAAACCACTTGACCTTAGGGTCATACCATTTGAACTTAATAAGTCGCTTATATAACAAAAAATACGATATCAAAAACCATTTTAAAATAATTTTTGACTCGTAAATATTAAATAATAATGTTTATGAACTTATTTTTTGGATTTGGTGGCTCCGAAATCACTATTTTCGACACCACTAAAAACTAACGGAACTATGGTTGAAGTCCAACCTTTTCTAAAATCAATCCGCTAATTGACTGTAATTACAAAAAGAACCTGCCAGGTTAGAAAACTTCTCAATTTAATATGCAAGCCTATTTTTCTTCTTAAGACTTAACAAGTCTAAGTGTGACATGGTTAACGTCAATTTATTTTTTTACAAATTTTATAGCATGTTATATGAAAATTATATGGAATTAAATTGACAAATAGTATGTTTATGCACATATGATATAAGAATACGATATAGACTAGAAAAAGAATGACATATGTAATTTTGATTGCATATGTAACCATTCATGATTTAAATTGAAATAAAAACCTTGCATGTTTTTTTAAAATATTGAGTGGAAGAATGTCTCTAAACAAGATCTATGGCCTCCATCAATGGTCTTTATGTGATGACATGATATTACTTGGAGCTGATTTTTACCCCGATCGTACCCTACGGTAAATATTATCATGTGGATTTCGCCGGGGAAATTTCCTTTACGAGGACAACTAGTTATACATGTTACTCATTAAGATTGTCCAATGATGACTCATTCGTAGTACATATTATAATAGGTGTTGATTTGATGGTTATACACTCACGATTATTCTAGTTAAGTAACTTCCCACAAAGCTCTACTTAAAGTTAGAATAATGGCTAAACGTGTGTGTGAATACCTAAGGAATTGGGTTAACATATTAATTGGATAGAAATCCATGTTTTTACTAGTTGGTTAAGATTACCCCTCAATAACTTAATCCAAGGGGTGTAGGAATTATCATTGTGACAACTTATAAATGTTTTCAAGGTTTAATGTAAGACACATGTATCATTTAAATGCATATTGTGTAACCATTTGGCTTCCAATGGTGTCTGAAATTACAGTTTTAAAACTTTGCTTTTGTAAATTGAGTCTATAAATATTAAATAATGATATTTATAGAGTTAACATATTGATAAATAGAAATTCAAATAAGTAATTTAGTCAAAAATGTGGTTAATTAAGGCTTAGAGACTAAATTGTAAAAGTTTAATCGCTATAGATTTTTAATTAAAAAAGGCTTGGGGACTTAAATAGCAATTATATAAAGGACTAAAATGGCTAATAGACCTATTTTAAATGGAAAATAGTGGGATGTGATGTTAAATGTCATTAGGTTAAGCTAATTAAGGATTAATGCTTAATTAATCATGATTAAGTAAATTAATTAAGTTTAACTATAATTAATCTAAGTATATATATGAAATATTAGTGGAAAAAGATGATAAACATCATCTTGTTCAACCTTTATGCATCCTCTGTTAGAAGAAAACCTTGAAAACCTATTTGAACATTTGACCATTGAATTTAAGTAAGTCCCCAGCCAATTTTCTTTAATTTTTATGGAAATCAAATCATGAGAGCTTGATTTAGCTAGCCCGTGTACCAATTTGATAAACTGTTAAAGTTTTAGGAAGTTTCCATTATTGGTTAATTGATGAATTAGGCTTGAAATCGATAAATTTTAAGTTTAGATTATGAAAATGACTAAATTGTAAAGCTTAATAACCTTGACTATTAACTTGTTTACATTAGGAACCAAATTGAATAAAGTGCAAAACTAATATGAAATTATGGTAGGAATAAGAAGTAGAAGATCCCTAATGAGTAAATGTGAAATTGGATTTTAATCCTAAGCTTTAGATTCAAAGTTGTGCTTATCTCGAATTTAGGGACTAAGTTGAATAACTAAAAAAATATGCATAGTTTGGTATTCAATTGTGAATTGGTTGGAAATTGATAGTGTTATATGTTTTGTGACTGAATCTAGCTAACCTTCGACGCTGAACCTTTGAGAGGGAAAGGAAATGCGAAAGTGACCCACGAGTGACTCAGAAATTTCGATTTGTACTTTCGTGATTTAGGATAGAAATATACGTTTGCATATACATGTTTTTGAATGAATGGTCATTGAGGTGAGTATGTGGAAATAGTATGAACTGCTTTGATTGAGTTTGATATGGAATATCGAAATAAGGGACTAAAGTGAATAAAAATAGAAAATGATATGAATTACTAGGATATAGGTTAAAGAATGGTAATTGACTAGTGAATTGGTTTACCAATATTATATGTATGCATATATGTATTAAAAGATGATGAGAAATGATTTTTATTTGTAGGACATGGAATGTTATGTATATGCAATTGTGTTAAATCATGGTGCTAATGTTTATGTTATATTATCTTGAATAATGAAAGTACCACTGGGCCTTATCGCTCAACATATGATTTATTATTCTGTATGCAGATACAAGTATTCCTCGAAGCCTCGAAAAGTGAAGTCAACATTCAAACCGTCGTTTTCGACTCAACTGAGTTTGTATAGTTCATCTCATTTTGGTCAAATGGTATATACCTAGGATTATCCTATTAAATGTTGAAAACAGTCAAACTAATGTACATGAATGGTGAAGTTTATAAAATGGCTTTTGGTCATTATGAATTTGATATTAATTGCTTGAAATGGTATATTAACCATGTGTATTTGTGTTGGAAGGATGAATGGGGCCTTAGGGCCTAATCTTATTAGCATATGTTAAGTTGAATCATGGGAAATTTGGCAATTAGGGGTCTGTTATGGAAGTCACGACTTCACACCTTGAAAGTCTCAACATCTGGCCATCTCGTCGCGACGACCCCTTTTTGAGGTCGCAATGTCAATTTTGTTTTATTTTGAAAACTTTACAAATTGGTCCTCAGGTTGGGAAGCTTAGCTACTGTCTTCAAATGTCACGACACCAAGACCTGAAAGTCGCGACAGCCACCTGAGATGTTTTGAAAACTTTACAATTTAATTGTTGTTCGATCCCAGTATGGATTAAGCTTTCGTAAGCTTGTATTTAACTTGGAAATGATTATATAACATGTTTTTTGCATGAGCCGTATATGGATTTTCATTGTTGAATATTGAATATAATTGATTGTAGTTGCTCTGACAATGAATGTGGCATCCTGTAGCTTGGACCCAACAATTGTTTCAGGTATGGGGTGTTACATATTCTATGTTGGAAAACAAAATCCAAGATATTTAGTTAATACGAAGATAATTAATGGATGAACGTTTTACTTTACAGTTTAGAAATGACACCAACTAATCAATATCCTAACTGAGAGCAAAATGAATGGAATCAACTATAAGGAATGAAAGAAAAATCTCAACATTGTCCTAAGCTAAGAGAAAACAAGTTGTTGCTTCTTCCTCTAAAGGCAAGGGAAAGCAAGCTAAGAGAAATAAGGCTAAGTCCTCTAAGCCATATAAAGTGGAGAGAAAGATAACTAGGAAGACTAAAGACTTATTTAAGTCTAATGCCATGTTTGGTTCACATAAATGGAAAAGCCATTCATTCTTTATTCATCGTAATAACCTTAAACCATTGCTTCCTTGACCGAATCAGTTAAATGACTGAATCAAAATTACGACCTTATTCCTTAAATGGTTGTAATAGCCATTCAACACTACAACTAAAGAATGGCTATTCCAACCTCTCATAGAATATCCACCTATTATTTTTCTCAAAAATATCCTAAACAAAAAAAATACTATTTAAACCATAATTGAACGAGAATATTGCTACAATAAAAAAACCTTGTTTTGATAATGCATAGATAACTAAAATTAAAAACCCATTCTAGTTTACATAAATCATTAATGCAAAGAATCAAAAACAAGTTTTCTTGTAATACATGAAGAACATAAGAGAAGAAACCCAAGTTGATCTTGGGTTTGGGCAATTTGAAATGATTTAAGATTCAATATTTGTGAAGGGAAAATGTGAAAAATCAATGGTGCCCAACGGTGGAAGGAAAATTTTTAACTTGCATGTATGGATTTATGGGTTTTGGTGGGCTTTTAGGACAAGCTAACCAAAAATAATTGAAAAAGGAGGTGGAGATAAAGCTTTGGATGAAGTTTCGTTAGTTTTTGGGTATTTTATCAATGATGGATAGTGGACTATGACAACGATTACGGTGGTTGACCAAATCTAAGAATAAAAGCTGTAATTTTGAGGGTTTAGAGGGATTCTAGAGAGTAAGATAAATGTGAGAGAGAGAGGGGAGAGTAAAAATATAATTAGTACAAAAATAAATATATTTTTTATATTAAATATTAATATAATTTATAATCACTTAAATATTAATGTTAATTTATACCATAATTATTCAAAAATACTAATTTATACAAATTAAAAAAATAATTATATGTACTTTTAAAATTTTTAAATATATTTTTATTAAATTAATTAAAAATAGTTCATATATTAGTGTGATTATTTTAAAAATAATATTTATAAATACATTTGTATTAGTTTAAAAAATTATATAAATTATTGTTATTGGTTCCATTCCAATGGTAAAAAGGATATTTTACAATTATTACTATGTTGCTCCATATTACTATTCTTACCAACCAAACAATAGTTTGTTATTATTTATCTATTACATTCATGCCTACCAAACATTATAATATCTATCACCTCTTTGTTCTATCCCCACCGAATAAATATTACATCTCTATTCTTTTACATTTAACCAAACATATTGAAAGTGCTTCTTCTACAATAAGGAAGAGAACTTCAAAACCAATTGTAAAGAGTGAAAGGACTACCTAGCTACAAAAGACAAAGGTATGAAGCTCTTAATTATTGAAACTTGCATAGTAGAAGATTCAATAGACCACTAAGTCATTGGTTCTGAAGCCACTAACCATGTGTGTGTTTCTGTACAGGGGTTTAAGAAAATGAAAGATCTTACAAATAAGAGTCTCTTGTTACGAACTGGAGATGGGACAAATTTTGTGGCTAAAGTAGTGAGATATGCTTTATGTTACCTAGTTTAAAAAGAAACTTAATTTCAGTTGTATGTTTATTTAAAAATGGCTTGACTGTAACTCTTAGTAATAGTATTGCAATTTTTAGAAATCATTCTTTTATCTATAATGGATGGATGACAAATAATAGCTACTTTATCGAAAAAAAGCCACAAAAGCTAGAAACGCTACATAATGAAAGTCACATATTGTACGGATGTCCTTCACCTTTGGAGTTCCTATCACATCATTCACTAAAAAAGCTAGAAATGCCTTACAAACCTTATTCACCTTAATGGTCAAAATCATATGGATTCTCCTATCGGATTTAATCCCTCCAATCTCTACCTCACTTCCAACAAGACACTAAATCCCAAACCTTTTCTTCCAATAACCAAGTACCCCAACATGCTATACTAACCTATCTATACCTAAAATTACAATGAATTCATCAAATGGCATAATAAGCAGATTAGCTAGAAGGGTTTTCCCATGAATCTCAAGCAGACACCTTTTACACACTTGATGAATACTAGAGATTGTCCTAACAAACTTAAAAAAACTAACTCAACCATAGACGACTCTATCACAAACTTCTATAAACCAAGTAGTAAACAAGGAAAATGTAGTTGAGACCACATCGGTCAGATTGCCCTCCTCTCGAGCACGTACAACAGAGGCTCAGACAGGAGCTCTAGCCTTAGAATAAGTCCTAACAGAATCATCATCTCTCCTTTGATTATTACAAACACTTCTATGACCTCGAGATGTAGGAGCAGATATCTGAAACAATATCGATGCAAAGTGAGTCAATTGCAGATAACCCCTAGAAAAATGTTCCATAGAGCCACACTGGATACAATCACCAATCTTCTTCCAACACTCACCACCATGGTGCCTTCCACAAAACTCAAATTCAGTTATAATCATGGCATGATTCGAATCACTGAAACTAGCAAGGATACAAATTATTTTTTGGGTCGTCCTCCCTCTGATAAAAAACCAAGAGTAACAAAACTCCTTAAACACCTAAATTCCTTAGCTCGCTTTGCTAATGACTGTGAACTAGCACCTCTAACTCTTTGTCTCAGAACGCACGGCCCATCAGAGTTCTTATTAAGGCCCAAATCCCGCTCGACAATCTCAGCCCTCTCACCTAAATAAAAAAATTCCTGAATCTTAAACACAACCAACTACACCCTTATCTCATCCTTCAACCCAGGAAGGAAATATGAACTATTTTATTCTTCATTCAAAACCATCTCAGGGGTGTACCTATTTAAACATAGAAACTCTTTCTCATAGTCCACTACAGATAATTTACTCTAGACAAGCACAATGAATTCGCGCTTTCCCTCTTCAAGATACAATTCTTCTACACATTTCTTCTTAAATTTTAACCGGAAGAAAACCCAAGTAATTTTTTTAAACAGGAATAGTCCGAGTCACCATAAGTCACCATTGGTAGGCTTCTTTCTTTAGCAAGCACACAACACACTACACCCATTTAGCTAGTGTGCACTCAAGCTATTCCAAAATTCATTTTATTATTTCTATCCAATACTCAGTTGTAGATGGACTGACACATTTTAGTCTCTTAATTTCAGTAGCTCCAAACCTTCAGGGCTTTTTGATCGGAGCTATTTAAACTACAGTAGCAGGGGAAGCTTTGGGTGTTATTCTTATCACACCCAAATATACTAAGGTTCGGTGTAATAAATTTTTGGGGTATTTAAATTAAAAAAAATTCAATTAAGGGGGCTCCAGTGCGAATTTGAGAATTTGTTGAATTGACTAGTAAATAGTCAAATTCCCAAATCTAGTTTAGTTACTGTAGAACCTGATAGTTATTAATGGGAGATAGTATGATTATATAAATAGTAATATTTAGACTGATTAAATGGGTTTCAATGATCGTGCGTTGATGATTAAATATATAGAAGTAATGTTATTCTTCTTGGTGAACTTACTCATAACTATTTTCATTTTCTTCCTTCCATCTTCTTCACTGGTCTAGTTGTAAGAGAGGAAGATTAAAGAGCGGTCTACATGGAGGAAAGAAGCTAAAGTTTATTCATAAGTAACTGAGAATTTATCAAGCTAATTAGCTTCCTAACGTTTATATATTCATGAATTTAAGAAAAGGAAGGAAGTTAAAGATTTCAATTTAGCCTGTTGATTTTGTACTATGATGTGTAAGGTTGCACTAACCATTTAAATGTCTTTGCTTGCCATTAGATTATAGTTTTCTTATGCATAAATTCTTTCATTTTTATTTATGATATGGTTTTTATGTTTAGCTATCCAAGTAGAAGGTGGTTCAAGTGTTAATGGAAAAGCTAAGTCGACATAGTAGTATTAACCTTCTAGGTGAGTTCCAGAACTCAAGTTTTAAATGGATGTTTACCATTTTGGTATCGTGTACTGGGTATGTTAACTTCTATTATGCAAATGATGAATTATTCTATGTCTGAACGATGATATATCATGATGCATGCTGTGTGTAGATATGAAAATGCATAACTGGTTGTAAGTTTAGCCACATTGAATAGATGAAATTCTTGGTGTAATATATGTCGTGTATTAAACAGTAGTATTAGCTGAGTGCTTGTGTATGAATTGCATGTATAAATGTTTATGTGAAGTAATGGAGGTCTAAAGAAGTGTGATTGAGGTGAGAGGAGTAGTGAAAAATATGATATGTTACATATTTTTCCTTCGGTAAGACATGTGAGTGCAAACTGAAATTAGTGAATGACCCCGACCATGCGAAGCGACACGTATCACATCCTAAAAATCGAGTTAGTAAAATTGGGCTAGTGAACCAAAAGTGGTCTCGTCCTATTTTTTAAAATTAAATGTTGTAGAAAATGTTACAAGTATTTAATCTATTGCAATGGCTAAGTATTAGTTATGTGTGTCGAAGGTTCTATGTTCAAATCCCTTCCCTTTAATTTTTGCTACTTTTGTTCCAACCTCTATCCTTGAACATCTAGTTTTATATTATTTTTGCTTAACTATTGACAAGAATGAGCTTGCTAGTTCAATGGTAAGGCTTCATTTTACCTAGAGGTCCCGTGTTTGAATCTCATGTGTGCAAAGTGGAAAATTATTTTTGGTTCTCCCTAAGTGTGTCGCCCATGTTGTTAGTAGTTGGGTCAAAATCAAATTCTGGAAAAGATCTGTTAGGATAGCAAAAATTGGGATTTAGTGGGATATGGGTAGTTAGTTTAGAAACTCTTTTTCCTTTAAATTACCCAAAGAATATCTCTTAATTCTTTTCCTTACAACCATCACTCTCCCTCTCTCTCATTTTGCTGTTCCTTTCTTCCCATTTTTTTAGTTTTTTAGTTTTCTCCTTTCTCCTCTTGCTACCAAGATTATGTCATCAACCGTTTCTTTTGTGGTTACTACCAGTATTCTTCATTTTCTTTTGTTGTATTTTTTTTACTTCGTGGTTGTTCTATTTTTGGTCATCCTTAGTTTTTGAGCTTGTGGTTGGTGGTTGCATTTTGGAATACTAGAGTTTGTCGTAAGTTTTGCGTAAGTATGGTGTTCTTTTATTTTAGGAAGGATGTTTATGGGTGATCTTATGTGAGAAATTTTTGGTTGATGATGATTGCGTTTTGATGCCCTATTTTGTTTGGGAATCTGTTAGGTGAATATTGTGAAGCACCCAACTTTTTTCTGGTGAGCAGAGTGTCTTAGGAATCGATTTCTCTTTAGGTGAAGGTTGAATACCTTAACATTTGTGGCTGAATTACTGATTCAAGATTGGTAATCCTTGTTATTTCAGTTATTTTGAATGTTTTTTTAGGGTCTGAAAGTGTGTCGTAATGTCATGTTTTTCAAAAATGACCATGTATAACGGTAATATAGAAAAGCAGCAAATGACGTGAAGCCAAAAAAATCACTATCGATGTCACACGACCGTGTGGGCACACGTGTTGGGTCAAGTTGGTCGTGTGGGTCCATTTTTAGTAAAAACCAGTTATAGTCGTGTTTGGATGTACGGTCTATAATGTGATAAGTATCCCTTCTATATGAGGAATATGTGATACGCATGAAAAATATATATGACATTTGATATTCTTCTCCTATATGTGTAACCTTTGAAAACCATGTTAGCATGTTCTAATATGTAAAGCATATATGATTTGTATGTATCTGATTATCTAGTTAGTGATTGTATGTGCATTAGGGTGGGATAATGATGTGATGGGGGAAATGTTGGAGTTTAATGATCTGCCTTTTCTAGTGGTTTTAACCACATATCTGTTATGGTGGCTTGACCATACATATCTGATTCTATCGGATTACCGTGCTATTTCTAGCAGTTGGACTACACTATTTTGAAAAGTGACATATGCTCACTTATAGGTGTGTGGGGTTGGATGGGTATTTATTACCCTAATTGGTTTGTAGGGATGGATAGAGATGGTGTGTAGCAGATGGGTTAGGATGTGTATCTGTTCTGAAATAAAGTGTTGCATCACATGATATACTATGCCATCTGTTTTGTTTTAAGGGCTAAGTTAAATACTGTGCTTGTTAACTCACCCCTTCATTTTCTGACTTCTCAAGTAATTAGCAAACATAGGATTGGGCGGCTCACGGAAGCTCGGATTGATTTTCTGGTTAAAAATAGGATGGTTTATGTTTTATTAAACTAATCTGGATGTTCAGACTTTTTGAACTATAAACTATTTTGGGACTTTGTTTTTTGTTTTTGATTTGCTTTCATTGAATTTAGTAATTATTATTTTAAATTGAAAAATTATATGTTTTTATACACTAAGTCACTGATTTCAAATTTTAATAACTTAGAAATTCAACTACAAAATAAAGTAATCACTTTAGTATTTTTCTATAATGAAATAAATATTTTTAACAAGTATTTTCCTAAAAAGAAATGGAAAGCGGTTTACAAAAATCATCATTGTCAAACATATGTTTTAAAATTCAAAATCTAGGTCTACAACAAGTTTATGTAATTCCTCAAGATTCAGCCATAACGTCAGATCTGCTATAATTCGGTGTAGCAAATTAAACTAGTTTTCGCATTTGAAGAGCTTGAATACAAGCATTTTATTATGTTGTACTTGAGTGTTTATAATTTCATTTACATTCAATAAAAAGTGTAATTTGAGTATTTTATTCACCTTAAGGTCCAAATGAGGCCTAAGGGTGAGCTAATATACTTTGTGAGTGTACAGAAGACCATTAGACGGTGTACGAACTCAATACTGGTCGCCGAGTTGTAATACGGGGAGTTTGATGTCCCAACATAAGGAGTAGAGAGCAAGAATTCCAAGACTGCCTTTAGTGTCACAACACAACCAATAGATGTCGCGACACCCTCCTGAAACTACCTAGAGTATGAGCATACTACCTTTGATATTGCGACACAGGCACTAAGGTGTCACGACATTAGCCCTGTACGAGAAATACTTACGAGCAAAATGCGTTTTGGTATGCATAATCAAGCGTTAAACACGAGAGCGTCAGCTGACCTAGAGTTGAGAACAACGCCAACCCTAACTCTAAAAATAGGTTCATTTAACAATTGTTATGGACAAATTTTCATACCTTATAATTTTCTTTGTAATTTTAGGTTTTATTTTTTTTCCTTTTTTTGAGGCTTTAGGTTATTTTTAGTTTTGCATTTTTCAGGAGATTTGATATGGAACTTGATAAACTCTTTGTGGATTTCATGCTTCAATTAAATAAAATTCAGGATTCTCTAAAACCTTCATTTCTTGATTTGTTATTAATGTCCGTTTTTTACATCAAGTTTATTGTGTTTTTGAGATCTATGAGGAACTAATCCTCTTATGGGGGATTAGCAAGTGTAAGTATGATTAATTGATTGTTGTGTAGGGTTTTCTTAGTGGATCAGCTGTTAGGGAAAGAAAGAACTTAAACCCTTGTCTTGATGACCCTAGAAAGTCATCTAGGAGGGAATTAACCAAAAAATAGTATGGTCTATCCGTGAACACCTTAACCCCAAGCCGGTCTGGATTGTGAGGTCGAGAGATGAGTAGTTCTTGTTGACTCGTTATTCTAGTGGAAGTTCAAGAGATCCTACTAGGGTAATGACTACTTGATTGAACAGAGAACCTGAAGCATCAATCAGTTATGATTACCGAAGAAAGCTAGTCAACCACGCTCAGATATAATTCAGTTTCCATAGCAAATTTCCCAAAATTTTTCCCGTTACAAAATTTTATTCTATATTTATAAAAAATAAAAAAAATTATGTTTGTTCGTACTATAATTTATTTAAAGTTCTAATTAGCTCTCTTTGTGCTTAGGTTAGGATTAATTTAGTACTCGCCTCGCTTGGGTACGATCCTCGGAGTACGCACCTACTTCGTTGTAACTATATTACAACCTGATCCGTGTACTTGCGGGCACCGCCTATTTGACATATTGTGTGCAGGACTTTTACTCTGGACTTTGGTACGTCTAGAGGCAGTCAAGTTGTTGGCACCATTGCCGAGGAGGAAAAGGTCACTAGATACGATTTTATTTTTTCTTATTGTTGCTAACACCTTTTATTCTCTTTCTATTTAGTGTATGACTCGTAGTAGGGGAACACCTATAGAGCCAGCCATAGATCCAAAAAAAAAATTCATAGGAATTGTCATCACCAACAACAGCTGTAGAACCAACTGCTCGCTGTAGGTAATTTACTACCATGAGACAATCCATTGTTTGATGAAATTAACTATAATAACCTAGAAGACCTACCACCACCACCATAGCTACCTACAAATATACATATGGCGCGCAATAAAAAAACCCTAAGGGCCTATGCGCTACTAAGTCTTGTGATGGTTCAAGAAAGTATAACAAGGCTGAACATCATGACTAATAATTTTCACATCAAACCAGCAATGATCCAGAACAATTTACAATTCAAAGGCACAGTGAAGGAGGACCCAAATCAACATTTAAAATGGTTTCTGCAACTTTTTGACACTTTTTAATATAATGGGGTCACTATGGCACTATTTTTCTTTGGTTGTTCTCCTTCTCCTTAACAAATAACGCTTTCTCTTAATTAGATTCGCAGGCAACATGATTTATCACAACATGAGATGAAGTCGTAGGAAAATTCTTATAGAAGTTCTTCCCTATCAGCAAAATAGTCCAACTAAGAAGGGACATCAGAACTTTTAAACAATCAGAAGGAAAAAGTTTTCATGAATCTTAGGAGCGTTTTATAAAGCTAATTCAGATATGCCCACACCATGGATTACCTGAGTGGTTACGGTAGGAAATGTTCTATAAAGGGTTGGATGCACACACACGATCTGGACTAGATGGAGCCATAGGAGGACCCTTGATGAACATGATATACGATGACGCGTATGAATTAATAGAGAATATGACAATTAATTCCTTCTAGTGGCCAATAGAACGTTACACATACGACCAAAAGCCATCTACAATCAAAGCTGTTCAAGAGGATGATAGATACCAATAGATAGTGGACAGGTTAAACCGTATAGAATCCTCCTCTAGTGCATGATCTAAATATGGAGGAGATAAACATGTCTTCCATTACATCAATAATCCTACCGAAGATTTGAATTATATCAGGAATAGGGATGGAGAGACCACCCGAACCTGAGATGGGGTGGAAACTAGGGAGGAAGTAATAATCCTAAGCAAGTTGAAAATGCTAATTATCAAACTCTTTACTTACAGAAGCCTCAGGAAAGGGCCAACCCAAATGACCATATTGTATGTGGTCAACTCTTGGACCGAATCGAGGGGGAAATGTAGTAAATAAGGACAGATGTGAAAATGTGCAGTCTGAGTGCACCATTTTCGCAAAAACATTGACTAAACTACAAGATTAGATGAGTCAATTGATGAACATGATGGGAGACATTAAGAGACAAATTGGCACTAGGATCCCTAGTAATACTGAAGATAATCCTCGGAGAGAGGGGAAGGAGCACATGAACGAAATTACACTCTTCTCGCGCAAAGTACTGAGTATCCCAGAGTCATTGACACAAGAGGAAACCAAAGATAATGCTGAAAATATTCAAGAGGACCCCTAAGAAGCTGACGAAAGACCTAGACCAAAGGAGACAGCCAAGTCGACAACTAAGTCGGAAGATGAACCAGTTCAAGAACCCATAATTGCAAACTACCATCCCCTTCATAGTTAATGGTAAAACAAAGGCAGAATGAAGATGAATTTGAAAGTTTTTTGAACTTATTCAAAACATTAAATGTTAACCTTCCTCTTATTGATTTAATTGAAAAATTCCCTAAGTATGTTAAATTCTTAAAAGAAATTATGTCTAGGCGTAAGAAAATTAAAATAGGAGAGAAAGTTAACATAAGCACCTCATGTAGTGCGATTATATCTAGACAGGTTCCCCCAAAACTCAAAGACGTGAGAAGTTTTACAATTCCCATAGAGATAGGGGTATTCATTTTAGTAAAGCTTTTTGTGATTTAGGAGCTAGCACAAATCTAATGCCTCTATCTATACACGAAAAACTCGAGTTACGGGACTTAAAAAAAACTCAGATTACACTACAATTGGCTAAAAGATCTTCAGTGCATCCAAAAGGAGTATTGGAAGATGTGTTAGCCAAAGTGTGCAGCTTCACCATTCTAGCAGATTTTGTGATACTCAAATTCGAGAAAGACCGTGAGATACCTATCTTGTTAGGTAGACCATCCTTAGAAATGTCAAATTCTACCATTGATCTAGAAAAAAATGAATTAACCATAAGGATCAATGGTGAAACTGAAATTTTTAAATGTGGTCACCAACAAGACAAGGTAGATAGAAAAAGATTAGGGAGACAATTTTATGAAATATCTATAAAAATCCCTAACAACCCTGAGCTAGAAGAAGTTTTTCTGCGATTAATGCAGACTGAAAAAGTAAATTCAAAGAACAAGACTAGCAAAACAAGGTGGAATGACATGATGGATGTTGGACGAACATTGATAGAAATAACACAAAGAGAGCATCCTCGGGAACACTTGTCTAGTTAACAGATGAATCTGGCAGCAAAACTTGTTAGTTTTAATTAAAGTCTAATTTTATGTATATTACTATATATTTCACTAACTGCTTAGCTTAGAATTTTAATTTTTATTAACATTTTACTTTATAGGAATCAAGACACTTTGGGAGAAAAATTTTGGCTAAAAGTTGAGTCAGTGTCACAACACAAAACCCCATGTCGCAACATCGTGTCCAGTATCAAATAATCAAGAAAATCATCTCGATGTTGCGACGCATCTCTGTGTTGCGACACAGAAGACAGTCAACCCAGGTTTCCAAAACTTTAGAGTGTGTTGCGACATCGAACTGCGATGTCACGACAACGAAAAACTACTAGGGATGTGGCGACACGGAACCCCTGTGTCGTGACATTAATGCAATTTTCTAAAGGGTTGACCTAAGCTAATTGCGCAACCCGGCGACATAAACCATGTTTTAACCCAATTTTTAACATTAAGCACCTTTTTAAAACCTAAAAAAAATTAACCTAGGATTAAACCTCTCCTAAAAATTAAACTATATCAAGTCCTTTAATTTTTCTTAAAACCTCATAAACCCTAAATTTTTTTTTCACTTTTCATAATTTTTTTGTTGCGAATTCCTTTTTGTATTAATTTGATTTGGTGCAGAAGCAAAGGGAAAGCAACCAAAGGAACGAAAACGAGCAAGCTTTTCAAGGAATTTTGAGTAAATTGTACGAGGTTTAAAGTTCCAAACTTGAATTTTACTATTCCATTACTTTTGAAATACATTGGTTAACTCTAATTAGTTTTATAAAGTTTTAATATCATATATGCCTCCTAGGAAGAGTAGAAAAACTCACGCCCAAGAACCACCGGCGGTTTTGAATCCTTTAAAATTTTGAAACCAAAATGCTGAGAAGTATTTTCTCAAGCTTCAAGGCAAAACCTTTATTCAGGAAAGGAGATTCGAACCATATATGGTTCTTTGCAACAAAATTTGCTCCTTAGCACGGTATCATAAATGGGAATGTTTCTGTTTGGTCCCGAAAGAAAATCTTGTTATCCCACTCATTTAGGAATTTTATATTGCTCTTAGGGACGAGAAAACCTGGAGGCCACATGGAGTCATATGGAAAATGATAACAGTAAGAGGGAAGGATGTGTCATTCTCCTCGAAAAAGATTTGAAAATATTCTGATACCTCATATAATGATTCTGACTAGTTAGAAAATATCGATCTAACGAGATTTCAAGATGTTGATATGGAAAGCATTGCTAAGTATCTAACTAAAAATCGAAGTGAATGGAATCTCCAACCAGATACCAAACTACTGACCAATTTTAATCAAGCTATAATGTTTCCAATAGCTAAAATATGGATGCAATTTATTTGCACCAGAATTACAGTTACTCTTAATGTTTCTAATTTCAATATATTTTGTGCCATTTTATTATATGGAATTTTACAGAGAAACAAATATGCATATGGCAATGGATCCATCAAAGTATGAAGCATTGCGTCAGTGGCAAGAAGGTTGGGATTTTCTTTCCATATCTCGTGACGGCACTTTACAAAAGCATAGAGGTTCCTGTGGAAGAGAACGAGCAATTCATGCACCCAGCAAAGAGTTTAATTGGTGATTCTATGTACACTTAGTATGTGGAACTCAACCGAAAGAAAATTATAGACTGGAACTAGAGGAGAAAAAAAAAGATGGACGTCCCTGCCTCTCTCAAAAGAAAAAAAAGTTGATGCCTCGAAGAAAAACGAGTGAGAGCAGTGAAGCAGAAATAGATGGAATGATACGATGGATGCAAGAAATAGGACGGTCCTTCAATAATTTGCATGGAGTAACAACATGAGAGTTCTTAATTATCTTTCGGACCTGCTTGATTCGATGCAAACTCATCATGGAGAAGAAGAGCAAGAGAGTGAAGAGGGAGGTGGTAATGAAGAGAAAAGAGAAGAGGCAGAAGAAGAGGAGATAGCCTCTGAAGAGGAGGATAAAGATTGAAGTGATCCTTTTATTCTAAAAGAATGTAATAAATTTTTAATAGTTTTAAGAATAGGACTAATAGTATATTTTTTATATTTTTTGTGTTTGGAGTTTTCTATGCAACAACCCCCACATGGAAGAAGCACTACAATTTAGAACTCATAATGATCAAATGAGGAAGCGCCCACCAATAGCTTACGGAACTACCACAATCAATAGAGTAATTTCTTTCATTATCCTTTCAAAGCTACAGATTGAGGATAATGTGTTTTCTAAAGTGTGGGGCGTAACATAGAAAATTTATTTCAATTTTTATGTTTTCTTTTAATTTTTATTGTCAGTTGTGTGCTTGAGCTTGTAGAAATACAAGTGATTGGTTAGGAGCATGTATATAGGTTGGTTGTATTGATTATAAATTTGGCATGATAGTAGATGATTTTAAATTTTTTATTATTAGACAATTAAAGTTCTATATATTACACTGTAAATAGGCATTGAGCAATTGAGTGTACCATATGATATAGGAAATATAGGGAAACGAGCATGCAAGTACGTATGATAAATTTTTGTGTTTGTGATTATTTGGTTAACTAAATTTGTGAATATTGAGATACCTACGGATGACCTAAGGTGTTATTTGGTATAAACCAAGAGCAAAAAACCAAACCCTATTTATTAATCCTTAGCACCTATATTTGAGCCAAAAAACACTTCTTGATGAACCTTTATGCAAAATCCGAGCCAAAAAAATTAATTTATATTTGCCTTTTTTCTTTTGTCCTGAACTACACGACTATAGTCTGGCCATATGTATTGAGAGTTAAGTAGATACATTACGGTGGAATTTTTGTAAAAATAGAGTGAAATAGTAAGGATCAATGTGATAGAGTGATTATAGGTTAGCCAATTTGTGCAGTAAAAGAAAGTTTCAAAAAGAAAATAAAAAAATGAGTTGAAAAAGTTCTTGAAATAAAAAACATTCATAAATGAGAAATGTTTAAATGAGAAATGTATTGAGAAAGAAGAAAGAAAAGTAACAAAGTCACCAAAAATAGAAAGACTCGTTCATTAGTGCATACAAACTTGTGAGCTAGCCATAGCTGTTGTATTATGCTGGGATTTCCTAAGTGGTGAAATAAGCAAGGTGAGAGAAGGAGAAATAAGGCGATGAGTGGGTAAAGGTTGCTAAGGGGGAGAATAGGGAACAATACGATATGCCAAACTATTTTTGTACTTGAAACTATTTTATGCTTACTATTATTGAATTCCATCCTTGTCCTAAGCCTTAGAACATTACAAGCCATAAAGCCCTATGTGATCTAGGTAGACTTATATAGGAATTGACATCGTACTAAATAATTGTATTTATAATTGTTTGTATTTTGCTAGGATAATCAAATTACCTGTATAACTTATTAATGGATCCCTACATTTTATTATGTTTTAGTTGAGTTTTTAGAATTTCATTTACATTCAATAAAAAGTGTAATTTGAGTCTTTTAATGACCTTAGGGACCGAATGAGGCCTAAAGGTGAGCTAATATACTTTGTGAGTGTGAAAGAGACCATTAGAGGGCATACCAACTAAATATCGATTGCTATGTTGCAACACAAGGACCATGATGTTGCAACATAAGAAGAAGAAAGCAAGAATTCCAAGACTACTTTCAGTGTCTCGACACACCTCTGAAGCAACCTTGAGTACGAGCATATTGCCTTCAATGTCGCGACATAGGCACTAGGGTGTCGCGACACCGGTCCTAGATGAGAAATACTTACAAGCTAGGGGCATTTTTGTTTGCACAATCAAGCGTTAAACAAGAGAGCATCAGCTGACTTTGGGTTGAAGATGAAGACAACCCTAACTCTATAAATAGGTTCATTTAACACTTGTTATGGACAACTTTTCATACCTTATAATTTTATTTGTAGTTTCACATTTTAGTTTTTCCTTTTCCTTATGCTTTAGGTTATTTTCAGTTTTGCATTTCTCGAGAGATAAGTAGTTCTTGTTGACTATTTATTCTAGTAGAAGATCAAGAGATTCTGCTAGGGTAACGGCTAGTTGGTTGAACAGGGATTTTGAAGCACCAGTCAATTATGATTACCGAAGTGAGCTAATTATCCATGCTCAGATTTGATTCAGTTTCCATAGCTTTCTGTGGGAGATATTTGCACTGTGAGGGAATTATTGTACGTCTTTTCCAAGGAATTGCACGGAGTACCTTCGGATAGAGAGGTGGATTTCGGTATTGATTTGTTACCAAGTACTACTACGGTGTCCATTGCACCCTACCACATTGCACCGAATGAGCTAGTCGAGCTAAAAGCATAGCTTCAAGAACTTCTGGATAGAGGGTTCATTCGACCGAGTGTGTTTCCGTGGGGGGCACTGGTGTTATTTATAAAGAAGAAAAACGAATCGATGAGAATGTACATATATTATCGGCAGTTGAAAAAGTTTACAATCAAGAATAGATTATCGCTACCAAGGGTTGATGACTTGTTCGACCAATTTATTTTGTGCAAGATTGATCTGCGTTCTAATTACCATCAGTTAAAGGTTAAAAAGACTGATGTGTACAAAACTGCCTTCAATTCTCATTATGGACACTAGGAGTTTCTGGTGATGCCTTTTGGGTTGACGAATGCCCCAATAGCATTCATGGACTTAATGAATCAATAGTTCTAACTGTATTTGGACCAATTTGTAGTAGTCATTATCGACAACATCCTGATTTATTCCAAGACTGAGTTAGAGTATGATACTCACCTTCGTATTGTACTTCAGATACTTCGAGAAAAATAGTCATATGTTAAGTTTAGTAAGTGCAATTTTTGGTTACAGGAAGTTTCTTTTCTTGGTCATGTGGCAACCGCGAAAGGAATTTGGGTTGATCCCAAGAAAATAGAAGCTATAGTTTAGTGGAAACAATCGAAAACATTGCTTGATCTTCGTTGTTTTGTAGGCTTGGCAGGTTACTACCAAAGGTTTGTCAAGGGATTCTCTCAAATTGCGTCACCTCTGACGAAACTACTACGTAAGAATGCTCCATTCGTGTGGTCAGAAGCGCAATAGCCTAGCTATGATAAGCTCAAGTCCATTCTGACAAAAGCTCCTATTCTAGCCAACCCGGAATCGGGTCGGGAGTTTGTGGTATACAGTGATGCGTCGTAGGTTGGGCTAGGATGCATTCTGATCCAAGATGGTAAAGTGGTTGCCTACACGACAACTTAAGGCACACGACTGTAACTACCCTACACATGATCTTGAGTTTGTTACGATTGTGTTTGCTCTAAAGATCTGGAGGCACTATTTGTATGATAAGAGGTGTATCATTTACACTAATCACAACAGCTTCAAATATCTGTTAACTTAAAAGAAGTTATATCTTCTGCCGCATAGGTGGGTTGAGCTACTTAAGGATTATGATTGATGATAGAGTATAATCCGGGTAAGGCTAATGTGGTAGTTGATACTCTTAGCAATAGAGCGATGACTGATCTGAGAGCGATGTTATCTCGTCAGAGTTTAGTTGATGATGGTGGACTGTTAGCTGAATTGCAAGTTAAATTGACTTAGGTTGAGAAGATTCAGGTTAAACAATTGAACGATGAGTCTTTGGTGCAACAACTGCAATAGATTGGTTCAAGTGGAACTTCATATTTCAGCTTGAACAGCGACAGAGTTCTATGCTTCAAGGGTCAGATTCGTGTGCCTAATGATAAGGTGTTGAGGCAATCGATCCTACAAGAGGCACATAGTAGCGCTTATGCTATGTATCTTGGTGGAAATAAAATGTATCTGGACCTCTGAGAACTCTATTGGTGGAAGGACTGAAACGGGAAGTGATTGCTTTTGTGTCCCACTGTCTGACGTCCCAAAAGGTTAAAGCCGAACATCATTTGCCCTCAGGTCTACTTCAACCAGTTAAGATTCCTCTGTGGAAATGAGAGCGTGTAACAATGGATTTTGTTAATGGGTTGCCTTTAATCCCCACTAAGAAAGATTCGATTTGGGTCATTATCGATCAATTGGCCAAATCTGCTCATTTCATCCCTATTAAAATAGATTATTCACTACAGAAGTTACCTAAGTTGTATATTGCTAAAATTGTGAGACTGCACGATATTCCAATCTCAATTATATCTGGTAGAGATCTGCGTTTCACATCTTGGTTCTCGAAAAGCTTCATGAGTTTTTAGGCACATGACTTGATTTCAGTATTGCGTATCATCTTGAGACCGACAGAAAATCTGAGCGAGTCATTCAGATTCTAGATGATATGCTTCGGGGTTGTGTAATAGATTGTTGGCGTAGTTGGGAAGATTACCTACTATTGGCTCAGTTTCCATAAAAGATAATCTTCCAGTCTAGTATTCAGATGGCACCCTACGAGGCTTTGTATGGTCGTTGGTGTCATACTCCGCTGTGTTGGACTGAGTTGAGTTAACATCGAATTTTGGGCCCCGAGCTAGTTTCTAAAATTAAGAATATTGTCAAGTTGATATGTAACTGTCTTAAAGCTACTTCTGATCGACAGAAATCTTATGTCGATTTAAAGAGAAAGGACATTGAGTTTTCTATAGCAAATTAGGTGTTCCTGAAAGTGTCACCGTGGAAAAAGGTTCTCCAATTTGGACGCAAGGGCAAGCCGAGCCCTAGGTTTATTGGACCCTACGACATTTTGAAACGTGTCAGGCCCGTTGCATATCAACTAGAATTACCACCGGAATTACAACGAATTCACAATGTGTTCCACGTCTCACAACTGAGACAGTATCGGTCTGATCCGGCGCACACCGTTCTTGCTAACAAGATCGAGCTGCGATCAGGCCAAACTTTTGAGGAGGAACCTACCCAAATTCTAGATTGTAACGTTAAGGTATTAAGAAATAAAAGTATTCCTCTAGTTAAGTTTATGTGGCAGAATCAGGGCACTGACTAAGCCACGTGAGACCCCAAGACTTGATCCGACGACAGTATTTGTATCTGTTCGAATCAGGTAAATTTCGAGGCCAAAATTTCTTTAATGGGAGAGAGTTATAACACCCAAAAAATTTGATTGAATGATCATTTGAATCTGTCATAATTAATTTTTTTTATCCTTGTTTCAGTGTTATGCTATTGTGTTTAAGCTTGGGAGTTCAAGTCGCATCGTTAGAAGTTTTATTATTTTTAAAACAACCCTATTCGTGAATTACATAGTTAAGATCAATTCAATGTAAATTTGTGTCAAGAATGAATCTGCTAGTTCTGTATTCTGTTAGCTCCCGTGTTCGAGTTCCAGAAAGGACGATAAGGAACATTTTTGTCAAATGCTAGAAATCTGCCTGGAAGTTAATTTTTAATTAACGTTAGTTCTTTATTTTAATTGTTTTTAGTTTTCTTTTTTTTTCTTCGTTGTCCTCTTTTTTCTTTTGTTCTTTTTTTTTCTTCTAATTTTCGCTGATCGTGGTCGTAAAGGATATGGGATTAGTTGAAATTTATGCTTTTAGCCGTTGGTCGGAAGGCTATCGAGTAAGTCACTGTCAATTCGTGTGTTTCCACGGTTTTTCTTTATTTTCGTAACTTGTTTTGAATTGGCTAATTTAGAATGTTGTGATAATCTCTAATAGATGATCGTTTGTTTCCCTATTAGGCGGGAATATTGAAAGTATTGAATAGCAACACGATAATTTTGGTGATCGTCATTGAGTTTTAGGTAAGTATTGTTCCGCTGAAGGTTTCGTGTCAAAACTTTCGACATGAGCATTATGCGTGTAATTGGGAATTACTATCGATTAATGGCTTAATTGTGTAATTGAATGATTGTTATAGGCTTTGGAGATCCTCTACGTTGTTATTACTTCGAAATCTCTTCAGGTGCGTACCAAAAACCCCTATTTTTGCAAATTTTGGACGGTAAAAGCATTGCTGTCGATGCCACACGGTCGTGTGCCAGGCCATGTGGGTGGCCGTGTAACTCATTGTTTATCAAATTCAAGCCACACGAGCAAAGGACACGGATGTGTGTCCCGGCCGTGTGTGGCCATATTAGTGCAGGGTTTACACGAAAAAAGGACATGGGCATGTGTCTAGGGTGTGTAACTCACTATTTATGATTTAGAACCATATGGGCAGATGACACGGGCGTGTGTCTGGTCGTGTGAGCCACACGGACAAGTATACAGGCGTGTACCAAGCTGTGTGGCATATAAATAGGATCCAAGCCTTATTTTTTAGGCCATGAGTGTTGTCTAGCACAAGCATTGACCTCCACAATGTATTGATGATCTGAATTTGATTGTATGAGGACTATCTGATGCTCTAAGATTGAGATATGGATTATATAAATGTAACACCCCCAACCTGGCCTAGACGTTATAGTCGAATCCGGCAGTGTCACATGATAGTGTTTTTCGAAAAATGGGTTGTCGCCAAAGACCTCTTATCTTAACCACCTCTTTACACTCTCTTATGCTTAATTCCAAGATATGCCGATCAATTTCAACGTGATTCGTATTCAAAATTTATTCTCTTTCAAAACGTTATTAATTTTCAAAACGTCACTTTATCTGAAGCTTTTCAAAACAGTTTGCATGTTTGTGTAAATTTTGTTAAAATGTTTGATCCGTTTTGAAAACTCGATTATCCCTACTACTAGCAGTTGTAAATCAAAACAATAAAAACCCCAAATTTAAAATAAAAATCTAAAGAGGCCATTATTACAGTAAAATACCCCAAAATAAAATCAAAATTATAATTAAATACTAAGTCGAACTAAATAGCGTGTGGCCACCGCTGAGTCCTCCGTCGTACCGGTCCGCCTATGCCTGGGGATTGCCTGTACAGTCAGATCAGAATGGTGAGTTTACGAAAACTCAGTGTGTAATCCCATATAAAGTAAACAGTCAGAAGGCAATCGCAATCTGGGCCTAAGCCCATTTCAGTACAGTTTCAGTTTTAATTAGGGCTTAGCCTATTACAATACAGAAACAGTCATGTATTTGGGCCATGGCCCATTACAGTATCAATATTCAGTGCAGTAACAGATATACAAGATCAAATCCTACCCAGCCAGCCTCTACACACCAACTACGTCCAACCCTACACTCCATGTAGGCATATAATCAACAGACCCATCCTTACACCCCAAAAAGTACCGAATGCGGCACTAAACATTAGTTCGCAGTAGAGCTACCACTAACTTAGGCTCGAGGCCTTTTAGTACACTTCCTCCGAACATTATAGTTCCCCAACCCAATGCAATGCATATACAGATATGACATGCTGTAACATAATATCATGCATGTAAACAGAGCATACAGTATCAAATCATTGGGACATCATCAGGCTTAATCATATCAGTCATACAGTAATTTCAGACAATTAGGGGTCTAGGTAAACTTACCATCCCTACAGTAGGTTCACAGTCGACTTGGGTGACTCGTGCAACCTTATCAGTCAAAGAGTGAAATTGGGCCTACGAGCCCATGAAGTTTTCCCGTGTGGGCCCATACGCCCGTGTGGCCCACATGGCCCAAATTGGCCTTGGCCTCTTGATCCATTTTAGTGTAACCCATACTAGATAACCATTCATATGTTTTTCCACTATTTCCTTATATAGTCCTTAAAGTTGTCTACTTGCGTCACTGTTACTAAATTATTTTTATCTTAAGCTACAGAATTTTGAATTAAGATCCGTAAATTTTTCCTGAAACTAGACCCACATATCGTCTTACCATAAAACTTTTAGAATTTTAGTTCGGCCAGTAAGTACAATTTATTCTTTAAAGTTTCCCCTACTTTGCTATCTTGCAGTTTCGACCTTTTTACACTAAAAATTAATTATCTTCCCATACAAATTTTTGACGATGTTTCCATTTGTAGATATTGAAAATAAACTCATTCAGGATTTTAAACATATAAAATATAACCCTTAATTATTTTTATAAAATTTTTAATAATTTTTGGAAGTCATGACAGGGGATTCGAAAATCATTCCGACCCTGTCTCACTAAAATTCCATTATCTCATACTATGAAATTCTTTTTCTTACTTCGTTTCTTCTATGAGAAACTAGACTCAAATATCTTTAATCCCATTTTTTTCATCCTCTAATTCAATTTCCACAATTTATGGTGATTTTTCAAAGTTAGCCTACTGTTGTTGTCCAAATAACAAGCAATTTTGGCTTTTCATCGAATCCCTTATTTTTGTGTTTCGAGTACACACCTGGTAGCGATTGATACTACAATGATCCCCGAGCACTCCAGAACCTATAATTGACCAATTCCACTCAATTTATCACTTAATTGATCGAACGAAAACTAAATCTGAAATGAGAAATGCATCCCTTAAGCGATGAAAAGCTTATCTCAGCACCTTGAAACAGTTGGTTACATAATAGCACCATGAGACCCTTAATCCATGTGAGATGCTGCTACCAAATTTCATAAACCTTCGAATCAAAGTTGGAAAAAAATCGTAAGTTAAAGAGAGCAAAAACTCTACTTACTAGAACGTGCGACGAAAATTGACCTAACGGAACGAAGGTGTGGTAGCGAACAAAAGAGATGGAAACAGAAAGAATAATGGAAAGAAAAAATTCAGGTTTGATAACAAAAAAACAAAAGGTGAAGAAGAAAGGGAGAAGAGATGGCGTCAGAAAGGTGAGGAGTTTTGGGATAATCAAAATTTTACAAAAAGGAAATGATAATGCTCAAAAAATCTGATAACCCTAAAATCGATTCCCCCAAATTCTCTCTACCAAACTCCCACTACTCAGATTTCCAATACAACTCAAACTCTCCAACTGATGAGCAAATAAAAATATATTTGTCCTTACACTCACGCAAGGATTAGAACTCCTAACCCTTTGCCAACCAACACTCCCCTTAACCATCAGACCAGCAGACCCATTCTGGCAAGTACTTACAAACTTTTAATTGAAAGCCTACTAGCCAGAAATAGTAGTTAAGTCAGAAAAATACTAGAATTCGCCAAAGTTAGGGCTTGAACTCAAGGCCTCCCAGACTTACCTAGAGCACTTAACCACAAATGCCGATACACAATTGTGTCGCATTTTCACAATAACAAAAATAAGAATTTTAGGGGCGTTACAATAAATGTATATGTACTGTAATGACTATTAATGATACTGATCTGTATTATATATTTATGAATTGAATTGAAGTAACTGAACACATGTTGATATTTGTAATTTGCATTTGTATGGATTGGGATATTGTGAAGTAAGAAGTAATCTCCTCCGAATCAGTGGCTAAGCCACAATGCATATATATGAATTTCGCACTTTGCCACATTTCAATCTAATAGCTAGTCTGCATTTCTGTAAACGTGTCGAACAGACACTTTAATTTGTGTAGGGTTGGTTGGGTACTAAAAGCCCTTAATAGTGTGTGGGGATGGCTCGAGATGGTGTGTAGCGAATGGGGGTAGAAATAATTGCATATGTATCTGATCTATTTTGTATCTAAAACTGGAATTACTTCTGTTATCTAACTGAATCTTGGGATTCGAGAATTATACTATAAATGTGCCTTAATTGAATGGACATATTTTATGCACTGGGTTCACAACTCATTTCGTTGCTGATTAGATTTCAGGCGGCTCTCAAACTTGAACCAGTCAGCGCTGGGGAGCTCGGTCAATCTGATTATCTTTTCTTTAAAATCTTACTATTAGTAATTTCATCTCTTTCTGATGTTATGATGGTTGGGAAGATTAAATAGTTAGTTAATATTTGTGATAGTTATAAAATGTTGAATGATTTCATTTTGTCTGCATTTATGAATGTGGTTTTCCTAATATCGAAAATGTAACTCTCTAGACTTGGTCTGGACGTCTAGGTCAGGTTTAGGGTGTAACATCAAAAACTAGAGTTGTTGAGAGGAAAAATAGAACTTTAGAAGAAATGGCTAGAACCATGCTTTGTGACGATAACTTGCCAAAATATTTTTGGTCGAAAGCCACAAACACTACTTGTTATGTAACAGCCTGATTCTGGTCCTAGTCGGAACAGTGGTTTCGAGACCGCAAATCTGACAAGAAAAAAAATATTATTATATTTTTATGGTCTACAATTTCATAAAAATATTTCGTGAAAATTTCGTTCGAAAATTTCGACGTTTGGGCACTCAATTTAGTCAAAAGGACTTAATTGTAAAAAATGAAAAAGTTGGGTTCTATATGTTAGAGGTGTCCAATTGCTATGAAAATTTAAATTGGAGGTCCTTATGCGGCAATTAGACCATTAGTTAACTGATGGACAAAAATGGTTATAGAATTAGTGAAATCGATTTTTAAGGGCTTTTTGGTCTTTTGGTAATAAAAAGAAATAAAATGGGAAAAAGATGGAAAAATGGTGTCATCTTCACCATAGTTGCTACCGAATTTTAAGGGACACCATAGCTAGGGTTTCTTTGCTTTTTTAAGCTCATAGTAAGTGCATCATATCCCTGTTTTTAATGTTCTTCGCATTTTTGAGATCCTCGTAGCTCAGTTTAGCTATTTCTACCATTAATTCATGTTAGGGTTCATATTTGGAAAAATAACCATAGGTGAAATGTGTTTATTTTGTTGTTTTATGGTAGAATATGAAGCTAGGAATTATGTTAAAAAACTTTTGCTAAGCGATTTTAAGTGAAAACGGGTAAATCGACATAATCAATAAAAACATTTAATGTTTATAAGTACATGTTAGAGTGAGAATTTGATATTGCCATAGAAGGAAAAAGTGTTCATCATGTTGTAAAACATAACAATAAGGAGTGAAGTTTAATTTTCGAGCTTGGGGACAAAAATGTAATTATGTAAAAGTTTAGGGACAAAATCATAATTTTGATAAAAGTTGACTCGAAGCTTGTTTTAATAAATGTGAATGTTAAACAAGCTCAATTTGATGTTATAGATCAAGAAAGATGAGAAGTCAACCTTAATCGGGGAAAAGAGAAGATTGGGAATTAAATTCCAAAATATTTACATTTTATATCGAGGTAAGTTGTATGTAATTAATACATTGTTATAATTATTTTTGTTATATTTCGTGACAATATATGCAAAAGGGTTGGATATGAAATAGTTATATTAAATTTAGAAATTTGAAATTGATAGTTGATTTGTTTAAAATCAACTTGGTTTATGGATATACCAACTGCAAGTAATGGTTGAAGTGATTTAAATCGAATTATTAAATTGGTTATGGATTTGAGTGGAAAGATTGATATTATAATGTGCTATGGAGAAATTGTAAATTATTGGAAAGTAAGAATCTTTGTGGAACTGTCGGAATGGTAAAGATTAGAATAAGGTATCAATGAACACGTGTGTAGTACTGTTTGATGGCTACTACGTGTATCGATAAATAATGGTCACATATGTAGTACCTAGTGAAGGCTACAATGTGTACCGAGAAGCTTTAGTCACGTGTGTAGTACTGTGTGAAGGCTACTATGTGAATCGATAAATGATGGTCACATGTGTAGTACTAAGTGAAGGCTACTATATGTACCGAAAAGCTTTGGTCACGTGTGTACTACTATGTGAAGGCTACTATGTGAACCGTAAAACTTGATCATGTGTGTAGTACTATGTGAACGCTACTAAGTGAACCGTAAAACTTGATCACGTGTGTAGTACTATGTGAAGGCTACTATGTGTATCGAATGATAAAAGTAACATGGGTAGTACTGTGTGAAAAACCCCAAATATTTGTTGTTATACCGACATGTTCAATGAGATATAAGTATGTGATTGGAACATGATAAGTTGCGAAAGAGTGACTGAAGTGATGAAGTCTTGTATTTTGTTATAAAATAAATGGTTACAGTGCTATGTGAATGAGGGATGTTGGAATAGAATAGATTTGGATAGTGACAGTGATGTTAGTTTGAAAAATTACCAAAAAGTATAGAAATTGAGTTAGTGGTTGAATAAGACATGAAATTAAAGCTTAATGAGTCTACTTTCACATAAAATAGAAAGAATGGCCAAACGTGTTATATATTTTGAGATATTGGAATTTTAGTGAGACAATGTCTAAATGATTTTGAAATCCTCTATTTTGACTTTGGAAAATCACTAAAAATTGTACAAAAATAATTATGTTTTGAAATTTACATTCTTAAATTTCTTATTGAATCTATTTTCAAAAGAAATAACTGGGAACATCATTTGAACTCTGTTGACTTTTAGTGAAAGAGATCAGAAGTGTCAAGCAGTGAAATAGGGGAATCTTTAGAGAATAAACTTACTAATTGGCTAAATTAAAAATTCTGAAAATTTTATGGTAAGAACATATATGAGTCTAGTTTTAGGGAAAATTTACGAATCTTAATTTAGAGTTCCATATCTCCGAATAAAAATAATTTCGTGACTGTGACACGAAGAAACAATTTGCTGGAAATTGAATAGATAATAGATTTATGTGTAATAAAAATTATATTATATATGGTATCATGCTAGAAATTTATTTATCAATTACATACATACTTACTAAGCTATAAGCTTACTCTTCTTTATTTTTCCCTTGTTTTATAGTGATATTAATCAGCTCGGGAATTGGATGGGGTCAGAACATCATCCACACTATCATCATCATCTTTTTGGTATTTTGCAACCAATACTTTGAAAAATGGCATGTATAGATGACTTAATGTAATGTGGTATAAATTTATATATATGTATAAAATATTGTTTGGTTTAAAATGCCGGTGTATATTAATTGATAAATTGTTTCCTTAAACTATTAACAAAGAAATTAGAATGTTGTGGATGGATAAATTGTGCCTGAACATATAATTGTATTTGGTTGAAATATTGAAGTTGTTTGAAATTGTGTTTTGAGAATTTGCTGGAGGAATTGAATGTTTATGAAAAGGAATTATGCCAAACTTTTTGTAAAAAAAAATCAGATCGTTTGATAACACTTCTTACTTTGTTTCGATGATGAATACGAGTAAGAGGTGTTACATGTTATGTTATTAATCGAGTAATGATATGGCCTATTTTAAAGAAAACTCCCTATGAAATTTTCAAATACAAAAAGCCTAACTGTAACACCCTTAACCCGTATCAGTTTCCAAAACAGGGTTACGAAGCATTTCTGGAGATTATAGATCAAACAGACAAAAATTTCAAGATTTCAAAACACATCAATACTGCTATAAAAAACAAAATATTCATATTGTCCCGTATTTTAGCCCTCGAGGCCCAAAATATGCATTACAAACAAGTCGGGACTAAAAATGTTTTTGAAAAATATTGAAAATTTTCAAGGCTGCAGGGGACACATGCTCGAGCCTGAAGCTGTGTGGGCATTCGGATTGGGGACACAGGGATGTGTCCTAGCCCATTTCGGTGCTCATGTAACTCTCTGACTTGGTCACATGGCCAAGCCACATGCTTGTGTGCCAAGCCGTGTACTAGGCCTTATAACAACCTGACTTGCATGTACCTATAACCAAATTACACATATGGACATATCTTAATATGGCACCAAAATCAATTATAAATAAGTCATGTGCATATGATATAACATCATACAACCAATATGCCCTTAGGCACTTCAAAATAACAATATGTAAACATGTACAAACATGTAATCAACTTGGCCAAAGAAATTAACTAACTTCCAATCAATATTGCATCAATTCAAATTTTTGAATTTATTTACCATAACCTATCTAATAGTAGCAAATATGTCATTTATTTACCAAATTTTAAGGGACACCATAGCTAGGGTTTCTTTTCTTTTTCAAGCTCATAGTAAGTGAATCCTAGCCCCGTTTGTAATGTTCTTCGCATTTTTGAGATCCTCGTAGCTCGGTTTAGCTATTTCTACCATTAATTCATGTTAGGGTTCATATTTAGAAAAATACCCATAGGTGAAATGTGTTTATTTTTCTATTTTATGGTAGAATTTGAAGCTAGGAATTATGTTAAACAACTTTTGCTAAGCGATTTTAAGTGAAAACGGGTAAATCGACATAATCGGTAAAAATATTTCATGTTCATAAGTACATGTTAGAGTGAGAATTTGATATTTCCATAGAAGGAAAACGTGTTTAGCTTGTTGTAAAACATAAGAATAAGGAGTGAAATTTAATTTTCGAGCTTGGGGACAAAAATGTAATTATGCAAAAGTTTAGGGACAAAATCGTAATTTTGACAAAAGTTGAGTCGAAGCTTGTTTTAATAAATGTGAATGTTAAACAAGCTCAATTTGCTGTTCTAGATCAAGAAAGACGAGAAGTCAACCTTAATCGGGGAAAAGAGAATATTGGGGATTAAAATCCAAAATCTTTACATTTTGTATCGAGGTAAGTTGTATGTAATTAATACATTGTTATAATTATTGTTGTTATATTTCGTGACAATATATGCGAAAGGGTTGGATATGAAATAGTTATATTAAAGTTAGAAATTTGAAATTGATAGTTGATTTGTTTAAAATCAGCTTGGCTTATGGATATACCAACTGCAAGTAATGGTTGAAGTGATTTAAATCGAATTATTAAATTGGTTATGGAGTTGAGTGGAAAGATTGATATTATAATGTGCTATGGAGAAATTATAAATTATTGGAAAGTAAGAATCTTTGTGGACTTGTGGGAATGGTAAAGATTTGAATAAGGTATCGATGAACACGTGTGTAGTACTGTGTGAAGGCTACTACGTGTATCGATAAATAATGGTCACATGTGTAGCACCAAGTGAAGGCTACAATGTGTACTGAGAAGCTTTGGTCACGTGTGTAGTACTGTGTGAAGGCTACTACGTGAATCGATAAATGATGGTCACATGTGTTGTACTAAGTGAAGGCTACTATGCGTACCGAAAAGCTTTGGTCACGTGTGTAGTACTATGTGAAGGCTACTATGTGAACCGTAAAACTTGATCACGTGTGTAGTACTACCTGAAGGCTACTACGTGAACTATAAAACTTGATCACGTGTGTAGTACTATGTGAAGGCTACTACGTGTATCGAATGATAAAAGTAACATGGGTAGTACTGTGTGAAAAATCCCAAATATTTGTTGTTATACGGACATGTTCAATGAGATATGAGTATGTGATTGGCATGTGATAAGTTACGAAAGAGTGACTGAAGTGATGAAGTCTTGTATTGTGTTATAAAATACATGGTTATAGTGCTATGTGAATGAGGGATGTTGGAATAGAATAGATTTGGATAGTGACAGTGATGTTAGTTTGAAAAATTACCAAAACGTATAGAAATTGAGTTAGTGGTTGAATAAGAAATGAAATTAAATCTTAATGAGTCTACTTTCACATAAAATAGAAATAATGGCCAAAGGAGTTATATATTCTAAGATATTGAAATTTTAGTGAGACAAGGTCTGAATGATTTCAAAATCCTCTATTCTAAGTTTGGAAAATCACTAAAAATTGTACAAAAATAATTATGTTTTGAAATTTACATTATTAAATTTATTATTGAATTTATTTTCAACATAAATAAGTGGAAACATAATTTGAACTCTGTACTAAGAGATAACTGACTTTTAGTGAAGAGAGGTCAAAAGTGTCAAGCAGTGAAACAAGAGACTATTTAGAGAATAAACTGTATGAATTGGATGAATTAAAAATTATTAAAATTTTATGATAAGAAGGTATATGAGTCTAGTTTCAGGGAAAATTTACAGATCTTAATTTGGAGTTCGGTAGCTCCAGATAAAAATAATTTAGTGACTGTGACACAAAGAAACAGTTTGCTGGAAATTGAATAGATAATAGATTTATGTGTGATAAAAATTATATTATATATGGTATCATGCTAGAAATTTATTTATCAATTACATACATACTTACTAAGCTATAAGCTTACTCTTCTTTACTTTTTCCCTGTTTTATAGTGATATTAAGCAGCTCGGGAATTGGACGGGGTCAGAACATCATCCACACTATCATCATCATCTTTTTGGTATTTTGCAACCAATACTTTGAAAAATAGCATGTATAGATGACTTAATGTAATGTGGTATAAATTTATATATATGTATAAAATATTGTTTGGTTTAAAATGTTGGTGTATATTAATTGATAAATTGTTTCCTTAAACTATTAACAAAGTAATTAGAATGTTGTGGATGGATAAATTGTGTCTGAACATATAATTGTATTTGATTGAAATATTGAAGTTGTTTGAAATTATGTTTTGAGAATTTGCAGGAGGAATTGAATGTTTATGAAAAGGAATTATGTCAAAACTTTTTTTTAAAAAATCAGATCATTTCATAACACTTCTTACTTTGTTTCGATGATGAATACGGGTAAGAGGTGTTACATGTTATGTTATTAATCGAGTAATGATTAGGCCTATTTTAAATAAAACTCCCTATGAACTTTTCAAATACAAAAAGCCTAATTGTAACACCCTTAACCCGTATCAGTCTCCAAAACAGGGTTACGAAGCATTACCGAAGATTACAGATCAAACAGACAAAAATTTCAACATTTCAAAACACATCAATACTGCTATAAAAAAACAAAATATTCATATTGTCCCGTATTTGAGCCCTCTAGGCCCAAAATATGCATTAGAAACAAGTCGGGACTAAATTGAAAACTCAATTTTTTTTTTGAAAAATATTGACAATTTTCAAGGCTGCAGGGGACAGATGCTCGAGTCTGAGGCTGTGTGGGCATTCGAATTGGGGACATAGGGACGTGTCCTAGCCCGTGTCGGTGCTCATGTAACTCTCTGACTTAGTCACACGGCCAAGCCACACGCCTGTGTGCCAAGCCGTGTACTAGGCCTTGTAACAGCCTGACTTGCATGTACCTATAACCAAATTGCACATATGGACATATCTTAATATGGCACCAAAATCAATTATAAATAAGTCATGTGCATATGATATAACATCATACAACCAATATGCCCTTAGGCATTTCAAAATAACAATATGTAAACATGTACAAACATGTAATCAACTTGGCCAAAGAAATCAACTAACTTCCAATCAATATTGCATCAATTCAAATTATTGAATTTATTTATCATAACCTATCAAATAGTAGCAAATATGTCATTCAATCACTAACACTATTAGACATATATGCCTTTCATAACAAGATATCAATTCACAATCATTTACTAGACTTATGCAATATGCATATTCAACTATCATTTCATCTTCCACCATTCAACTATATTAAATCATTCATCAACCATTATAAAGCTAATATTTACATACTAAAACTTACCATTTCACCAAAAAAACGCCAAAACACAAGTCCAGCAAAATGATCATTTCAACAACCAAATATATGGCCAACATTAGCCAAAATACCTATACATGCCATTATGACCAAAATTAAACATCCATAAGTATCGAAAGAGATGATAGATAGTGTGATACACATTACCTACCTTTCATCAACTAATGTAATTTACATTGAAGCTCTTACCGAAGCTCACAGGAGGTAATAATATGATGGTTGACACATCTCTTTTCGTAATTCGATAACCGAAGTTATCCCTTTTTCATAGTTCGACAGCCGAAGCTATCCCTTTTCATAATTTGATAGCCGAAGCTATCCCATTTCATAGATCGATAGCCAAAGTCATCCCTTTTTATAGATCAATAGCCAAAGACATCCCTTTTCATAGTTCGATGATTGTCACCATCCCTTTTCATAATCGATAGCTGAAGCTATCCCTTTTCATAATCGATAGACAAAGTTATCCTCTTCCGTATTCGATAGTAGAAGCTCTCCCTTTTCATTCATCGATAATCACCATTATGCTATTGCATTTTTTATCAACACTCAATTTAATATTATACAACAGTAGCATTCAAATTATGAAATAAAAATGAAACTTAAATGTACAAACTTACCTCAATGATAAACATAGGAAAATGAAAACTAATCCAAAGCTTTTTCTTTGCCTCGATCTAGAATCGTACCTGGTTTATTTTGATCTAAATGAATAAATTCAGCTCAATTCAATAATCATTCTATTCAATTTAACCCAAATCCATATCTTAGCAAAATTGCCCTTTTGCCCCTATAATTTTGAATTCATTACAATTTAGTCCCTAGTTCATAAAAATGGAAATTCCTGCAATTTAGTACCAACCCATTATGGTCGAATATCACCTAGGCCCTTAACAAGCCCTATACTTCATTTTTTCACAATTTCACCATGACTAATTTTCTATTTTTCAGTTTAATCCCTAATTGACAAATTCATCAAAGTTTCCTTTACAAAACTTGTTCAACTATCACCAAACTTTCATTCTCATCCATCAAGCATAAAAAAACTAACATACATTCAAGGTAAAACCCTAGGCTTTTAACAACTTTCAAAATTAGTCTCTAGGCTAGCTAGATTAAGCTACAACGACTCTAAAAACATAGAAATCATTAAAAACAGAAAAAATGCACTTACATGCACTAAGGAATGTTGACCGAATGTTAAATGTTCAAAAATGGTGATTTACTTCCTTAGAAATTCAGCTAGAAGAAGATGGACAAGGTAATCTGGCTTTATTTTACTTATTTTGTTTATTTAATTATTAAATTACTTATATAACCTTACTTAATCCCATTAATGATGTCCAAATTTGTCCAATACAAATTTTAATGGTCTATTTACAACATAAAGACACATACTTTAATTTTCTATAGCTATTAAATACCTTTACCTATTAGAACTCAATTTTTGTCTTTACGTGATTTAGTCCTTTTTACCAAATTAAGCATGCAAACGGTAAAATTTCTTAATGAAATTTTTATATGATGCTACTATCATGCTGTAGCCACTAAAATAATAATAAAATAAAATTTTCAACGTCAGATTTCTGGTCCCAAAACCACTATTTCGATTTCACTTAAAATGGGTTGTTACACTGACATTAGCTATTTTCATCCTTTTAGCTGAATATGTTTTTTTTTAAATAACGGAAAAGACAATTTATGAAAATTTGATGCAAAAAGTGATGAAGGAATTTTTCTTGGCTATTCCTTAAATTCTAAAGCTTATCGAGTCTTTAATAAAATAACTTTAGTTGTTGAAAAGTCCATACATGTTTTTGATCATTCTAACTTTCTTCCTAGAAAGGATTCTTGTGATGATGATGATGATGATGATGATGATGAACAATGATGAGAAAATTGATCAATTATCAAATGAAATGATCCAAAAACAAACACAAGATGCTCTAAAGGAGCTCACTCTAAAGGAAAGGGAAGTCCATCATCCAAGATAGTACAATTATGTGAAGGATGCTAAAATTTTGGGAGATCCATCCAAAGCAATGAGCATGATGGAAGAACTAAACTTCTTTTGTGGACTCCAAATAAAACAAAGTAAGGATGACATCTTCATCAATCAAGTTAAGTACACAAGGGAAATGCTCAAGAAGTTTGGGATTGTCAATCTCAAACTACAAGCTATTCCTATACGCTCTTCTACAAATCTTGACAAAGATGACGAAGGTAAACGTGTAGATAGAAAATTATGTAGGTCAATGATTGGTTCTTTGCTTTCTATCACACCCTAAAACTCCACCTAATAGTTTCGAGTTAGTAAAATTGAGTTTTTTATTTTATTAACTACCTTAAAGCAAAATTAAACTTTAAGATCTAGTTTGAAAAAAATATAATTTTAATTTATTTAAAATTAAATGAGAAAAGGGAAGAATTAGAAGTGACCAAAAGGGAAAATTGCCCAATTTTTGAAAATTGATCTTTACTGAGTCATTGACGTCTTCTTCCTTTCAAAACGCCAAAGCATTCAAAGTTTTCTAAACCTAAAATTAGAGAGTTCATTCAAAATAAATTCATTCCTTCAAATTTCTTAACCTTCCAAACACCAAAATAACCCCCAATTTCAAACAAAAATCGAGTTTTCTTCCCCAAATTCATCATTATTCTTCTTGAGCTCAAATCCCATATTAGAGTTATAGATCATCATTTTCATCAAATTAATGGTTTAGATATGAAATAAAATGATATTTAGGATGCTTGAAATCAAAATTGAGGATTAGAAACAGATTAGAATGTAGAAACTTCAATTTCGGCAAAACTAGCTAGTTTTCTATAGTGAAAAAAGAGAGGCTTGAATTGTGTATTTCTTGTTATTTAGTTGTATTCAAGGTTTTTTTAATGATTTTTGGATGTATTTGTTATGTGTGTTAAGTTATGGAACAATCGGGAGCCACAACGAGAAAGTTTAAAGGCAAGGAAAGGCTTGCTTGAGCTTTCGGCTTGTAAGCGGAAGCGTGATTGGTGAGTGTTCAGAGTTGCTGTTGGTTGCACGATTCATGGAGTTAATCGGGAGCTTCGGAATAACCTAAAACCCTATCCTAATTTTGAGTGCAATTCTTTCTTATACTATTTCTTTTTTGTGAAATTACGTTTAATGAATGTCAAGTTGTGGATTGAGATGTTATAGCAGGTAATGTGTCTGAATACTTGTTTGTGATAAACTGATTTTAATGCACACATATATGGTCGAATATGTGATGGCTCAATGAGCATAGTTGTGGCACTTAAAGTGCAAATAAATGTGAATCTGATAAGCATGCATTGTGTACAAATTTGTGATATGAATTGATGATTATGAACAGAGATTATGTAACAGCCCATTTTGCAGTGGTGCTGAAAACAGTGGTTTCAGGGCCAAAAATCCAATGAGTAAGTTCGTAAATATTATTTACGAATATTTACAATTCAATTATGGTTTTTAAAAGGTTTTTAAAAGATTTGGTAATTTATGTTATATAAATGATTAATTAAATTCAAGTGGTAAGACCCTAAAGTTAAGTGGTTTTAGAAAATGAGGTATCGAGAGCTCATTTTTATAAATCGAGCTGTAAATATTTTTATAAAAATTTATGAAATGTCATTCAGGTTGTATTCAAGTTTCTTGAAGAAATTTTAATGGTTTGATAGTTAATTAATTAAAAAGGCCTAAATTGTAAAAGATATAAAATTTGATCACAATTTGATTTGAGTGATTAAATGGCTTAATGAATAAAGGTAAAGGGACTTAAATGGAATTAAACCATTTAAGGAGTTATTGGACTAATATGGGCATGAATTTGGTGTTTTATTTAATTATTAACCAATGTTAAAATGGTAATTTGATAAATTAAATTAAATTAAAAACAAAACAGTTAGGTTATCATCTTTTGCCTTAGTTTTTATCAAAATTGGAGAAAGAAGGAAGCAACAGATGATAGCTTAAGCATTCGGTGAAAGTCCTCTTTTGCATGTAAGCTAAATTTGAGTTTATTTCTAATAATTTTTATTTTTTCAGATTGTTACAACTAGGTTCAGCTAGCTCATACCTTCGTTTTTGAAACTATTAAAGATTTTGAATGTTTCCATTGATGAATCTTTGTGATTTTAGATGTTAATTGATGAATTTAAATTGTTAGTTGTTATTTATAAGTATTTTATTAAGTGATTTTTGATGAATTTAACGATTAGGGATTAAATTGTTGAAATAGTAAAAATACAAGGACTAGATGTGAAATTGTTACAAATGTGGGATGTGTTGGATGCTAGTAACATACGGATGGTATGAATTTTCAATAAAAATGGTTAATTTGCATGTTTTAGTCTCAGGGACTAAATTGAATAAAAATGAAAATTTAAGGGCAATTTTGTAAATATGTCAAAAATGACTAAATTACATAAAATGGAGTGATTTTTCTGTCTAAATTAATGAATTTAATGAAATTATTAATTTAGATCAAGAACGAGTGGAAAGATGAGGAGAAAGGAAAATTACCAAATAGCCTCTATACTTTGTCATTTCTGCAATTTAGCCAGGTAAGTTCATATAAACTATAATCACTTAAAGGTTGATTAAAATGAATGTTTCATGTGTTGCTATAATGTAAATGAATCAATATATATATATGTTATTATGAAATGTATCATGTAAAGAAACGATGGAAATCCACTAACGTACGACGAATATCGAGCCCCATTTAAACCTTAGGAATATATAGGATACAAATGACATGCCATTAAGGTTACCATGTTTCGGGTGTTGGTCTTGAATGTCCTATCGATGGCTAAGTTTTGACATTTGTTGTGGATACTTGTCAGCTTGTGTGAGCGGCATCGTGTAGCTACATTCTGATCGACAGTTTGTGTGAGCAGACCCAGGTTACCATGTTTTGGGTGCTGGTCCTGAATGTCCTACCGATGGCTAAGGTTTGGCATTAGTTGCAGGTACCCATCAGCTTGTGTGTGCAGCACTATGTAGCTTACATTCCGACCGTCAACTTGTATGAGTAGTCCCATTTTATAGCTTGTATGAGCTACGACTATATGTTTAGCACACTTTGTGTGAGCTTTCCCGCGTATCCGGTGTTCTTCTAAGTGGTTCAACGGGCATAGAAATGGAAGGAACGGTAAGTATTCAAATGACTTACATTATGAATAGGAATGAAAAGGAAATGTTAAATGAAAGTATGACTATGTTCATGGAATTGATGATTTCAAGTGAGGTTATTCATCTTTAATGACTTATCTTATGTTATTCAAGTGAATTATGAATTGATGCATTAACATGTGTTGTTGATGACGCTTAGGCTTGTACCAAGCTATTGGTTGGATTGCATTATGTTAGCTTTAAAGAAATGCATTGAAATGGTAAGTGACCAAATGGAAAGATACTTATGTGCATGAAAAAGTGGTAAGAATCAAAGTATGTAATTTCTCATGAAATGGTTTATTTTGTAGTTGATTCTAAAAGAGTTATGCTTAAATGCACTAGCTTGTGGCTATGGTTAATGTTATGTTTATGTATTGTATATTACGCAAATGAGATGAGTGGGAATAGGTAATGAAATGATAAGTTCATAGTTGAAATGTACTATGATGAAAAGGGAATGATGAGTTGAACGATGTCCTATATGTGAGAAATTTACGTATGCTATGGATGAATATATCTAGTTCATGAAAAAATATACTAATTAGTGAATTGATGTTGTTATTTAAGCTAGAGTAAGTAAATGCTATGGAAAGTAAGTAAATGGAAGGGTTTAAAGTTTTATAAAATTATATTATGTTAGGAATGAAAAATATATGTGATATTGATGAACTTACTCGTTTATGTGTTGATGGTATAAACTTTGTGAGATTGGTATAGATTTCTAATTACCCCATATAGTTAATTATTAAAATGAAATATTATGATTAAAGTTTATACAAGCTTACTAAGCATTCATTTCTTGTGGTTATCTTTCTCTTACTTTATAGATTATTGGAAGCTTGATCAGGTTGGAAGCTAGTCGAAGATCTATCACACTATCCAGAGATAATATGAGTAGATTTTGATGTTTTGGTCATGGTTATAATGGCATGTATAGGTGAAATTATGTCTAATATTTAGTTGATGTTCGTGGCATGTAATGTTGTTTTGGATTTGAGGTACTTATGGTATTCTAATGCTTGTTGGTGGTTGCTAATATGATTAAATTGATGTATGTTTGGAATGACCATATTTGGTATGTTTATAATGAGACCAAGTGGAGTTATGCTTTGAGGTAGATATGAATTATTTGTAATGGTTTAAATGTGGTCAAATATGGTAAGTTTATGTTGAAGTCATATAGGTCAATTTATGATGAGTTTTGAGATGGAAAATGAATTAAGTGTTGATGAATGAAATGTGTTAAGTATATGTATATGTTTAAGTAAATTGTATGCTTGCATTTGAGATGGCTATATGGCACATTGGTTGAATGGAATTTGATCATTTGAAATTGGTCATTTTATGCATGTTTAAACATGTTTTGATGCATTGGTCAAATGTGCAAATGATATTTAGGTGCATATTTGAGGTGGGTGAAGGAAATGGCTTGATTTTGGCTAATTTCTTATCCACATGGCCTAAGACATGGGTGTGTGTCTCAGCCGTGTGTGACACAAGGCCATGTGACACAGTGGTGTGTCCCCTTTAGGTCTTAAAGGTTGTTTTTCAAAAGTTACACGGCCTATCACATGGCCTGGCACACAGACGTGTGAAGTCATTTCGAGTGTTATACGGCCTGGCACACGGGCATGTGGCTTGGTCGTGTGACCCAAGTGAGTGAGTTACATGGGCACGGGTACGGGCTGGGACATGGTCGTGTGTCCCTATTTTGAATGTCACACGGTCTGAGACATGGGCGTCTGTCTCAGCCGTGTAAGGCACACCGCCGTGTGACCTCTGCAATATGAAATTTTCTATCCTTTTCCATAAAGTTCTAAATGTTTCTAATTTAGTCCCAAATCATTTTTTAAGTGTTTCTAAGGCCTCAAGGGATCAAATAAGGTACGATATGCATGTGTTTGAATGGACTATGATATGATTTATGAAATGCTTATAAAACAAATGGTTATAAGTTACATTTTTATAGAAATGCCCTATAACCCTATTCCGACGATGGATACGGGTTAACGGTGTTACAGATTATGTGTATGAAAATAGTAATTAAATGTGTGTATTTGTGTATATTTTGGCCTTGTGATCTCTTCAAACCATTGGATATAGTTGGCATGCCATAGGGTTGTGAGTACTCACCCTTGTATTTTGCGATTTGGGCATGGAGGCCCCGAGATAGATTAGAGTGATAAGGGAATGTCAAGCTAAGCTCCATTCACCGAGATATGTTGGTGTGTTGGAGAGTGTTTAGCTTTATGCTACACTTATGAGATATGTTAGACTCTTTGAGTCATTGGTGTGATGGAGATCTGTGTATCCAATGTGTTGTTATAGAATCCACATTTATGTTTCATGTTTCTAAGTTGTCAAATTATCATAAATTGATTAACATATGAAAATTTTGTGTGTAAATGCATGTGAATATATAAGGTAGACTTGTGAGTCCTTAAAGCATGAATACGTGGAATGAAGAAAAAGTGCAAGTGTACACAATCGCAACAAGTAATAAAGTGACAATTAAAAGTCGAGTTATCGTACCCGCAAGGACTGTGAAAGAAATATATTTATGAAATGTAAATCAAACGCTTTGGTGATGGGAAAAATATTTTGTTTTGAAGAAGTGATTTAAAACTAAAAATGGACTAAGTAATAGAAATAAAAGTAAAAATTCCAAAGCACGATTTCAAAAAGATGAGTTTTAATCAATATGACATAATTGTGCTAAATCGGTTATATTCCTTAACTTAGAATTACTAACCCATGTTCATGTTGTTACGAATATTTTCATGGAAACTTGGTAATTTGTTAACTATTGCAAATATTGACTTATTAAATTAGCCAATCTCTTAAACATTTTTCAGTGCCAATTCAAACAATTAATCAACCTTCATAAGCACATATAAGATTAACTGAGGTAACAATATATTTCTATATTGAAACAGTTTAATCACAATATTCTTGCAAGTTATGCAAGGCTAATGTACCATTTAGTACTATCGCTAATTTAACCTTTAGCTACCTTAGAAGATTAAACATGCACCAATTAAATATTGTGTCAATTAATTATAATTTCAATACGTTTAATAATTAATTCATTCGTTACCTTAAATTTTATAATGCAAGTATAACATAAGTATGATTTTATTTAATTGAACAACTCACCAAGGCTTATAACAACACAAACATGATTTTAATAATTCAAGTGGACTGAATGCAATCAATCTAACACAAATTAATTTAAGCCATTTAATTAGAACAAGAACAACAACAAGACAATTATTCATATTCATGATCACAACATAAACAAGAAAATTAAAGAGAAGGGAACTAGGAAGCAAATCTAGTATTTCTCTGAAGCCAGACTAGTGCGCTCTTCTTCTTCTCTACTCATTGTGTTGAGCCAAGGCCTCTACGAACAATTGAATGATGCTATTCCAAGGTGGAAGAAGTATCTTGTCCAAGAGGGAAATCGGTAAGGGAAATGGGAAAATAAGGAAGGGAATGGAAGAGAGAAAAGCAAGGGAAATGAATGGTGTGTTGAATGTGGAAGGGAAGAGGGGTATTTATAGGTGGGAATAACTGCTAAAAATAGCAAATAAATACCAGTCACTCCTCTTCCCTTGGTCGGACACAAATGGTGCAAGTTTGAATGGCTCAAACTTGTTATTTTAAGTTAAGGGCAAAAGTTTGAAAGCACTAAAAGTGGAGGGGTTTGAATAGGATTTTAAAGAAACTTCAAGGGATTTTTTGCAAGTGTTGAAATTGGCTAAAATTAGCTAATTGGGTCAGCTCTATGGATGGTTTGGGCTACCCCATTTGCTAAGTGGATCAAACTTCTTTACTTAGCATAATTAGGCCTCTTTTTATCTTCAGGCTTATAATTAATTTTTAACCCAATTAAAAATGGGTTAAAATCAAAATTAATTATAAAATATTTTTAATACATATTTTTGGATCGTCTATGGTTGGAAAATATTATTAGCCTTGCTTTTGATCACTTGATGCACAACATTGCCCCAACGGTTCAAACCTCTCGAGGTGTCTACCGAGCCAATTTTCACCATTTGATCAAAACTATAGAAAATAAAAAAATTTGTGTAAATTTAATATAAAAATAATTAAAATTTAATATATTAATAATGTAAGTGCAAATTAAATATTTTATAATTAAAGTATGAATTTAGACAAAAATTACTACGAAACTGCACGAATTAGGGCTCAAAAGGTGCTGAAAAAGTCTATATATTTTTGTGTTTCCAATACGTTGTCTTGTCTTGATGAATTATCATTAAATGTATTATATATAAGAGTTTAGTGTAATTGCATGTCATAGTAGATGTTAGTTTTATGATTTAATGAAGCATGAATATGTTATTTTGACTTGATGAAAATAAGGTTATGAGTGAGTCGTAGTATGCTCTTACTTAACATGTGACATTGTGTATGCTTAGCGGTAGTTCCGAGCATTCACTGAGCTTTTTTGAGCTCACACTCCACATTAACATCTTACAGATAAGTAGTTTTTCGGTGTGAATGGAACGGCGAAGGAAGTGATCTAAGTAAGGAAATTTTTTTAATTAGGAGGTTTTTGCAATTCTTTTGAACCCACTGAATAAAGGCAATATGGGTTGGAGTTTTAGTTTTGATTATTAACATTATTTTATTAATTCTATCTTCATATTGGATTGACGGAATATGGATGTTGCTTTGGACTTTGTTTGAGACTAAATTGACTTTGGACATTAAGGTTGATAATGCATATTAGATATTCTTAATTAAATGTATGGATATGTTATGATAAATGTTTAAAGGATGTTAATAAGTTCGGTTAAATTAGACTACAATTGTGTGTTGAGTAGAACATTTTTTTGAGTAAGGATGATATTTTAACTAGTGAATTTTTGGTATTCTGAGTAAATGTATAAATTCTCAAGATACGAATATTGATACCTTGAAGTTGGGACATTTTCAAAATTTGACAGAATCCAACTTTGGTATCGATACTGATATACGAGTATTGATACTCGTGATAAAAATATTGATACATGCTCATTCGATATTGGTACCTACGTGGTTTTTTTAGATTTAATAAAAATGAACCTTAATTATGGTTAAAACAATTTCTATTGTCATTTAAATGTTTAAATTAGCCATGAAATTTTCTTTAAATGTTAATTTTAGTAGTCATTGCTCTTATTCGAAACCGTATATGTATGTGATTAAGTTCCACTGGTGATGTAGCATCCTGTAACTTGGGTCCAACGATTAGACCGGGTGAAAGGTGTTACACTTTATCTTACCACCGAAGCGGAATACATTTCCACCGGTAGTTGTTGTGCTCAAGTTTTATGGATGAAAAAACAACTTAAGGACTATGGAATTGACATAGATATCATTCCTACCAAGTGTGACAATACTAGTGTTATTTGTCTCACCAAAAATCTCATCCAACATTCTAGAACTAAGCAAATTGATATTAGACATCATTTCATTAGAGGTCATGTCCAAAAAGGATATTTTGTTCTAGAATTTTTTGGCATCTTAAATCAATTAGTTGATATTTTTACAAAACCATTAAACACAAAAAGGTTTTGGACACTTTGGAGAGAATTAGGTATTACTACCTTGCCTTGATTTTTAGTTCAAATAAATTTGTGCACTTTGATGTTTTCAAAATGTTTTATGACTTAAAATTCACTAAAAAAAACATTAACAAATAATTCAATGTCTCTTATATGCAATTATTTAGGGGGAGATAATGTTGTATGTTTAGTCTATCTTGACCAATATTGTCTACTATACAAATTTTTGAATGCTTTTGAATGTGCTCAATTAGACTTTATTTGATGTAAATTTTCAGTTTTTACATATTTTATAATATTCTACAATTCATATACATCATGCTTTGATTCTATACAATTACATGTATGAAATCAATAGAAATGGCTAAAATGATTGCATCCTTTGAGTTATTGTTTTTTCTATTTCTATGTGATTGCACCTTAATGTGTATTTGGTATTTTAAGATACTTTAATGATTATTTTGCAAATGTTAGTTCACTTTTTCTTTATTTTTCATATCTATCTTTGGACTAGCCACTTCCTTTTTCTTTTAAGCTTTATCCATCTATTTTTTATATAACAAAAAAAGGAAGAAAGAAAGCTAAATTTAATTGGTATTTGATTGATTATTTTTTAATGATTAATCTTTTAATGCCAACACCTAAGTCACCAATTTTTCACTCTCAAGTCTTTCTTTTTAAATTCATAAAATCAAGTCATTGATTCAAATTGAACTTTAACAAGGGGGAGCAACAAATTCAAAAACAAATTTACCAAAATGTTTTGTTATATCAAAAAGGGGGAGATTGTTAAACTAGCTTTATTTGATAAATTGTTGTATAACAAACAAAAATATTTTTTTAATAAAGTTTTTTTTTGAACAAAGAAATTATAAAGTTTAAAGTATAAAAATCATTTCAAGACTTCCAAACATCTTAGAAAATGTTTTGAACACTTCAAAAATTTTGGACAAAATACAAAAATGGTTTAAACTCTTTTAACTCAATTGAAACATTTTTAAATCGATTGAAAAATTGCTCCCTAAATAAGTATCAATACCTATTTTATTTTTATCAATACCATCTTTGATATCGATATTGTTTTTTCATTCGGACTTGATGGTTTTTTAAACAATTATAAAAAGTATCGAAACCTTTAACCAGGTATCGGTAAAATGTCTTTAGTATCATTGTAAACTAAATTTAACAGTCATTTAATGATTTGGTATTTTCATCCCCAACAGCTCCATTCAATTCCTCAACAACCAAAACAGTTGGAAATCAATTAGAGGGTTTAAATACCAGCTTCTAAAGGTCCTACAACAACAAGTGAGATTACTATAGATCAAGTGCTTCAAGATACATCAAAATCCATTACCAATCACTTTGTTCTTTAATTCTTTATCTTCTTTTTGTAAACACTTGTGAGCATTCATTGTATTTTCTATTATCTCAAGTGTTTTCCTTGTATTCACTACACCAAAACAGGTCTTTAGCGGCGTTTTTTTAGGCCTTTAGCGGCGCTTTATAACGCCACTAAAGTTATTTGCAAAAGGCCGCTAACGAAAACGTCGCAAACGTTTGCAGCATTTACAACCAAAAACGCCGCTAGAGATCTTAATATTTAGCGGCGCTTTTTTTACAAACGCCGCTACAAAACATGTTCTTTAGCGGCGCTTTTGTACAAAAACACCACTATTTTTGGAATTTTTTATATTAAAATTTTCATTTTTCAGCCCTCCTGTAGCAACAAATCAAAAGCTACTAGATCTAAACCAGCCAAAAGCAATAAATTTATATAATATTTCAAATTAAACGAATAAAATAATATTAATATCAATAAATAAAAGTGAATTCATATTATTTTTGCAAAAATGTTAAAAGTTAAAATGATAAAAATATTTATGCAATACACTATGACGGCGGACGTTGCGACTGAAACATCTTCATCATAGTCTGAAGCTGCTGCTGGAGTTCGTCGTACTTTCTGCTCTGCTCTGCTTCTCTCAATGCCGCATCAAATTTAAGTCGTAGCTAGAGTTCTTCATATTTCTTTTGAACCTCTGCTTCTCTCGTTGCAGCCTCTGCTTCCCTCGCTGCCCCGTCTGCTTTAAGTTGTAGCTGGAGTTCTTCATATTTCCTTTGAACCTCAGCTGTGGCCGCTTGCATCTGAGTCATTTGGTCTTTTAACCTCTGAACTTCAGCTTGAGCCTGACTCCCCGAAGCCATGTATTGGTGCGAGCTGGATCCAAAATATTGGGTTGGGCTAACAAAAGATCCTTGAAATCGAACCTTACCATACCTTTCAGGACTCAAAACTTCAGTAATAATTCGGTTATCAATGTCTTCAAGATGAACAGAACTATCACTAGAAGCAATCGCTTCGTACTCCGCCTTTTTATCCTTCAGTTTTCCCTAATAAATAAATCACATAATTAGAAACGCAATATATATTAAAAAACATATGCAACATAACAATAGTCGCATTACAAGCAATAAATTAAACCATTAAAAAATAAACACTATAAATAACTAAAACAAGTCAAATCGTATTAAGTAAACTTACCATTATTTCACCAGCTTCAGGAGTCATGGGAGATCCATCTTTCTTCCTATATGTAATTTCAAAAAGTTGAAGGCGTCCAACTTTTTGACCGGACGACAGTTCCTACAATATAGTGGTAAAAATATTATTTAATAGAAAGTTATACATATTTGACAATATTAAAAAATTAAAAATACCTCCACCTCAGCTACACATGTAAAACTTCTCGACCCGGCTGTGTGGGTGAATTTTTGTTTCTGCCTGCTACTTTTTCCAACTTGTTCACGATCCTACGTTGTGAAATTTTTAGTACGTAAATAGAAAATACTATAAACCAAAATAATTACAATAGTTTGGAAGTACGTCATACCTCGCCTTTCTTCGAATGCCAAAATCTAACCGCATCTTCCCATTGGTACCTCAACATACCCGGTGGAACATTTTGCAATTTCTCATCGAGGGTTGTTTTTGTCTTATAATATTTTTTCTTCAAAGTACAATTAATTAATCTGATTTTTATTCTAGCCAATTGATTTTTTTTGCTATTTCTCTAAGAATTATTGTTATATCATGCTTTAATGTGGTGTTTTATTAATTATTTCAAATTTGGTTGGTTAATAATTTTTATTTATGTTCAAAAATGTAAGAACATATTTAAAATATAAATTAAAAAAACTAAACAAGATCTAAACCCTTAGTCCCTCACTGTTAACTTCTAACCCCTAACCCTATAACCGTAACCCTAAATTCATACAAGTGTCCACCAAGCTTTGTTATTCCATTTACATATGTAAGATCTAAACCTAATACCCTAACTCAACCCGCCTAAATCCCTGGCTAAACCATAAATCCCTAACTCCTAACCCATAACGTCTAACCCAGCTCCTGACCCCTAAACATTAAATCTGATCAGCTCTTACATCATATATATACAGTACTCCTGATCAATTACAATAACCTTAAAATAGTAACCCTGCCCTAAATATGACCTAGCTAAAATCTTAAATTAATAATCATATATATATTATACTGAATAGAGCACTAAAAATACTGAACCGAGATGGGATAAGATGGGGATATCCTTTTGGATATAGCTTATATCGATTTTGAAGAACCAAATCTTCACACAATTTTAAAGATCCAAATTAATATTATCTTTTTTACAATTATATAAGAAATTAATTAATATATAAATTAGAAAACACTAGTTAATCTAAACTGTAAACCATAAACCCTAAAATCATAAACCCTTAACACATAACCTTAAACCTTAAACCCCAACCTTTCAACCATAAACCATAGACCAAATACGATAAACTAAACATATATAATAACCTACATTATATAATGCATGGTTAAGACCGAAACTCTGCGTTTTGGTTAAGATATTTTCTGGCACTTCTCAAAAAGCGCCGCTAATACTATGCTTTAGCGGCGATTTCTCGTGGATGCCACTAATTCCAGTATACATCAAGACTTAAACGCTGCGTTTTTGTTAATATATTTTGCGGCGCTTCTCAAAAAGCGCCGCTAATAGTATGCTTTAGCAGCGTTCTCCCATAAGCGCCACTAATTCTAATATACCTGATGAAAAAACTCTGCATTTTGGTGAGCATATTTTGCGGCGCTTTTTGCCAAGCGCCGCTAATACTATGATTTAGCGGCGTTTTTTAATATTCACCACTAATAACTGTATACATCAAGACAAAAACGTTGCGTTTTGGTTACCAAATTTTGCGGTGCTTCTCTGAAAGTGCTGCTAATAGTATGCCTTAGTGGCGTGTTCCTTTTGCGCCACTAATTCTAGTATACCTCAAGACCAAACTCTACGTTTTGGTTAAGATATTTTGCGGCGCTTCACACAAAACGCCGCTAATATTATGCTTTAGCGGCGTTTTCCCTTAAACGCCACTAACTGTAACATACACCAAGACCAAAACGGTGCACTTTGGTTAGGATATTTTGCGGCGTTTTCCCATAAGCGCCATAAATTCTAACATACCTCTAGACCAAACTCTGCGTTTTGGTTAACATATATTGCGGCGCTTTTAGTAAGCGCCGCTAATACTTGCTTTAGCAGCGGGTTTTCGTAAGCGCCACTAATGCTAATATACAGCGACACAAAACGATACGTTTTCGTTAAGGTTTTTGCGGCGCTTACGACAATGTGCCGCTAATACTTCCTTTAGCGGCGTTTTATCATAAACGCCACTAATTCTAGTATACATCAAGACCAACATGATGCGTTTTGGTTGTCAGATCTTGCGGCGCGTGATGGTAAACGCTGCTAATGATGTTCTTTTACGGCGTTTTGCAGGAAGTGCCGCGAATGCCTGATATTTAGTAGCGTTTTATTTTTTGCGCCACTAATGCGCGATTATTAGAGCGTTTGTCGTCCAAACGCCACAAAAGATGCCGCTAAAAGCCCCATTTGGTGTAGTGATTTGTGCTTAATTGACAAACATCCTAATCTTGTGAGGATTATTTCTTTGTTTGCTTATTTGTTTCTCTTTAAAAGAGTTTGTTTCTTAAGATTTGGGTAGAAATCTTAAGGAAGTTGTAAGGTTAAGCCTTATCCTCAAAGGTTGATGAAATTAGTTAATTTGGGAAAATCCTTAGTTGTAGAAAGCTAAGATAGTGGAGTAGGTAATTGGGGTTGAACCACTCTAGATTCTTGTGTTCAATTTTCTATCTTTTCTCTTTAGCTATCAAAAAATGTTTCAAAGTCAATTCACCCCCTATTAGCAATTTCGATTTGATTATTTAAGCTAACAAATATACTACAATATATTATTATCAAAAAAAGGTTATGTCGAACCATGTTTTCCTCAAAATTGGGTAGTAGTAGGCATTGCTAGACGCCACCATTATCCTTAATATTAGAAGTGTTTTAATATTATTGTCAACATTAGAGATCCTATAAGGTGATACCCTATGGTTGAAATTATCAGAATCCAAAGAAAGTTGGGGTCATATTTAACTATCACATTGGTTAAATTAATTATAGAAATATTTTTATAATTAATTTGATAGATTTAAATATTAAACATAATATTATTCATGCTTGATGCACATACATACAAGATCCAACTAACATAAACATAAAATGGGTTTCATATAATTTTAATCGAGTATATCTTTACCGTAATTATTAAAATGAATTTAATTAATTTTAGTCAAAGATATTTTTAGTAGTGGAAATAATCAGATATCCTTTACAGAAAGGATATCATGTTTTTATTCTAATTCCTTAAATCACTATTGAATATTTGGCTATTCAATAAGGATATTTGAATATAGGCAAGTCTTGATGCCCTCTCTAAGACTTACGCAAAATTGATTTGTCTAGCAGTAAGTTTTTTGAAAACTCTCTAAAAAGGTTCAAGGAGGTTTTTTCGCTTGTTTCTTCAAGGTGGATACGATAGAGACCAGAACTTGAAAGTTTCTGTTATTTTGGTTCAATCGTCGTTTAGATCATTTTCTACCATCAACATTTTCTATTCACATTGATTTAGCTATACTTTCGTACCCCTTTTCAACATAGTTTTGTTCCTCGCACATGGATCCATGGGTTGTGATTGCCATAATATATTTGTTTGTTGTGCCATGGGACATTCTAGTGTTCTAATAGTTGGATCATTGACCTTTTTGGATACAAGTTACCAAAGGTTCCATAAGGCTATTCTATCCTTCTCTTTTTTATTAACTTTATTTCTTTATCTTATTTACTCTATTATTTTGAATTTGACTTTGTTTAGTTATTATATTTATATTTTAAATTCAATTAATGTTCATTGGAGTCTTAGTCAAATTCAGCATCCTTAAAATCCATATTGGCCAACTAAACTTAATTCAAGGATCCAATTCTCTTCCTTATTTTCTTTTCTTTTCGATTCTATTCTCTTCTTTCGAATTTTAAATTCTAATTTTGCAATTTTTTATGCTAGATCTTAGGCTCCCACATCACTAGAAGTACCAAGACTAAACTCCCAATTATATTATTACGAAAGCTACATGGTATTTAAAATCATTAATCCAAAAACCTTATCGCTTGTGTTTGACCTTTATAGGATATCCATGATCTTTTAAGGTTATATTAGTTCACCTAGTTTGGTAACTTTTCTCAAAGTTTTCATGTATCTTTTATGATGAAAATGGTCATTACTTTTACCAGTGGTGATTAAGTCATTTGTCACAGGAAAAGAATCCATAGTCTTGTTCCATTTTCATAATACATACAATGCCTTTAGAATGTTACTGTTTACTATGATTCCACTATCTGTGAGTGAAGCTATATCATGTATAAGTTATATACCCAATGCAATAATTTTTTCTTATTTTTTTGACACACATTGATTATCAATACATCAAAGTAGTCAAGCCATACATGTGTAGTCATTCACTTACACAAGATTAAGGTAAGTCACATAATGAATGTCACAAGATAATTAATATATAAATGGGTTTAAGATTTTTTTTCTTCTCAGGTCTATTCAAATGTATTGTCAAATCACATTCATGCCTCTATCTTGGGAGTCAATCATGCTTTGATAGCCAAGATAAGCTATCTACTTAATTGGAATTATAAACAACATTATAGTCCTAACATGACTCACTTTCTCATCATGACTCTATGGACTATGGACTATTTAAATTACCTTCTAATAAAAGTTATCTTTTGCATTAAAAACAATCTTCATGATGCAACTTAATATTATTTAAACCTTAGGTATTCAACGAGCTAATATTTTCTTAAATCATTTGCTTACCATGCAAAACCAATGAGGACATTCATACAAAGAATAGTGAATAAACATGTGGAAATTTTATTATCAGTCAATTCAAAATATCATAGCAATTTATGGCAAAGTTGCTACACTAAGGGTGTAACACCCCAAATCCGGTCTAAACGTTATGACCGAATCTGGAAATGTCACATTGTAACACCCCTTACCCGTATTCGACGCCGGAATAGGGTACGAGGCATTACCAGAAGACATACACTTATAAACATGTTAAACCGAGTTATAAAATTTCATTCAAATTTAAACTCTTCAAATTTTTAACATGCTATTATAAATCTTCACGTTATAACTTCAAAATACTATATTTGTAACAAATAGGGCTTCTGAGACCCAATACATACTTATGCAATTCAATACTTCATTTCCATTTCATTTAATTCACGATTCAATTCATTTTCTCAATCCAATATACATTTCAATGCCATAATAATTCATTTAATTCACATCATATCATTTGCAATTTCCATTTAATTCACTTACAATTCAATTTCATTAAGTTCAATACTAAAACATATTTATCGTTTAACTTAACGTCCCCTTTTTGCATCATTTTACACTTCAAGCATGAACCTAGTATTTCATTTCCTTTCCACTCCCGTTTCCTAAGTATATCGCACAAGATATAAACATTACACTCAACCATAGTCGCAAGCTAGTCTTTTTGAAGACTAACCACATGATAATCCATTTTAATAAAGATTACAAACTTGGCCATCTATTAATGTGCATAACACACTTAAACAACATTAACTACAATTTCACTATTCACTCACATGTATATTCAAAGCTATCTATTCGAGTCAGAGTCACTAAATTATTTTTAACTAGAGATACAAAACTCCAAATTAAGATTTGTAAATTTTCCCAGAAACTAGATTCATATATCTTCTTACCATAAAATTTTTAGAATTTTTGGTCCAGTCAAATAGTATAGTTTATTCTTTAAAGTTTCCCCTACTTCACTGCTTGACAGTTCTGATGTCTCTTCACTAAAAATTAATTATCTCATTGTACAAAATTTAGATATTGTTTCTGTTTGTTTCTATTGAAAATAGATTTACTGAGTATTCTAAACATATGAACTTTATCCCATAATTATTTTTTTACAATTTTTGACAAATTTTCAAAGTCAGAATAGGGGATTCCAAACTCATTCTAACTCTGTCTAACTAAACTTCAAATATCTCAAAATATACAACTCTTTTGCTTGTTCTGTTTCTTTTATGTGAAAATAGAATCATTCAGCTTCAATTTAATATATTATTCAGCCTCTAATTCAATCTTCACCATTTTTGGTGATTTTTCAAATTCACACAACTGTTGTTGTCTAAACTATTTTATTGCTAAAATGTACTCTTTCATAATTTCACTTTTTCACTTTCAATCACAATTCAATTCAAAATTCACTTTTCCATTTCTAAGTCAATATTCAATTCAATTCCACACCTATATTCATTATTCAATTACACTTTATCAATTTCCCGATGAACACTTCGGAATAATAACAGATACTCGGTGGATTTAGCACATAGCAACCACCTTATTAATCAATGATGTCCGGTGGAATCAACACATAGCAACCACCTTACTAATCAATGATGTTCGGTTCACATAGTAGCCTGCACATAGTACTACACATGTGACCATTACCATCCGATACAAGTAGTAGCCTGCAAATAGTACTACCACTACACCAGATTAGGCTTTTAGCGGCACTTTTTGCGGCGTTTGGAACAAAAGCGCCACAAAAAATTGAGCATTAGCGGCGATTTAGCCAAAGCACCGCTAAAGGTAGAGCATTAGCGGCGATTATCCAGAAACGCCGCTAAAAATAGGAATTAGTGGCGTTTTATATAAAGCGCCACAAAAAACCTCAGACCAACGGCGTCGTTTTTGCGATTTTTTAAACCTTTAGCAGCGTTTTTGTCTAAGCGCCGCTAATGCTCGAGTCTTTAGCGGCGTTTTCGTCTAAGCGCCGCTAATGCTCGAGTCTTTAGCGGCGTTTTCATCTAAGCGCCGCTAATGCTTGGATCTTTAGCGGCGTTTTTGTCTATGCGCCGCTAATGCTCGGGTATTTAGCGGTGTTTTTGTCCAAGCGCCGCTAATTCTCGGGTCTTTAGAGGCGTTTTTATAAAAGCGCCGCTAATTCTCGGGTCTTTAGCGGCATTTTTATAAAAGCGCCGCTAATGCTCGGATCTTTAGCGGCGTTTCTAACTGAGCGCCACTAATTCTCCTGTCTTCAGCGGCGTTTGTATCTAAGCGCCGCTAATGTATTTACCTTTAGCGGCGTTTTTGCCGAAGCGCCGCTAATAGTAACAAAAATCTTATAAGTTGAAATAATTAATATTTTGTTCTATTTATTATATAGTGGGACAATTTACATTTAAATTATAATTAACAAATAATATTGATTAATATAAAAAAAATTTATTAAACAGAAGTCGTATATATATAATAGCTAACTATTTATAACAGTTGATTTAAACTACTTTACGAGAGAAAATATATTAAATTATGAATAAAATAAAATATAATAAAACTTAAATTTTTGTATTAATGTAAAGAATAAATTAAAAATAGAATTAACTTTTTATAAGAGTACTAAATTTTGGTAGTATATATTGTTCGACTAATTTATACAAAATATATATATTTTAACAATTAATTATTGACGATATTTAATTTATGAATATATATATATTAAAGATTTAGGGAATTTTTTTTATGGACGGTATTTTAAGGAGTACGGGGTATAGATTTAAGGTAATTGGGATTTAAGGTTAATTTAGGGGTTAGAGGTTTAGGGGGTTGAGATTTAGGGTTAATTTCAACGGTCATGTTAGGGTTTAATATATTAAATTTGTTTTTGATTATTTTTTATGGTGAATATATACGGTCTTATATATTTGTAAAATAGATATTCCAGAATAAATTTAATATATTGAATATTATAATAGGTAGATCATGATCACTTTATGCATGTCGATTGATAATTTATAATTTGAGACTTGTTAAATGATAATTATCTTGTATATTTAAAAACATTTAACCGGCCCTAATAACCATTTGATTTTTTTGATATATATGGCTATATATATATGGTTAATTAGTAGCAATACCAGATGCAAAAATATCGATACTTAAGATCAAAAATGATAAAAACTTATATTTAGATCCATACGAAAATTTTTGTCATAAAGATAATATTGCTAGCATATTTCAACTAATTTGTACAACATTTTTAACTACTATATATATATAGGGTTTCTTAAGAGGTTAATATTAGATTGATTAATTTTTACAGTAAATATATATATTTGTAAAATAAATCCAGATGATCAATAAATTTAATTAATATATATTAATGAAGTTTAGTATAGTTTATATTATAATTATTAATAGATATATATATATAATAGGTGCGTGGTAGTTAGATGATCATTTTATGGATGCATGTTAATTTATAATTTGAAGATTGTTAAATGATACAACTAACTAATAATAGTTGTATATTTAAAAACATTTAACCCAAATATTTAACGGCCATTTGATATTTTTGATATATATGGATATATATATAGTTATTAATTATTTAATTTGTATATATATAGGACCAAAATAATCTTGGTATAAATAAATAAACAAATAAATAAGTAGGTAATTATGTATTTGTTAAATAAATAGGTAATTAATTATTTAAATGTAAGATCACACAAAAAAAAGAGAAATTTAGCGGCGTTTCTCTATAGAAACGCTGCAAAAGGTAGCCTTTACCGGCGTTTTAGTCAAAAACGACACAAATATTGCAATATACGACGTCGTTACGTGTTAGGTAATCAGTTTCTATTGTGGCATTTTATAGGCAAGCACCGCTAATATTCTTGATACTCTATCAGAACGGCGTCGTTTCAGTTGAATGATGTACTCTATTACTGGCGTTTTTCGGGAAAATGCCGCAAATATGTCTACAATTTTGTGAAAACGTCACCGTTTGTTTGTGCAATTGAAAATTTGATGTTTAGGGGTTAGGGGGATTTAGGGTTTAAGGGTTATGCTTTAAGGGTTAGGGGATTTAGGTGTTAGGGGTTAGGGGGTTATGGATTTGGAGTTTAGGGTTTCAACAGTTATGTTAGAGTTTAAGTTAATTATTAGATTAATTAGTTTTATTAATTTTTATATCAAATATGTTCTTATATATTTCTAAAATATATAATAATAAATTTAATATATTGAAATTATGAGTATATAGTTTAAATTTATTTATTTATTTATTTATCAATAAAACTAAATATTATAAATTTCAAACTTTATACAAAAAAATAAATATTATAAAGGTAATATTACAAATTAAAAGTTTTTACTATTAATTATTGTTTAATCAATTATAACTATTTTATGATTATTAAAGATTTAGGGATTATTTTAGATGGCCGTGCTATTTTAAGGATTAGGGGGTATATATGGATTTAAGGTTTGGGATATAAGGGTTAGGGGTTTAGGGGTTACGAGTTATGGGCTAAGGGTTAGTGGTTTAGAATTTACGATTTAAGGTTTCAGGGGTCGGATAAGGGTTTTAGGTTAGTTTAGATTCATTTCATTAAATAATGTTTTAAAAAATCAATTTAAAGTGCCAATTGATATCAATTGGTATAATGCTTTTGTCATTTAAATATTATTTTAAATAGAATTAAGTTTAATAAGTTAAAAAATAGTTTGAAATATGCATTAAAGCTTTAATAAATGGCGTCGTTTCAGATTATAACTTCAATTTTTAGTGGCGTTTTTTGGAAACGCCGCAGATATACAAGAAATAGTGGCGTTTTCCTAACAAACGCCGGAATGGTGTCTTAAAATTTTGGCAAAACGACGCCGTTTCTGTTCATCGTGTTTTAACATATCATTTTCTCTATAAGGCAGAACACAATAAACAGAAACAGAATCAGGACAAAACAAAAGCGATAGAAACGAAAGAGAAAATACAAAGGAAAAAAGGGAGAGGAGAACTCATAAATCGGGTGAAACGAAGCAACAGTTGAGCCAATCTTGATAGGATACTATCAAAGCTGCGGAATTTGTGGTTAAAAGGTAAGCTTTTTTTCTTTTAAAATGTTGTATCTTGATTTAGGGTTTGGGTTAAGTGTAATTTGGGAAATTGGGGTTTAAATAATAAATTCAATCACCAAGCTTTGGCCTGTTTGTTTGGGAATTCGGGGAATTTGGGAATTTTTGCGTGTCTAGGGTTTGGGAAGAAGTACCGATCCTATGTTTGCTTTCTAGTTTGTTCTTCTCATTGTTGAAGAGTTAACATTAACAGTTGTTCTTATGTTCAAGTTTTGTTCAAGGTACTCACACTGCATTTGCCCAACTGTTAAAGAAAGGAGAACTCAAAATTGTTTGTTAACGATTTGTTACTGCCTTATTGATCAGCTCGTATTTAGGTAACTTTTATTCCTTCTGATTTCAGAGTTGAATTTATTTAGTTATTACTAAAAAGGGGTAAACAACTGAACTAAAACTACAAAAGTTTACTCTTCGACAAAAAACATTAATATTTTAGTTGACTTCACTGTGAATTTCCTCAAATAAGCATCACAGTTAAGAATAACTATTCAAACAAGAAAGTCAACAGTGCAGGGAGTAGTAATTAGATCTCTTGTTGACATCTCAAAAATTAAAATTGATTTAGTAACAAGAGAGTGGCCTACAATTTCACCATCCATCCAAGCCAAAACTTGGCTGCCACTTCTATGAATTTGAAGAATTTGTCTATTTTTGTGTTTCAAAACATTCATTTTCTTGGATAGCAAGATTATCATTCATGTACTGCAAAGAACAAGTTTTAAAGGTTATTTTCTAAAAATACTCATCACTATCCCTTACGGCTCCTTTCAACAATCGTGATGTAAATACAACATGTTCAAAGATGAAAATAATAATAAAGATTCTATTCATTATTAAAGGAAAATATTACCATATAATAGTTACAAAATGTAAGCTTGGAGCACTCGTTCTCTCTTTTTATATGTTATTTAGTAGCAGGAGTAGTTAGGGATTTGAGTAGTCAAATATTATCATGATTACCACACAATTGAATGAAAGATTAGAGGTCAAAGGCAAATGAAATAAGCATCGATCAAGATTTGAATAAGGCTTTATTTTATGCAAATTAATTTCATAACAAAGCCAGCTGCAAATAGGTAAATAATCAAAACAGAGAGGAACACCAAATAATCATACAATGAGTTCTTAGCAGCCATGAAAATAATTCAACATCTGTTTTTCCTATAATTTTTGAATAATAGACCTCAGTTCATCACATTCCTAGTGCATTCAAGTCTCACATTACAAAATTCATAATTAATTTCTTTCTTCTGCTAAGAATTTTAATGAAATTAAAAAATTTGTAAAATTCTCATAAGCATTTTACTTAAAATAAGATATTTCATTTAACTAATAACGTTATAAACATTGAGATACCAAATTATGTAAAAAATTAAAATATAAATATAAAATATCAAATTTAAGAATAGTATAAGGACCAAAATTAAAATTTGACTAATTTTATATATCAAGACATTATAAAACTAAAAGAACTATAGTAAGAATAAGAGAGAAGAGGAGACACAAAAGTGAAAGGATAATTCTTCTTTTTCTTAGCTTCAATAAGCTTGTACATATCATTTAATTAATTAATATACATAAATTACATAACTTACATTAATATGATACATAAATTACATAACTTAGTTAATTAATATTATACATAACTTACAACTTACATAACTTACATTTTTTTAGTTATTCATAAATTACATAACTTAATTATTCATAAATTACATAACTTACATTAATATTATACATAAATTACATAACTTAATTAATTAATTAATATTATACATAAATTACATAACTTAATTAATTAAGATTATACATAACTTACATTAATATTATACATAAATTACATAATTTAATTAATTAATATACATAAATTACATAACTTACATTAATATTATACATAAATTACATAACTTAGTTAATTAATATTATGCATAACTTACAACTTACATAACTTACAATTTTGGAATTATTCATAAATTACATAACTTACATTAATATTATACATAAATTACATTTTTTTAATTATTCATAAATTACCTAACATACATTAATATTATACATAAATTACATAACTTAGTTAATTAATATTATACATAACTTACATAACTTAATTAATTAATTAATATTAGACATAAATTACATAACTTAATTAATTAAGATTATACATAACTTACATTAATATTATACATAAATTACATAACTTAATTAATCAATATACATAAATTACATAACTTACATTAATATTATACATAAATTACATAACTTAGTTAATTAATATTATACATAACTTACAACTTACATAACTTACAATTTTGGAATTATTCATAAATTACATAACTTACATTAATATTATACATAAATTACATTTTTTTAATTATTCATAAATTACATAACATACATTAATATTATACATAAATTACATAACTTAGTTAATTAATATTATACATAACTTACATAACTTACAACTTACATAACTTACATATTTTTAATTATTCGTAAATTACATAACTTACTTAATTTTCATAATAAATAACTTACATAACTTACAACTTACATAACTTATACGACTTACATAACTTACATAGCATAATTTTCATAATACACAACTTACATAATTTTCATAATAAATAACTTACATAATACATAACTTACGTAGCTTAATTACACTTATTCCTAAATCCTAAACCCGTGCAATTTATTGTCAAGATTAGGCTTCAAGAAATAAGAAATGGACCGGTCTTGGATGAATTTGTCAAGGGTAAGCGACGGTTATCGAAATGGAGTACAAACTTTTCTAAATTTTGCATTTCTATATGCAAGCCAAGAGAACATGATTCTTTGCCCGTGTAAGAAGTGTGTCAACATAAACTGGCATTATCGTGAAGTTGTATACGAGCATCTAATTGTTGATGGGTTTGTTCGTGGTTATAAACAATGGTTTTTTCATGGAGAATGCCCGCCTAGTACTTCCTCTTCAAGGATGGATGTATCTTATGGTAGTACTGCCTACCATCAGTCTGTTAGAGGGGATGACATGGAAGGGATGTTGCGTGAAACATTTAATATTCAGAGTCATGGTTTACAGTCGTTCCCACTCGACTTTGTGCCATCTGATGATTGTAATCTCGATGGAAATGCTTTTACCGAACCCGGAAGAAGTGTACATCATGAAGAGCCGAATGGAGAAGCGGCAAAGTTCTACGCGCTACTTAATTAGATGAATGAAGAACTATATGAGGGATCGAAATTTTCAAAAATGTCTTTCTGCATTCGTCTTTTCCAGTTAAAATGTTTGGGAGGGTGGACCGGGAACTCATTGACAATGCTGTTAGAGTTTTTGAGAGAAATGTTTCCGTTTGCAAAAATCCCTCAGTCATGCAAAGATATGAAGAAAATGATAAAAGACTTAGGTCTTGGGTACAACAAAATCCATAGTTGCCCGAATGATTGCATGTTGTATTGGGGCGATCGAAGAAACCAACAATGTTGTCATGTATGCGGCGAATCCCGTTGGATAAATAGAAACACAGAACATGGAAACGACGATGAAAATGATGCACAGCCAAGAAAGAAGCCGGTCAAGATTTTGCAGTATTTTCCGCTGATACCAAGGCTTCAAAGGCTTTTCATGTCGTTGAAGACAGCGGAGTCAATGACGTGGCACCATGAAGGACGAACCGATGATGGATTATTAAGGCATCCGGCAGATTCTTTGGCTTGGAAATCATTTGACAATAAATTTCCAAGCTTTGCAAACGATTCCAGGAGTGTGAGGCTTGGCCTAGTATCTGATGGATTTAATCCTTACAAGATCATGAGTACTGCATACAGTACTTGGCCAGTAGTGCTTGTTCCTTACAATCTGCCTCCGTGGATTTGCATGAAGCAATCTTCCCTTATCTTATCTATGATTATCCCTGGAGAGAAAGGGCCCGGGAATGATATCAACATTTATTTACAGCCACTTATTGAAGAGTTAAAACAATTATGGGCTGGTGTCGAGACATACGATGTGCTGAGAAAGGAGAACTTTAATTTACGTGCAGCTTTGATGTGGACCATTAATGACTTCCCCGCTTATGCCAATTTATCCGGTTCGAGTACCAAGGGTCGTTATGCGTGCCCTTGTTGTGCTGCACAAACATGTTCGCAATGGTTATATAATGGGAAGAAGTTCTCTTACATGGGGCATCATCGGTGGTTACCGAAAAACCATAGATTTAGATTTCAGAGTTCAGCATTTGACGGTACTGAAGAGTTCAGAGAAGCTCCTTCGCAGACAAGTGGATCTGAAATCTTGTTAATGTTGGAAGATATGAATTTCAGTTATGGGAAGATGAATCAACCGGCAAACACGCAAAGAAATAGAAGATCAAATGATGAAGCTGATGATAACTCCGATGAAGAGGATGATCCTAATGAGGCGGACTTATGGAAAGAAAGAAGTATTTTTTTTAGTTGCCTTATTAAGAGCACCACATTTTACGACACAATCTTGATGTTATGCATATTGAGAAAAATGTCTGCGAGAACATTGTCTGTACAATTTTGAATGTAAACGGAAAATCAAAAGACAATCTTCAGAGTCGACTTGATTTAGTTCAGATGGGAATTCGACCTGATCTTCATCCGAATCCACTTCCGAATGGTAAATATCAGTTTTCGCCTTCTATTTTCTCAATGTCGAAGACAGAGAAAGAAGTGTTCTGCATGGTGTTGAAGGATATAAAGGTTCCAGATGCGTATGCATCAAATATATCTCGATGTGTTAGTGTTAAAGATCGAAGACTATATCCGCTAAAATCACATGACTATCACATCTTGATGCAAGATTTACTGCCAGTTGCTCTACGATGTTGTATTTCGAAAAAGGTGACGTCTTGTATAATTGAACTATCCAATATAATGAAAGCCATTTGTGGCAAAGTTTTGGATGTTCAAGAACTTCAGAAGGTACAGGATCGAGCCGCTTTAACTTTATGCAACATGGAGAAAATCTTCTCACCTTCCTTCTTCACTATTATGGTTCACTTGATAATCCATCTCCCACATGAAGCAATTCTTGGCAGACCCGTTTTCTATCGATGGATGTATCCCATAGAAAAGTGTTAATTACAATTTTTAAAATTTTCCTTCATTCACCTATATGCCTTTAGTTACAACTTTTGATAATGTTGTATATCGTGTTTAGGTTCCTATCCAAATTAAAGTCTTATTGCCGCAACAAGCGTTATCTAGAAGGATCGATTGCTGAAGGCTACTTGGCAGAGGAATGTATGACCTTCTATTCAAGATTTTTGGAAGATGTTGAAACAAGGTTGAACAGACCAAATAGAAATGCTGGACTCACGGATCATAACTTTGTCGACAATTATTTGTTCCAAAGTTTTGGAGAACCAATCGGTAAAGTTGAAATTGCAGAATTAGATGATTTATTGTGGGTACAAGCACATCGATATGTTCTGTTTCACCACGAATCAATGGAACCTTTACGCAAGTAAGTTCTAGATATTTGATAAATATTCATCATTTAAAAATTGTTTATAGTCTAACAAACTTAACATATTTTTAACATAGTGAGTACAAACAAATATTGAGATCTCGTTCGCGCTCCCGAAGAATACAACATCGAGATATCAATAAGTTGTTTACAGAATATTTTCATGAATGGTTAAGCCAAACGGTATGTAATTGGAGCTTTCACCGACAAATAATAATATTTGTTCAAAACATTTTTAATTACTCAGTTTACTTTCCATTCAATAGGTTTGGAGTGGGAAGAACGTCACTGACAAAGTTAAATGGCTTTCCCAAGGTCCAAATCGGGTGGTTAAAAGATATAGTGCGTTCCTCATAAACGGATTCAGATTTCATACAAAATATCGCGAGAGATTGAGGAGAACGCAAAATTGTGGAATAGTTGTTAATTCCTCAATTACAAGTTATGCTAGTGCTAGGGACAATAATCCTGTGGAGGGAAATGTGGAATATTTTGGACTTCTTACTGACATAATTGAGTTGGATTACTACGACAAATGGAAAGTTGTCTTATTTCGAGGTGATTGGGCCGATGTTAATACTACAGGTGGAATCAAGCAAGATCAATTTGGTTTCACAATGGTAAACTTCTCTCGATTGATTCACACAGGACAACAATTGATTGATGAGCCGTATGTATTTCCTTCTCAAGTCAAACAAGTTTTTTACTCAAAAGATCCAACTGATGAGGGTTGGTACGTTGTACCCCGTAACATCCCTAGAGACTTGTTTGACATGGGCTGTGGAAGTAGAGATGACATTGACGACAGAACACAAACTTTACCATTTCCAGAACAGAACTTAAATGAAAACATCCCTAGTACTAGTACACAATTTCAATGGGTCCGCCAGGATACGGATGAAGATATTTACGAATTATAATAAAGTAAGCTTTTACGATTATCTAATTATATTTACGAATGATGATATTTCAACTATTTTAGATGTGATATTATTGTTGTAATTGTATACTAAGTTTTCAACTAATTTATTTGTATTGCAGATAAAATGCCTAGAAGAAAAGTGCGATCGCACCGCATTGTTCAAGGTACTCCAAACTCGGCGGAAACAAACAGCACTGAACAGCAGACTGCTATTGGATCTTCGAATGTTCCGGTTACACCTGAGGAACCTATAAAAGTTCAAAGTAATTTAACATTTAATTTACATGTGTGTTGACTTCTTGTTTGTTTTTTTTAAATTTCGTATATTACAATACTTTTATTTTTCAGATGAAACTGGTGGGACGCGGAGAGTTTGCGGACGTACAGTACTGAGCGATTTATACGACCTAGATCCAGTCGAGCGTGTCCAAGTATCCAGTAATAGCTTTGGTCAACCTGTTGGATCAAAAGCCCGCCTTTTAGCAGGATACATGGGCATTCTAGCACGGAATGCAAATATGTTGCCAATTAACTTCGAGTTATGGCATAAAGTGCCCGAGAGTAACAAGAACCAAGCTCTCGATAACATTAAGGTAACAAAACGTGTTTGTCATTTATAATACTTGGGTTTAAGTTTCATTTACATTTACTTTCTTAAGTTGTGTTTTTTTGTAGGCGAGATTTGCTCTAGAGGTCTCTGATGCTTATGTAAAGAAGGCATTGGGAAAAAGATGGAGAGACCATAAGAGCACTTTAAAGAAAGAATATTTTAAGACAAAAACAACACTCGACGAGAGATTACAAAATGTCCCGCCGGGAATGCTGAGGTACCAGTGGGAAGAGGTCGTTAGATTTTGGACTTCACAGAAAGGAAAGGTATGTGTAACTTATAAAATTTTGTAATTATTTTGGTGTATAGTATTTCCTAATTAACGTACTAATAATTTCATAATGTCGGATCGTGAACAAGTTAGAAAACAAAGTAGGCAGCAACCAAAATTCACTCACACAGCTGGGTCGAAAAGTTTTGCGTGTGTAGCTCATGCAGAGGTATTTTGAATTTTTTAATATTGGCAGATATTTATTACTTTCTATCAATTAATATTTTTACTATTGTATTGTAGGAACTGTCGTCCGGTCAAAAAGTTGGACGACTTCAACTTTTTGACATTACACATAGGAAGAAAGATGGAAACCCTATGACTCCTAAAGCTGCAGAAATTATGGTACGTTTGCTTAATACAATTTCACTTGTTTTAATTATTTATAGTGTTTACTTTCTAATGATTTATTTCATTTATTGTAATGCAAATATTGTTAAGTTATGTTGCATTCGGTTTTTTAATATATATTGCGTTCCTAACTATGCAAATTAATTTTTTAGGAAAAATTAAAGGATAAAAAGGCGGAGTACGAAGCAATTGCTTCCAGTGATAGTTCTGTTCATATTGACGACATTGATAACCGGATTATCACCGAAGTTTTGGGTCCTGAAAGGTATGGTCGGGTTCGATTTCAAGGATCTTTTGTTAACCCATCCCAATATTTTGGATCTAGCTCGCAACAATATATGCCTTCGGGGAGTCGAGCTGAAGCTGAAGTTCAGAGGTTAAGAGACCAGATGGCTCAGATGCAAGCGACAACGGCTGAGCAAATTACACAACTTAAAGCGGAGGCAACATCGAGAGAAGCTGATGTTCAAAAAAGATATGAAGAACTCCAGCTACTACTTAAAGCAGATGCAGCAGCGAGAGAAGTTGAGGTTCAACGAAAGTATGAAGAACTCCAGCAGCAGCTTAGAGCACATGCGGCAGCAAGAGAAGCAGAGGCGGCAGCGAGAGAAGTACAGGCTGCAACGAGGGAAGCAGAGGCTAAAGCGAGGGAAGTAGAGGCTGCAGCGAGGGAAGTAGAGCAGCGTTAAAAGTTCGATGAACTCCAGCAGCAGCTCCGGAGTATGATGAAGATGTTTCAGCAGTCGCAACAGCCGCCGTCTTAGACTATCGTGTAAATATACTTCAATTTTGACTTTGAATTATCATTTTAACTTTTAACATTTTTGTAAGAATAATACGAATTTTATTATATTTATTGATATTTATTATATTATTTGTTTAATATATAGATTTATTACTTTTGGCTGGTTTAGATATGATTTCTTCTGATTTGTTTTTTTACAGGAGGGCTGAAAATATAAAAAAAATTATTTTACAAATCTGCCAAATTTAGTGGCATTTTTTTAAAAACGCCACTAAAGGTGTTGGCCTTTAGTGGCGTTTTTGGTAAAAGCGTCGCTATAGATTAGGGTCTTTAGCGGCGTTTTTGCGAGAAGCGCCGTTATGTAGATCAGGGTCTTTAGCGGCGTCTTTAGCGGCGTTTGTGGTAAAAGCGCCGCTAAAGACCCTGATCTATAGCGGCACTTATCAAAAAAATGCCGCTAAAGACCCTGATCTATAGCGGCGCTTCGCGCAAAAACGCCGCTAAAGACCCTGATCTATAGCGGCGCTTCGCGCAAAAACGCTGCTAAAGGTACTAGTCTTTAGCGGCGCTTCTACTAAAGCACCGCTAAAGCTCTTAGTCTTCAGCGGTGTTTGTGCTAGAAGCGCTGCTATAGATCAGGGTCTTTAGCGGCGCAATCTTTAGCGGCTTCTGTTGCGGCGCTTATCAAAGCGCCGCTAAAAGTATCTGCGGCGCTAAAAAGCGCCGCTAAAAGCCTGTTTTGGTGTAGTGTACACACGTGATCGAAACTATCCGGTACGCATAGTAGCCTGCACATACTACTACACATGCGACCTATCATTCCGGTACACGTAGTAGCCTGCACATAGTACTACACACATGACCATCACTTTCACTTTTACATATTGGCCTACACGCTATCCGTGCCACACGTGTGATCATTTTTGTCATTTCATTCGTATCCCTTATTATTCCAAAGGTTCATTCGGGAATTTTTCACTTTTTCTCACTTTTTCTCACTTTTCTTTTTATCAATCAATTTCAATTTCTCATCTTTCTTAATTTATAACAATACATTTAACTTATATAACCTTCACACTATTCATTCCAGTCCAAAAATCATACTTTGGCAAAATTATGCTTTTGCCCCTAAAGTTTCACAAAATTACAATTTTACCTCTAGGCTCGTAAAATAATTTTAATTCAATTTCCTTGCATTTTAGGCCTAGCTGAACCATTTTCATAACTAATGCAGTCCACAATACTCACTTATTCACACACTTGTGGCATATTTTATAACTTTTACAAATTAATCCTTTTAGGCATTTTCATCGAAAATTACTTAGTACAAATCGTCTATCACACTCCAAACATTCATATTCTTTCATAAAACATCAAAATACATGCATATAATTCATGGGTAAATTTTTAAACACAAACCCTAGTTCAAAAAATGGTAAAAATAGGTAAATCTTGTTACAAGGATTTCAAAAACGTAAAAATCATTAAAAACGGGGATAGAACGGACTTACAATCCAGCTTGGAAGCTTGAAAAACCCTAGCCATGGTTTCTCCATGCAATTTTCGGCCTAGGGGTTGAAGATGGACAAAAATTGGCTTTTAATTTTGTTTTTAATTTATTTTAATAACTAAATGACCAAAATACCCTTAATGAAAAACTTTGGAAACATGCCTAACCATACCCATTTGCCCACCAACTTAACCAATGGTCTAATTACCATATAAAGACCTCCAATTTAAAATTTCATAACAATTGGGCACCTCTAACATATAGAACTCAACTTTTGCACTCTTACAATTTAGTCCTTTTGACTAAATTGAGTGCCCAAATGTCAAAATTTTCAAACGAAATTTTGACGAAATCATTTCGTAAAATCGTAGACCATAAAAATATAATAAAAATAATTTTTTTCTCGTCGAATTTGTGGTCCCAAAACTACTATTTTGACTAGCCCCAAATTTGGGCTGTTACAACTCTCCCCCTTTTAGGGATTTTCGTCCTCGAAAATCTTACCAGATAGTAGATTAATGATTTGCTTCCACACAGTAAATTTCAAATTCACACATGATTTTGGACATTCATATCTTTTATAGATAATTACATAAATTCATAAGAAAATCAGGATAGCGATATTTCAGCATCTGAAGCTACACAAAGTATCAAAAAATTACAATCCATATAGAATGACATCCATTCCGATGATAAAAAAAATGTCTAGAAAGATCAATGTCACTCATAATTAATGGAATCCAAAGTAACAGAAGCAATATAATCTTCACGTATATTCAATAGAACAATAACCAGTAGAAACAAAATATTAGCCTCACTCAGACTTTACCGTCGATTTTCATATTCATACAAGGGAATAAATACCAGAAAAAGACATGGCAATGTCGAACATAGCCCAAACAAACCAATAATTCTTTCATCTATTAATATGTTTAGCTAATGTTCTCATGCGATAAGAATTCTTTTTGAAACTAAATAGTCACATATACCTCTGAGGATAATTGTACACATAGAATGTCTAAAAGGAATCATAGTAATTACCCCATTATAGCTACTGTACTCAGCTATTAGTACAATACGAACATTACTCAATTGTCTAATTCTGTCATCAGAATTTTCACATTATCTCTTTACTAACATAAATCGATCCAGAAAAACTTCCGGTTAATTCTTTCTTTAAATAACATACCTGAATAAATCATTTAATCGGATTTAACTTCTTTTGTGACAGTAACTTTGCATAATCTGAGTAGTTTTTAAAACTATCTAATATCTCTCTTTTTATATTGTCTTCATTTGCTAATTCATTCACTTTTCCGACCACATTATTAATCTTCTGTACAAAAACTTCTGTAACACTACACTCGTAAGCTTATTCAACCAAAATCTTACAAATTTCATTGTAACATTTTACTGATATTGGGGGTGAGTGTAGTAAAGCCTCAAATTTATCTTACACATAAAAGTGCATAACACATACTATCACAAATAGCTAATTCATTACTAATTTCACATTCTCAAAGCATTTAATAAACATTTGCTTTTAATCACTTTTGTTCTCAACACATAATTCATATGCCAACTCAAATCACTAATTCACAATCAAAATTTCTATATAGCATCATAATCCAAATATCATAAACCATGTGCTCATATAATTATAACATTTATCAATAACAAAATGTTATACTCTTTGATCCATACCTTTATGAGTTTCAACTCATAATCAATACATTTTCACTCAAACATTTAAGTGTTTACTTCTATACTATCAGAAATAACTCTGTTGAAAAACATATCTGTCTCATCAAGATAATTTTTGTCATAAAACAATACTGATAAGGGGGTGATAGTGAGGTCATAAAGCTTCTAACTTGCTGTCATAGATACATATATATGGCTTTGCATTCATCATCATTGTAATACCATCATAACCACGTAGTTCATTCCAAGAAAATTAACACATCTATTTATTATGAATATTTTCTGTCACCCACAATTTCACAAAATGAATTTACTTACTCGAGCTCAATATTAATATCTAATTAAATTCCAATACTTAGATTCCATTTTAATTACTGACATTTATTCAATTAGAGAACGTATTACAGAATTGAGTACTTCGTTTTCTCTATACCATAGTCTAACTATGGTCTTACTCATATTTACATATTGATGCCATAGCCCAGCGATAGTCTTACACAGTAGCACATCTCACACCGATGCCATATCCCGGATATGGTCTTATACGGAAATCACATATCACATGTTGCCATAGTCCAACCATGGTCTTTTTTGTCAATTCATCACATATCACTGAACGAAAGTACTCATTCCTGCATTCTACTCAATTTAATCTTCTAATTCAGTTTTCATACTATTATAATATTCATGGTTCAATAATAAACACATAAAACAAAACATCATATTACCTCTAATTTAACAATTAAATATAAGATTCTATCATATGAACGTACTGATTTCACTTATTCAAGCAGATGTACATAAACACACATTCCATCTATTTAAGTAAATTCGCTTACCATTTTCACTTAATCAAATATGTTGAGCACATAGCATCATATAATCACCAACATACTTGGATAAGCTTATCACAACATAAACTTTTATTTCGTTTTTTTCTTTTTTTTCAACTTATGATCATCTCTTTTCATACATGAACACATACATATCACGAATTTTTATTCTTACCTTTCCAAATTCCAACATAACGTAAGCATATTTCATTTATGTCAATATCATTTTCAGCATTATCGAAAATAGCTCGGTTGAAAATCATCTCTATGTTAACAAAACAATTTCGTTAAAGCTCGAAGATATCACACCATCACGAGTCATAACATGGCATGTATAGCTGGACTAACATATGCTACGTTCGGCCCGAGAACTGACTAAACCGTAACTCTGATGCCACTAAATGTAACACTCTAGATTCGGTCATAACGTTTAGATCGGATTTGGGGTGTTACAAAGGGCACATATCATAATTACACCTCTATATACTTTTGTCCCTTAAGTGACAAGAAAGAGAACCAAGAAGTTGACTGCAACTTTTACTGCCAAGAAAGCAACTAGAAATTGAAAAAGATTGGTTTGGCCATTTTCGAGATAGATTATTCCCTTGAACCAAAGAAACTATAGTTTATTCTAGAGAGGATTTTAGAAACATGACATTGACAGAATTCTTTACCTTCAAAATCTATGATTCATTGTGGAATTTGTAAAGCCTTGTGTTAAGGCAACTGCTTTGAAGTTTCCTTCAAATTTTCAAAAGTCTACCAAGGATCAAAATTCAAAGTTTGATATGAAGGCATATGTTCATGGTCACTACTTTAAATTTAAACCAACTATTTATTAACATAATCTTGAAACATCCAGGATCATAAATAGATTATGAAGCAAATTATGATGAACTTGCTAGAATTTGATCGGTAGTCCTACAAAAGGTTGGCTTAAAGGGCAAAAGTTTAGAACTTGTAAACTTGCAAAACATTACTATCAGAAACCCACTTTCTTCACATTGTCAATAAAAAGAGGAGAGTCTTAGTTCGTAATGTAGCTACCATGGTCTATTTTGATTTACGATCTATTATAATTGATCAAATTGTGAAACATGATAAGATCAAGGACAAACACAAAAGGCCACCCTTTCCATACTTTATTTTTCAACTTTTAATAAATTAGAAACTTCTATGAAGATGATCAATTTGAAATCAAATTCTCCAGTGATTGGAAAAAAAAACAAGAATAGTGTTAATGTCTCCAACTCAAAAGAAGATTCTAACTTTATCTCTTAGTTTGAAGTTGTTCCTCTAGTTGCAACTACTAATATAACTCTTTCTCAATGCAATTGACTTCTTAAGCATTTGGATGGTGAAATTGACATCATCGACAAGTAGATCAAGCTTCTTAGGGAAGTGCAAAAGTAAGGTGGTTGGATATTGGTTTGATGACTAGGCTATAAAGAAATTTTTGGAGTTTACTGTTGGATATTACATTACCCAGGAGTTCAATAACCAGGAGTTTATTATATTTCTTGGTTGTATTTGGTTTGTCTTGTTGCACTTTGTTTATTCTATATGTTGATGGTTATTTAAAGTTATTATCTACCTGAATTTGTTAGAGTTTTTGCATTAAACCTAATGGAGATTTGATTAGTTATTTTCATGGCTATTTTGAATAGATGTGATGTGGTGTTATGCTAATGGTTGAATGATGGGGTCCTTGTTTCCTTTTGTTCTTTTTCTTAAAGAATTTACTGCAGTTTTTGGCAAAAAAATGCAAAACAAGGGAGATTGTTGGTGTGACAAGTCATAAACTAAGGTGCAACTCACTACAACAACTTACAAGTCACGAAATTTAGTTGCAACTCATCATAATATTAATTTTCGTTAAACTTGTTTATTTTTTATTGGTAATTTCATATCTTATGGCAGCAAATTAATGGATTCTTATACAACTTTTTATGTGATCCTACACAACTAATCAAGAGAGAAACCTTTAACAGAAAGGAAGCTAGTATATGGAATTTTGATTATCTTCCATATATAACAAATTTGTTACTAGGAAGGATTTGAATAATCATCATATTTATCTAATATTAATCTAAAGTGTTTTTTAATATCTATATAAAGACCTTAAATATGTTTGATATGGGATGAAATTCTAAAGATTTGATTTGATCATACTAGTTGATTTTAGTGTTTTATTAGAACTACAATGCCTATTTATTGAGCATATGTTTTATGCTCAAACATGTGAAATTAAGTGTACACTTATCAATTTATATGAGAACCTTTGTAGTGCAAATCTTTATATAATTAAATTGCTTTTGCAGTTTATTCTAAGGTTTCACAGGAAAAAGTCTTAATAGAGAGATTTCTTTATTATAATTGTAGGGGAGTGAGGTTGCAACATTTTTTAGTGGTTAAGCTTAAATCATCCCTTATATGGTGAAGATTATAGTGAATTTTTTTTCTCGAGAAGGCCTTATAGACGTAGAATTAAATTCAAACTACGTAAATAATTACATGTATTTATTATTTATTATTCCAGTTTCAAGTTGTCTCTTAGGTTTTGTATTAAAAAAATAAGTTTATTAAGTTATAACTTAACAAACATTAACTGAGGAACTTCAACCTTTACAAATTTCAAAAACTTTATTTTTAGTCTCTATTTAGACTTATTTGTGTTTTTTTTCTTTTTTGGAAAGGAGGTTTGAAAAGTAGCAAGGCTAGATACAAATCGCATTGAGAGTGGGATAATGTAGATTGCAGCTTTAATTATCAATTGCTTGCTGAAAATGTTGCCTGTATTTTTTCTTTTAGTGGTGAAGTGGGGAAAAAAGAGATACAATTAATGGAAGCTACATTATATCTTTAATTTGATGTCAAACTTAATAGGTAATTTTCCATAATAAATTAGACAAGAAATAACAAGGATAAACTTAGTTATAAGTCTATACAATATAGAAATTGATTTTAGTTTATAAATTCAGGATGTAATAGCATTAGAGGTCAATATATAAAAACTTCGGCCTTCTCCTTTGTGGAATATGGTCCAATTCAAAGGCCTCTCTAATATCATAATTTCTCTCAAACTCCGACTTAGTAAAATGTTCAATAAACTCTAACAGGTAAAAAAGAGTTAATAATCAATAAGTTTAAGTTACTAAATATCTGCGCGTGTGTGTCACATCTAACATTTCATGGTTCCATGCTTTTGAGGGACCCTTGCAAATGGGTTGATAAAGGTTTTTTTTTACGGAGCCCAAAATGAAAAATAACTGTCAGATATCTCTCATATCATTCAATAGTTTTCTCTCAAGTTGTATAGTTCATAGATAACAGAAAACTTTCAAATGGATGGATACTTGCAAGCAATAGATCTTGATTACTTATAGTTGGTTGCATCCATCAAAGTTGTCAATCAATTGTTGCTTTTTTTGAAACCTTTCAGACAATCAACTTGATTTGTTGTTAGAATTGGTCCCTTGACAATGAGTTATATCCCTAAACAAATTGTCTAATAGCAAAACTTTAAAAAGGTTGCAATGTGATGTATTAATTGTCTAATAATATAAATCCCTACACATTACTTTCAAAATCAGCAATATTCAAGAATAACCCTTTAACCCCACAACGCAAGTGGTACATTAGGAATCAATTTGACTATAAATAACTAAGGCATAACAACTTCCATTGATCCTCAATGGTCAATATCATGAACTATCCATTACCAATTACAATTAAACCAAGTTGGATTTCTCAAGTCCCTGTTAAAATAATGAAATATGGATACCAAATCAAGACATATAAATATAAGTAAATATTTGTTGGCTTCGTAGTAGTTTACATGAAAAAAAAAAGTTTGATAACCTTATTAAAGGTACTTTAAAGAATCTAGAATAATTTTAGATATGTAAAACAACACAAAATCAAATCATCAATTACCAAAAAAGAGCTTACCCTCAAACAATTTCAACCAAGTTTAGAAAGCCTAATGAACAAAAGCATCCCTCCCTACCGAAGGAAATTATGATTCGAATTCAGGATATTTCCTAGGAAAGGCGAACACCTTGCCAATATGCCACAACTTAGGGTTACTGCTCTAACTATATAGACACTAGTTTTCCTCATAAATGACACAACAGAGATGAAATTAAGAAGTGAGTTAGGGAAATTAGAGGTTGTGTTTAGCCTTTAGTGATGAACATAGCAAGAGAAAATTTATAATGAGTAAAGAATGAATGTTAGAAGTAAAAGGAAGAAAATAGGGTGAGAAGAAAAGGTAAGAGTGGCTTGAAGGTGATGACAGAAGCATAAAGAGCACAAAGGAGTGGGATGCATTGCTTCAAGACTCCTAATTGCACACCATCATCTGTGCTCTCTATCTTCTGTCAACAACAATCACCAATTGCCTCCTCGCTTTCCTCCCCGGCCCTTAGAGTCCCTACACCTACGCACTATTGTTTTAGTTAAAAATTCATTAGACCATAGGAAAGGAAGAAAAGGTTACTTTAAAAGGAAAGGTTGGCCTTGGGAGATGAAAAGTATAACTATTTAAGAAAGGGAAAGAAAAAAGGTTGAATGGAAAGAAAGACATTGGTGAATGATCTATAGAAGTCGTCCGATAGGCCTGTATTTATAGGAAGAGAAAAGTGACACCCACTCAAAAGAATAATAAGTGTAGGGTATACAACAGGAGAGAGGTACTAACCACTACCTGTCCCTCTTGTACTCCCCCTATATGCCATTTGCTATCCTTTTTTATAGTAAAAAAATTATTTCTCTCACGCCTTTTACCTTTCTAACTCTCCATAACAACCCAAATCCTACCACCTTTATTTTTTCAATCTGGATTACTTTTGGAATGATTTAATCATTTGCCTTTCTACATATTTGATTAGTACAAAAAATTAGTGCTCTTGATGTGTTAATTAACTCTTGGGATGTATTAGAATTTTATAAAAATAATTAGGAAATAAATGTGTAGTGTGGTGTGAATTGGATTATAGTATATATCTCTGCACAAAAACAGATTCTCAGTTTGAATGATCATTGCATTCTTTGCGGCTGCTGTTTTCATCATTGCATTCTTTGCGGCTGCTGTTTTCATGACATGCCATGTGCCTTACAATTTGCTCCTACTCAAATCTTACGAGATCATGTTACAAAGTCAAAACCAGCATGTTTCGGCTGTAAAATCTTCATCATTTCCGACAAGTTTTTACAATACCAACAACCGTAAAAATAATATATTAGGAGAGAATTTTTGTTGCGGGTGGGTATTCACAAAATGGTTTAAATCTAGTTTTATTTAAATTGGGATGTTATTCAAGTAAATTTTTTTTAATAATGTTAATTTTAAAATTTAAATTTATTTAAGTATTTGAAATAAAGTTTTTATTCTCATTTTTTTCAACTATTCGTTAATTTGTATTTGCATTTGTATTTGTGTCTTTAAAATTTTAATAAATTATTATAATGTTTATACAATTAACATGAAAAATTAGCAAACATAATTTGCATGATCCAATTTGATATGCAGATCTTGTTAGTTGATGATATATGAGAATGAGACCCACCATGCAAAAATACATTTACTAAATATACAAATTCATAGATGCTGCTTTAGTGGTTGAAATGACACAGAAATGAGAAATATATGTGGACGAATTAGCCTCTGCAGACTAATAAAAGAGCATATTGCTATCTTGAAGCTATATCTAACATGGCACTGCTGCTTAATTTGATTTACGTCAAAATTTTAAAACAAAAATAACGAAAATAGCTCTATTAGGAATGGTAATGGAGTGGTGCAGAAGTAAATATTGCTAAATCTATTACTTCTTCCCAAGTGGCACGTTTTACTCATTCATTTGTCCCGCTCCATTATGGATATATAATCTTGAAAATTATTATCACTTTCATGGATATTGGATGCATTCATCCCTGCTCCACCCTACTCCGTTTCTATTTATCTTTAATTTTTTTAATCTTTTTCACATCAAATAAATATTTAAACATGATTTTTCAAAAACTATATATTTAAATATAAAATATATGATTTTTTCTATATTATGTTATTATAGTTTTACCCTTTTAATCATTTATACATATAAGAATAAAATAGTAACTTTATATAGTGAAGCGAGTCGAGACAATCAATTACCATAATCGCTCCATAGCTATTACTAAAAAAAAATCCACCCCACCCCATCTCATCTCATCCCGTCTTGTCTCGTCTCATCTTGTATCTACTTTTTCAAATAAAAAATCAACTTCATTCAAAATAAGTTGATGCCAAATTTATTTAGCAGTACAAGTTTTATCATCCCTAATCTCCACGGCAAATTCATCCACTAAAAGCCAAATATACTTGGTTAAAGATTGGACCTCACCCTTTATGCTTTCATAATTACCAAATACAGATTTCAGAATCATTTTATTGTCGGGTAAAGGAATAAGATAAGGTCAGTCCCTCTTTATAAGTTTCCAATTATAGGGATACAGCTTTTTTTTGGCCAACTTAGGGATACAGCTTAGCATATATATGTTCAAACGTCTGGTGCTAAACTAGGGATACCATTATTTAACAAGATAATTTAACTAACTGGGCTTCTTTTTTGCTAATATCGGTAACCTACGAGGATGCCATTTCCCCTTATATATGTATCTCTTAAAGGCAGCATAGGTGTTGTTGGCTAAGATCTAATAACATAGAGGGCAGCTAGCTAAATAAAAAAAAGCATGTTGGACCTGGACATTTGTGGTCCATTTTTTACGGTCTTACGTATGGCTGCTCAAGTAGTCAGCTTTTGTCATGCAATTTGCATTACTTTAATAGTACTAATAATGACTGCAAAAAAGGAAATAAAAAGACACAACGTCATTAAAATGGATGGTAAAATTCAGTTGCCAAAAACATTAAAAAAAAAAAAAGGAAAAGGTATTCTTCTTTTTTTCCCGAGATATATATTTGGTTTTCAATTTCCAACCACATATTATGATGTGAACATGGATGGAGTAAAATCACTTGTATTGAATAATTCAATAAAGTTGATCATCATGAAATTTGGAATATGAGTTAAATAGCAATTAGATTTTGAATAAGATTCAAGTATATTTGGTTGAGTTACATATTGATGAGGTTTTTTTTAGTTCAAATTACTATTGAATTATTGGAGAGCGTATGGATAAAAAATTTATACAAGTCCAATTTGAAAATTACACATTGAAAAGCTTTGGATTAATTTTGGGCTAATTTTAGGATTTTTTTTTAAATGATTGAGTACAATAGTAAAAACAGGTTGTACTTCTAATGAGAAATGCAAGTTTAAACTTTAGAAATAACATTATTAAGAAATATAGTTACAATTTTGAACGGACTGTAAATTGAATACGGAAAATACCCGAAAAGATTTTACTTTAAAATAATATTTGTAATTCAACTAGACCTGTCCATGGGCCGGGCGGCCTGGCCCGAAATATGGGGGGTTCGGGTAAAAATATAGGCTCGAAATATGGGCTTGGGTAAAAAATGAGGCCCGTTTAAAAAAGGGTCGGGCCTCGGGCACCACTTTTTTGGCCCGGGCCGGGCCGGGGCCCAAATATAATAAATATATATATATTTTATTTTTTAATTTTAAAATACTTTTAAAATAATTTTTTTTATTTTTTTATTTTTAAAATAATTTTTTAATGTTTATTTTAAAAATAGGCCGGGTCGGGCCGGGCTCGGGCTTATTATATTTTTCCCAGGCCGGGTCTGGGAAAAATTTTAGGCCCATATTTCGGGCCAGGCCCGGGCCTAGGAGGCGGGCTGAAAATTTTTTCCGAGCCCGGCCCAAACCAGGGCCGGCCCGGCCCATGGACAGGTCTAAATTCTACCATATCTCTTAAATTATATAATTGGCTTAAACACATCATTAAAGTTGTATTTCCTTTTGAATTTTCTTAAATTTATTTGTAATCCTATAAATACATTGCTTGGCAACCTTTGCAATTGTGCTTTTTAAATAATAAAAGTATAGCGTAAGGCATTTCAGAGATTGAAAGATTCATCTTTGTTGGAAAAGTTGTTTAGTTACCAACTTATTTCGAAGTCTCAATTATCCATTTTGCTAGGAGTGAGTTTTCCAGAGGGTTACTAGTAGCAGGGAACTTTCTAATAACCGTGATCGCTAATCACTTTGTTTATTAGAGGGCTATACACATTCTACCCTTTATTTTGGTTTTTTCTTACGTTCTTTTTAGTTTATTTTTTATTTATTATTCTTTAGGTTAAGAGATGCTAATCCTATGTATTTTTTATATATTTAAATTTTAGTTTCATTTTTCTTCAAGAAATATAATCTTCTATTTTTTAAATTTAAAAATACAAATTTATTTGTTAATACCATTATTTTTTTTTTGTTAAATGTAAGTTTAATACAACATTATTTTTCTATTACATGACAATTAAGTAAGATTTTTTTTTTCAAAATATCGCACGAGTGAATTTAATAGAAAATTTTAATCAAAGTTAACAATTACACCTGAATTTTAAAATAACTAAATTTCTAAAAATAAAAATAAACTACCTAAATTTCAAATATGAGAAGAGTACAAAAACTTGAAGCATATTTTAGCTTATTCTTTATTTATGATTTTCTTATTTTATTTGTTTATGAATAATGTTTGGGTTTAAGAAAACACCATGATTCATTCTCCTTGTTACCGAATTGCTCAACTAAGATCTTCTGAGTTATTTCAAAAAAAAATTGAAAGTATCAAAAATAAAAACCCTAAAAGCATAAAAAAATACCCATTTCTAATTTGGGTAGAAGGTTTTCTAGGTTTTTATAACTACCACTTTTTTTAAAATTTTATTCCTAGAGTTGGATTGTTTCTTATATTTGATTTTGTTGGTTCTTATACATCAATTAACACAGTTTTGTTCTTGTGTTAGGAAGTTTTAAAAATCGCATAAATCCTCTCTTCGTGTGGTCTCAGTTCCTTTGTTTCAATTTCATGATATTGCCTCCTAGATTTGTTAGGGTTCTCCGTATCTCAAAAATTCTGCAACTAAGTTGTACTCTTTCTTTTTTTTTTCCCCAAGAAGCTTTGAAAATTAACAAAGTTGGATGAATTGAGAGGTAAAAGGCAAGAATGGTGAGGTTATTGGAGGGTAAAAGCCAAATTGAGTGCGTTTTAAAGGTGAGAAATTCTTTTCTCCTGCTTAACCAAATTTTGCATATTTAAATATGTTTTTGGAGATTAATTGGTTGGAGCGCGAAAGCTATATAAGGAGCAACACTTGAGGAGCAATTTAAAAAGTTCAGTGGAAATCTTTCCGATTCTTCCGAACCCCACAAATTAAGTAATTGATTTGATGAAGATCACACCACCTAAAGACAATGTTGAGGAAGTAATTCTATTTGCTGAAGATACCATTTATTTGATGAAGAATGGAAAAACAATTCATGTTCAAAAGCATGAATCATTACCCTTTGGTTGATATAAACAAGTTAGAACATCACATTTCCATTATATTTAAACTTAAGGAAGTAATTTATTAGTTTTCATATAATAACATTTAAAATTAATTTTATATTTTATTCTTAAATTATTTTTTGAAAATATTATAAATATTTTTTTAGTCAAAAATATTAAGTGGAGCTAAGCAAGAAATCATGAGAAAATTTATTGGGATTTTAGTTTCTTCATATTTTTTGTACACATCTTTTACAAAGCTTTAATGCAAATACTTGTAAGAGTCTAATTCTATCTTTTAAAGAGCCTAAACCTTATAAACACTTAAATATTAGAGGTTTCATTGTATACTCATTCCATGCATTTGTTGGATATAATGCCTTAGTGTAGTGATTTTGCTTATATACTTGTAATTTTCGAATAATTTGGTTTGATAAAATATTCATCAGCATCATTAATATCTTTTGTATATTTTCCTCGACGATTTTTCAAGTAAAAAAAATGAAAGAAAATATTAGCTCAATAATTATCTAACGTTTAAACTAATATTAAACGACATTCTGTGGTTGTATTGTAATGTGAGAAGACAACTTATATTAGTAGATAACCTAAACACACCCTTAGTATAATCGAAATTGAGTAAATCGATTAAAAGACTAATATATTGTCTATCAAGTCCAATTTGGGAAATACCTTGTCTTAGGTATTAGAGCACATGACTCCCAGAAGATAGAGACAAATATGGCTAACTAGACTGACAGTACATCAGACAAGACCCAAGTAGAATAGATCCTAGATTCGTTTATGGATTCATTCACTTGTGACATTTATAGTGTGACATACCTTAATCCTGAGTGAATGATGAACTATATATACGTGAGTCGTATAGTTTGATGTAAATTAAAGCTCGAGCTCAAATAGATAAAGAACTCAAAGTTGGTGCGTTGGATATACAACTTTTACATGATGTAGCATCATTCCACAAAAGTAGAATTCATAACCAAATAAAAGGTAAATGATATTTGGCATTACATGATAGATGGAAAGTAACGTGACTATGGTTCATTTGTCTTAGAGATAAATGATTTAATTACTATTCGTTAGTAATTGGCTTTTCATGAAGGAAGATGACATGATTATCATAAGATAAAATAGAATCATATTGGGAGAACGAATTTATCCCAAAGAGGTTAAGAATATCCTATGAGGGTAACACACTTATGACAATGTCATTGGACAAGCACTTAATCAGTAGCTTTAGTAAGGATAAGTAATTAGGGAGAGCTCAATCATGATACTTTAGTGGAATTAATAAGCGAAGAGCCGAAACTTAATTACAAATTATTTGAGCCCTAATTATATATATTCAATCAGTCCCTCTGCTAGCTTAAGATAATCATAAACAATTGCATGTAGAACCAATAATATGAAATGAATGAAAATGATGAAGTAAGAGAAATAGGTCGCATGTATTACTATCTACAATGAATGCATTTTCTCGCTAAGTATAAAGATGACTTAGAAATTAATTTAATTTTTTTGAATTATTATTTAATTAAATAATTGAATTTCAAAGTAAGAATTAAATTAATTATTCATCATGGATTTGTTGCATAAAACAATTAAATATATTTCCTTATAGATTATAATACGATAAAGTTGTCACGACTTTAACATAATTTTAACAAAACTAGAATTGGGTTGAAAAAATAATTTAATTGAGAAATTAATTTAGTTAATCAAATTAATTAATTAAACAAATAATACTTTGGGAAATAGAAATTAGTTATTGGGATGGATAAATTATAAGTGTTGGATAAAAGTTCAGATATCGCATATTATTGGACCTAATACATGTAAAGTCCAACTAGGCCTTGTTACATACAAGGGGCAGCAAACCCTAGTATCCTGTAAAGAAACCCACTTATAACAAATTGGTTTCTAGTGATGTCGAAAAATGCAATTTTGGAACCTCGTTTCTGTAAATTGAGTCTGTAAATATTAAATAGGGATATTTACGGAGTTAGCATTTTGATATATTGAAATTTGTTAAGCAATTTAGCAAAATATTTGACTAATTAAGGCCCACGGATTAAATTGTAAAAGTTTAATCGCTATAGATTCTTAATTAAGAAAAGAATTGGGGACTTAAATAGTAATTATTGAAAGGATTAAAATGATAAATCAACTAATTTTAGATAGCTAATAGTGGATGATGATGGTGGATGGCATTATGTTAAGTTAATTGATGATTAAGGTTTAATTAATTAAGTTTAAGTTAATTAATTAAGTTTAATAATAATATGATAAGTATATAAAGAAAAATTAGTGGGAAAAGATGAAAAAAGATATCATCATCCTCATAAAACCACCGTCCACCATTGAAGAACCAAAGAAGGAACCTTTGAAAACCTATTTGACATTCGACCAATATTTCAAGTAAGTCCCTAGCAATTTTTCTTTGATTTTTATAGAATTTTTTTTATCATAGGAGCTTGATTAAGCTAATCCATGTATAAATTTAATCAATTGGTGAAATTTTAATAAGTTACCATTGTTGGGAAAATTGAAGAAATAGGTGTGAATTGATAGAAATTAAGCTTAGAATATGAAAATGACTAAATTATAAAGCTTAACAAGCTTGATTGTAAGTTTTGTTACATTACAAACCAAATTGAATAAAATGCAAATCTATTATGAAAGTGTGGTAGGAATAGAAAGTATAAGGTGCCTAGTGAATAAATGTGAAATTAAATTTTAATCTAAAGCTTTAGATCTAAATTTATGCTTGTCCTGGGTTTAGGGACTAAATTGATTAAATTACAAAATATGCATGATTTGATATTTGACTGTGAATTGGATGAAAATTGATAGTTTTATATGTTTTGTGACAGTATGTAGCTAACATCGACGCTAAGCCTTCGAAAGGGAAAGGAAAAGCTAGAGTTGTCGATAAGTGACGTGAGAGTATGATTTGTACTTTTATGATTTGGTATAGATTTAATTTCTTGCTTATATATGTTAATTAAATTATAGAGTGTCAATGTGAGTACATGGTGATATTTTGAATTGGTTTGATTTGGTTTGATATAGAATATCAATATAAAGGACTAAAATGAATAAAATAGAAGATGGTATGAATTATGTAGAATATGATATGTGATATGAAAATTGGATAGAAATATGTTGGATGATATGAAATATATGCGTATTGATGATGAATTTGATTGTAATTATAATTGTGAACGAGAAATGATAAATGTATTGAATTGTAAAATAAAATTGAATATAAAAATCCTATTAACTAGTCAGGTTGAGTCGAATTGTAACACCTCTTACCCGTATTCGATGCCGGAATAGGGTACGAGGCATTACTAAAACACATACACTTGTATACGTATTAAACCGATTTACAAAATTTCATCCAAATTAAAACTTTTTAAGTTATTAACATGCTTTTATAATTCTTTACAACCTATCCTCAAAATATTATATTCATAAATAATAGAGCCTATAAGACTCGATACAAACTCATTCATATACTCAATTTATCCATTAAATTATTTCAACCTTGAATAATTCACATTTTTCTAAAATCAACACTAATAATAGTCATAAATCTCTTCATATTAATTTCACATATTACTACATTACATATCTGGAGCATATGCCAAAAATTCGTATATACAACCATCAACAAACTCATTTCTCCTTTAGTCGACTAGTAAATTAGCCTTAATATTCATATCAACCATTAAATTTCACCATTTTATAACATCTCATAACCAAATGATTCTAATAACAAGATATTTTATAATCATCCTTATGACTACAGATATTTCACAAAGCATGATTCTCACCCAGCATTATCTATGTACCAAAAGGACTAATTCACAAGTAATAACAATTCAATGTTTTATTTTAGTTCTATTCAATTCATAACTCTTCGTGTTCACAATTCAAATTAATTTCTCAGTCCAATTTGCATTTCAATACTACAATAATTCTTTTAATTCAAATCATATCCATAATAGTTCTCATTCAACTCACCAACAATTCAATATCGATATTTACCTTATGTTTATTACTAAACATATTATTCAAATTTCAACAATTTTTATTAATAAATTCAATACCAATACAAATCTACTATTCAATTTGGCGTCTATCGATTATAAACAAACATATGGCCAATTATACACGAACCATTCGTATATTTTATTTTTCCTCCTTCTCCTCTCCATTCCACATCCTTAGTATACATAACACCTTTAGAAATAACATTCTCTATAGTTTCACTATCCATTTAACTTCAAATAAGCTGTCTAGTCGAGTTACAATCACTAAATTATTTTTATCTGGAGCTAAAGAGCTTCGAATTAAGTTCTTCTAATTTTCCCCAAAACTACACTCAAATATATTCCTACCATAAAATTTTCAGAATTTTTTTCTTGGCCAATTAGTACAGTTTATTCTTTAGAGTCACCCCTGTTTCACTGCTTAACATCTCTGACCTCTCTTCATTAAAAATGAATTATCTCATTGTAAAGATTTCAGATGATATTTACGTTTCTTTTATTTGAAAATAGACTCATTAAGAATTCTAATCATATAAATTATAACTCATAATTATTTTTTAAAAATTTTTAATGATTTTTCTAAGTCAGAACAGGGGATTCCGAAATCATTCTGACCCTGCCTCACTAAAATTCAAATATCTCAAAATATAAAACTTCTTTTCTTTCTATATTTCTTTTATATGAAAGTAGACTCATTAAGCTTTAATTTCATATCTCATTCAACCACTAACACAATTTTTATAATTTTTGGTGATTTTTGAAACTAACGTCACTATCACTGTCCAAATCTGTTCTGCTTCAAATTCACTCATTCATATAACACTATAACAATTTATTTTGTAAGCACAGTACAAAACTTCATCACTCCGGTGACTCTTTGGCAACTCATCGCATTTTAATCACATATTTATATTTTTTTGCAATTTCTCATATCCCATTGAACATGTTGGTAAAATAGCGAATATTTGGTGGTTTGCACATAGTACCACTCGATTGACTATTATCATTCAATACACGTAGTAGCCTTCACATAGTACTACACACATGATCAAACTTTTCGGTTCATGTAGTAGCCTGCACATAGTACTACAAACATGACCATTAATATCCAACACATGTAATAGCCTGCACATAGTACTACACACATGATCGAAGCTATCCAGTACGCATAGTAGTCCGCACATAGTACTACACATGCGACCTTTCGTTCCGGTACACGTAGTAGCCTACACATTGTACTACAAACGTGACCATCACTTTCACTTTCATATAGCAGCCTACACACAGTCCGTGCCACATATGTAAGTATTTCTGTCACTTCATTCGTATCCCTTTTTATTCCTAATATTCAATCGGAAAATTTCTCACTTTTTCTCATTTTTTTCTTTCTCACTAATCAAAGTAATTCCATGTCTTTCTTGACTTATAATAACAAATTTAATTTATTTAACACTCACATTATTCAATCCAGTCCAGAAATCACATTTTGGAAAAATTACTTTTTTGCCCCTAAAATTTTACAAAATTATGATTTTGCCCCTAGGATCGAAAATTAAACTTTATTCCTTTTTATTATGTTTTATGACATGCTGAACATTTTTCCATCCTATGACAACATCAAATTCTTGCTCTATAGTGCACTTGTGCACATTAAGTATTTTTACCGATTATGTCAATTTACTCATTTTCATTGAAAATCGTTTAGAAAAAATCGTTTAACTTAATTCTAAGCTTCATATTCCATCATAAAACATCAAAATTCACAATTTTCATCTATGGGTAATTTTCCAAACATAAATTCTAGCTTGAATTAATGGAAGAATTAGCTTAAGCTAGTTATCGGAATTCTAAAAATATAAAGAACAAGAAATACGGGGCTAGAACGGACTTACCATGAAGCTTGAAAGAATGAACAAACCCTAGCCATGGAGTAAACTGATATCCGTCCAGCCCCCCTTGAGAAGATGATGAAACTTTGGCTTATTTTGTCCTTTTAATTTGTTTTAATTTCCAAATTACCAAAATTCCCTTAACTTAAAAATATCATATTTCACCCATTTCATGTCCATTTTTTTCCATAATAATAACCAATGGTTTAATTACCATTTAAGGACCTCCAATTTAAAATTTCATAACAATTAGACACTCCTAACATATAGAACTCAACTTTTGCACTTTTTACAATTTAGTCCTTTTGGCTAAATTGAGTGCCCATACGTCGAAATTTTCGAACGAAATTTTCACAAAATCTTTCCGTGAAATTGTAGACCATAAAAATCTAATTAAAATAATTTTTTTCTCGTCGAATTTGTGGTCCCGAAACCACTGTTCCGACTAGGCCCAAAATCGGGCTGTTACATGAATATAGTTGGCATGCCATAAGATTGGATTGTGTACGGGTTTATGCACTTATGCGCCAGGATGCGCTTTGTGGGTCAGTATGCACTTTGTGTGCTAGGATGCATTTTGTGCCCCAGGATGCGCTCTGTGTGCTAGTATGCACTTTAAGTGCCAGTTTTACCTACTTTAGTTTATCCAATGATGAACTTTGGTGCCATTTTGGTGTGTTGGTTGGACGATCCGTATATCCGTCTGAGTCCGAGTCATGTTAATAGGGGCTATAAAAGGTTACTATAACACCCTATACCCAGTCCGATTGCCGACCTCATTTCTATGCAATTTAATCAAATCGGAACCTAAATCTAGCTTATGGCACATTTAAAACAAACCGAGAAAAATTATGGATTAAAATGAAACTTTTACAAAATTTTGAGTAAAAAGTGAAAACAGTGATCACACGGCCATGTGATAGAGCTCAGCCCGTATGGCTCCAAAACATGGTTGTGTGGCCAAACCGCGTAACAACCTGCGCCCATGTAAATCAAGGTCACACGATTGTGTCACCAAACCGTGTAACTCTTTGAGACCTCGTGGACCTAAAATCACCAAAATTAAACAGAGCACACAACAACGTCATACAACCGTGTGTGGCACGTGATATTGTGGCAGACTGTGTCATAGGTCGTGTGTACCCAAAAACACCTTCAAACACAAGACAATTCACACACCCTTTCTTAGGTTCCAAGTCATTCATTAACTAACATCTAAACCTATTCAAAATGTCCCAAAACATGCCAAAATATACCTATTCACAATCAACCTAAGTGCCTAACCAATATGCGCTCATTGGCACCATAATTCAAACATAAACAATAATCATTCAAACCAAAACATTATCAACTAATTCAATTATCAACCAAGTTCAAAATACCATATACCAAGAATCATTCATTCATGTCAAGCTATTAAATTGTAATTATACTTCATTCTAAATTCATGAATCACCAAAACCAAAAACACCATTTCAAGAATATTTCATCAAATAAAACATCAAATAACAAAATACCATTTCCTTGATACCAGTTACCAAAATCATGTTTACAAACCATATGACATAAATCATTATCTTCCAAAATAGAACCAAAATTATGTTCCAAGCCAAACTACCACATTCATCACAAATTTATCATGAAACATGAAATTTAACATTATGAACCAACTTGAGCAACATTACAAATCCAACTAAAACTTTGAGTTTATCAACTTTAAAACCCCATATACATGCCACAAAATCAAAATAAAAAATCAAGAACTACTGAAATAGGAGCTTGATAGTAAGAGCCTTGAAGTTGATCCGTTCGACCAGTTCTGCAAAATGTTAACTATAGAAAACGAGAACAAACAGAGTAAGCTTAAGTAGCTTCATAATTTCATAGATAAAATTCAAATCAACTTACCCTGATTAAACATTTTGAAAATTAAAACAACTTAGATTAATTAAACCTGACAAACATTTATGAGAACATAAAAATTAGTACCGAAATGGTTCATCATATACTTCATGCGCATTAATGATTTCATCAAAAATATTTATTCATATATACATTTTATCGCATCAATACCAAAGTGAATTTTTTTTTACATAATTTTACTTTTATGCAAACATTCTCATGAATATACAATGGGTATATCATATCTTTATAAGGTCAATCCTAAATTTTCATAGCCCGATGAACTATAGTAACATGACTCGGATACTTAGGTAACCCAATCAAACTAAAGATAACCAAAATGCTAATAGAGGCACTGAAGTGCAAATAGAGGCACCGAAGTGCAAATCTCGTACAAGCGCGCATTTTAACCCTATTATCATGCCAACCGTATCCTAATCATTTACTACGTTCAAGCAGGCATTTTAAATGAATTCATCACATTAAGAAATCATAGGCACTTCCACATAAGCAATTCCGCATACAGTAATAATTTACATTCATTCAGAAATTATACTATCATATTTCTCAATACTCAACAGTTCACGACTTAGTCCATACTCACCTTACCTTTCGTTTATAATAATTTAATCTCAGTGAATAACATTTATAATTTCATAATTTCAAGATCTTACATCAAGTAATAAGTACAAAAATATATTTATTAATACACTACAAACTTACCAAAATATGATAGCTATCAACACACGACGACAACTACTCGACGATTTTTCTTTTCCCGCATTTATCAATCATTTGATCTCTTTCTTGATCTAAATATAATAATTTTATTCAATTAACCATTTCAATATCATAAAACATTTAAATTTAAATTTTTACCCTTTAACATCCTTTTACGCTTTTTTCCTAAACTTTTACATTTTATACAATTTAGTCCTTAAATATAAAAAAATTAAAAACTTCACAATTAACCCCTAATATAACAAAATTGAATCCACTAACATCCCAAATAAACTTCCAAAGAGTTGCAGTTTCACAAATTAACATGCTAAATTTTTACATAATTTCATATTAGTCCTTAGATTCAAAACTATTGAAAATTCCTTTACAAAATAATCCTATTTCACAATCAAGTTTACAAATTCATCATTTAACACTAAGAACATCAAAAAAACCATCAATGGAAAGTTTTAAAACTCTTAATAGTTCTACAAATTAGTCTCTGTGCTAGTTAGATTAAGCTACAACGATCTCAAAAATATAAAAATTACTAAAAACATATCATAATTACATACCATGCAAGAGTAAAAAAAGATGATCGAAGCTTTTGAAATCTCATCCATGGTGTTTCGAGTTTCTTAAGTTGAAGAAGAAAGATGATAATGTTTTTTTTTGTTATCATTCTTTTTACTTATTATTATAATTATTAATAACATATAATTAACATATAAAATTAATCAAAATACATCACTAGCCGTCCACATAATCTAATTATGGTTAAATTACCATAAAAAGCCCTTTAAAAATGTTTCTATGCACATTTAACCAATTTTGATCAGTAGCGATTAAGTTTTACGACTTTTATGATTTATTTCTTTTTAATTAATTAACTATCTAAACATTAAAATTTCCAAACCATACCTCAACATATCAATATGATAAGTAAATATTTTTATTAAATATTTACGAGCTCAGTTTATAAAAATGAGGTCTCGATACATAATTTTTCAAAACCACTTGACTTTAAGGACAAACCACTTATACATAATGTGTTCAATTAATAAAAACTTATCAAATCAAAATTCAATATAAATAAGTGTTGGACTTGTGGTCCCAAAACCACTATTTTTGAAACCACTGAAAATGAGTTGTTATAGTAAACTTAGTAAATGATAACAAAATGAAATGGTATGACAATGATATGGTATTGTTTGTGTATATATGTGAATCAAAATAAATGAAGTATGTAAAATTCCATGTGAGTTAGTTAAAAATGAGCCCTGGGGCCGAAACGAATGCAAATGAGTCAATTGACTCCGAAAAAGAGATCGAATGGTAAGTTACAAAGGTAAATGATGTTAAGTGAACATGTTACTAGATGACATGTTGTTTAAGGTATATAATTGTATGTTTGATCATGATTGATATTGAAATTGAATGTGGTTTAAAGATTGGAATTTGACAAGTGAATTGGTTTGTCATTGTTATAGGTTATATGTATTAAAATTTGATGAGAACTGATTGGAATTATAGGACATGAAATGATTGGGTATTAAGTACACATGCATATGCAACTGTATTAAACATTATGTTAACGTTTCTGTAATACTATCTTGAATCATGAAAGTACCATTGAGCTTTATTACTCAATGTACAGTTTGTTTATTTTGTGCGCAAGTACAAGTATTCCTCGAAGCCTTGGCAACTGAAGTCAGCATCTGGATTGCAGTTTTGGATCAACTTAGTTTGTACAACTCTTTTCATTTTGGTTAAATGGCATGTATTTAGGATTACCTTGTTAAATGTTGCAAAAGGTCAAGTTTGTGTAAATGGATTGTGCATATATGAAAATGGTTTTGGTCAAGCATTTAAATGATCCTAATGGTTTGACAATTGTATATTGATCATGTTTATTGATGTTGAATGGGTGATTGGGGCCTTAACATCAAATATTTTTGTTTCATGCTAGGTTGACACCAAGGGAAATGGGAACTTAGTGGACTACCTATGAACTCGCAACTTCATACCCTGAATGTTGCGACATTAGGTTATCATGTCGAGACGTCCTCTGTTTAAGGTCGCAATGTCTACTCTGTTATGTTTTGAAAACTATACAAATTGGTCCTTAAGTTGGGAAGCTTGGTTACTATCTCCAAAGTCATGACACCAAGTTTTGGAAGTTGAGACACCCACTTGAGATATTTTTTGAGGCAAGTGTTTTGAAGTGGCTAGCAAAGTTCCAATGGAAGTGACCACTATGACTAGCACTGTTCTAGAGATGCAACTTGTCTTATTTGTTGGCATGTTTGACAAAAATATTTTGATTATTTTCTTGCATCTTTCTGAGGATAATTATGCAACCAATCTCGTGATTGGAGAAAATACTGAATTAAGCAAGCTTACTTTTCAAGGATTCTTATGTGATCTACTTACCTAATATACTAAGATATGCAATCCAAAAATATATGAGTTAATCTTGTGATTTTTTGCATCTTTATTGTAGCGATAATTGATTTGATCAGATTTGAGTAGACCAAGATGTACTAAAGATTACATTGTGAATATAGATTTGTGCTCTAATTATGAAAGGCTTAGTCAACCTTGATAGATGTTTTATTGTTGAGGAAAGTATTTTGAAAGGGCTTTGGAAGTGTCAACCAAAGTGATCATTACGACTAGCATTACAAAAGAAAACATAGCTTGACTTATTTGGAGTTGGAAATCTTTTCAGCCAAAGCAATTGGGCAATAACTTGAATGATTTTGTGGATGTGTGCTAGCTTATATTTTGAAGATCCATCTTGTAGAGCAACAAATCTTTGAATATTATCGGATCAAATCCTTTGGAATATGGAGATTGGATCGAGACTGCATTGAAGACTTATCTTTAAAAATTCTATGTTATCTCAGACTTTAATAATATATTGTGTATGCTATTTTAGCTATATTTTAGGGGAGTTGATTGGAATTTATCTAGTATATTAGTAAGTCTCAAACTCTTATATGTTTGAAGAGGCTTGTATAGATTTTGTACCAAGAGAGTTGATATAGCACTTATCTATTCATTTAGGAACTTGTATTTGAGAGTACAGAAAACGTTTGTTGCTTGGTTTTATAGCCTAGGTGTTGGAAAAATCTATTTAAGAAAACAACTATTCAATTCTAGTGGAAGTTTAATTTTTTTTCTTAAAATTGAGTTGTTGTGTTATTTATAGCAATAAACCTAAACTAGAATTATATATGTGTTTTGTGCAAGGCGAACTCAAGTCAATCTTGGCTTTCAACAAAACTACATTATTGAGCAACACGAACCAAATTACCAAATAAAAATGATTTATTTACTTTCAATAGGAAAGTAAGTTCTCTCTATAAATCGGTAAAATTCGTAATTCCAAAAAAAAATAGAATTTATTCTTTGTAAATAAATTATCACTACTTTCTAGAAGAATAGCAACATATGAGTGATATGTGAATAGCTCAACTGATGCTCTCTATTTATAGAGAAAAATATAATAGTTCTAGTTGAATGAGTCCTGAATAAATAATATTATTTAAATAAAAAATACAAAATAAATATTATTTAATCAGTTAAGTTAATTAAATTAACCAAATTAATTTCTCAATTAAATAATTTTTTCAACCTAGTTTTAATTTCGTTAAAGTCATAACAACTTTATTGTAATAGATTCTATGAGGAAATATATTTAATTTTCTTATTCAACGAGTTTGTAATGAATATTAATTTAATTCCAACTTCAAAATTAAATTATTTAATAATAAAATAATTAAATAATAACTTGAAAAACTTTAAATTAATTCTCAAGTCATTTCCTTGCTTAGCGAGAAAACACATTCACTATCGATAGTGATACACGCGATCTGTTTCTCTTACTTCTTTGTTTCTATTCATTTCAATCTATTGGTTCTACATGCAATTTTTTTCTAGTTATCTTGAGTTAGTGTAAGGACCAATTGGACATATATAATTAGACATCAAATAATTTATAATTAAGTTTCGGCTTTTCGCCTATTAATAATAACGTTATTTAGTCACAAAGTCATGCCACTAAAGTATCGTGACTGAGCTCTCCTATAACAACCCGTTTTCAGTAAAATCAGAAAAGTGGTTTCGAGACCACAAATCCTAGTCCGGAAGAAGATTTATTTTAAATTTATTTTATGGTCTATCGTATGATAGGAACATCGTATCAAAATTTTGTTAAGAAAATTATATTGATTACATGTTTAATTGATAAAAGGACCAAATTGCATAAAATGAAAAAATTGAGTTCTAGTAGCTATAGGTATCAAATAGCTATGGAATTCAAAATTAGAGGTCCTTATATGAAAAATAGACCATTAAGAGGAGTTAGTAGATAAGTATGATGATTCAAAAATGGAAAATTAAATAAGGAAAAGGAATAAATTGAAGAGATGAAATAATAAAAGATTATACTTTAATTAAATAAGAAATATCATCATTTTATATCATCTTTCCCAAATAAAAATTCATGGAAACCCTAGCTATGGGTATTGAGTTCTGGCAAGCTTATTTTCCTCAATTAGGTATGTATTATTGTCTCGTTTTTAATAATTTTTATGTTTCCGAGATCGTAATAGCTTAATCTAGCTATCTCGGGGATTAATTTGTAAAGTTATCAAAGTATTAGGGTTTTACCATGGATGAATATGTATGAATTATAAAGTTTTATGGTAGAAAATGAAAGGTTGTTGATAGATAAAAAACTTTTTTAAAGTGAATTTTAATGAAATTGTGATTTAGGGACTAAATTGTGAAGATGAAAAATTCATGGAAAAATTCTAAATTTTATGAAATAATGGGTTGTTATTGTTACATGTAAAAATCTGCTAGGCTTGGAATAAGGATTAAATTGCATAAATTTTATTTTTCGAGCCTAAGGATGAAATCTTAATTAAATGAAAGTATAAGGGCAAAATGGTAATTTTTCCAAAGGTGTGAATTGAATTGAATTGAATATGAGTTGGTGTTAAATTCATTTATATAGACCCGGATAGACCAAATACAGAGTTAGAACGAGGAAAAGAGAAGGTACCAGATTAGTACATTACAAATACACGAACACTTGTCGAGGTAAGTTTGTGTAACTAAATTTTGTATATTTATATGTTTGAATTGAATGTTGTATATGTGAATTGTGTAAATTTCATATATATGAAATTGATAATATTCGACAATACCCGACAAATATTAAGTCCCGCTTCAATAAAAGAAATTCGATGGATACAGGGTTATCAAATTGGTTGTGGTCCTGCATGTGTTACGAACACACCACAGCTCGAAAGAGCATCCCGTTATTAGCTCTCATGAGCATCTCGATATTTGGCTCTCACAAGCTTCCCGTTATATGATTCTTGCGAGTTTCCCGTTTATGGCTCTTCGGAGCTTCCCGATAATTGGCTCATCAGAGCTTCCCGAGTAGAGGCTCTTTCATGAGCTTCCTAATTAATGGCTCTCCGGAGCTTCCCAATATTGGCTCACTTGAACTTCCCAATTACGGCTATTATGAGCTTTTCGTTATACAGCCCGAATGAGCTTCCTGTTATATGGCTCACATGAGTTTCCCGTTATATGGATCGAAAGAGAGTTTCCCGTTTAAGTGCTCGTATAAGCATTCCCGAATATGAATTGACGGGTTACAGATTGTACACCTTGTGTGTACTACCGTGTGTCCATCGATATTTTCAATGATTCCACGGGCAAAATCCTGACATGAGAAAATATGAATTCGAAATGAATCATTACCCGTATATACATGAAGTATATGGAATTGATATATGAATACAAGAAGTGGAAAGTTATGAACATGGAAACTTGATATTGTTGACCTCACACATGTTCCTTGACATTTATATGAAATACATGTCTAACATGATTGATGAGGATATGTGCTATGGCTTTTGGCCATCTTGCTTGAGTATGCTTTATAAGCTTACTTTAATTTTGATTAAATGGTAAGTTAAATTCTATTTTATACGAACTTACTAAGTATTAAATGCTTACTCTGTTTTATTTCTCCTGTTTTATAGTATTCGGAAGCTCGTAAAGGTTAGAAATTGGTCGGAGCTACATCACACTATCCTTCAGCTCATTTCGCTATATGTAACAAACTAAATTTTGTTATAATGACATGTATAGGTTGAATTGGGCCATTGATGGCAAGCATGTGTTTTAGTTGTAACTAGCCATTGGAATGGCTTGTGATAGATATGTTTTGGTGAGTATATAAGAGTCTATTATGGTTAGTGTGTGTTTAAAATGAATGAATGATGAAAATCATATAGATATATTGATGAATGGTTGAAATCGCATATTTAGTGCAAAGATGTTTTTACAAGTATTAGGTTAATTTGAAAATAATAAAAACTTGGTCATATGTATTGATATGTCATGCATGATACTTGGTATTGGCTTGATTTGGATGTAGTGTATTGGCTTGTGAATGAATTAAAGTGTGAATGTTGGTGGAAGACAAATTAGGTGGGAACTAATGCTTGAAAATGGCCTATTTTGTCCACTTGGCAAGAGACACGAGTGTGTGTCTCAGTCGTGTGTCATACACGGCCTAACACATGGGTTTGTGATTTGGCCATCTGTCACTTGCATCTTTAAAATTTAAAACAGAATGCTAAAAATTTCTCACATAGCCTGGTACACGGGCGTGTGGCTTGGCTGTGTGACCCCTACACCTATTTAATTCAAGTTATTATGTTCACACGACCTAGCACACGGACGTGTGACTTGGTTGTGTGACTTAAGATAGAGAGCTACACGGGTACGGACACGAGCTGGGACATGACTGTGTTCCCTATTTTGAATACCCACACGGCCTGAAACATGGGAGTGTCTCTTAACCGTGTGAGCCACATGAGCGTGTGTCCCCTACACCTTGGAAAAATTTTGAGATTTTGCGAAAAATTCTCTGAGTACTTGATTTAGTCCTGACTTGTTTCTAATGAATGTTTTGGGCCTCGAGAGCTCTTGCAAGGGAATTTATGATTTGATTTCTGATATGATTGTTTAAATGATATAAATTTTTTGTATTTAAGCTGTAAATTCTGGTAATACTCTGGAACCCTGTTTCGGTGATGAATATGGGTTAGAGGTGTTACATTTATTAGTATCAGAGATACAATTTAGTTGATTCTCGGACTAACATAGCAAGTACGAGTCTAGCTATACATGTCATTATATAACCTGTGATAGTGTGATATCTCCTGACCATTTTAAAACATGTTTTTCATATAGTAATGTCATCCAACCAAGCTGATTTAGAAGAAGCTGAGAGTAATGCTCAAGCTTCAGTACAAAGAGCAGCCTTGAGTAGTAGAAAGCCCGTATCTGAGGGTCGGGGAAGAGAGGCAAAAGAAGCCTTCTTCCAAATGATGAATGAGTGGTTTACACAATTTGTAAGAACAAATCCAACTATTTAACAACCTCCATCCCCTCCTGTTTCTCAATCAATTCTTGATATGTCTCAAGGTACAAAACTTGTTAGAACTGGCCTCATGTTGATAAAATTTGAAAATATGAGGTAGAAGAATTCAGAGCTACAACCGAAGACGATCCAGAAATAGCTGAATTTTGGTTAGAAAATACCATCAGAGTTCTCGATGAATTGTATTGTTCACCAACTGAATGTTTGAAATGTGTTGTATCTCTGTTAAAAGACTCCGCTTACCAGTGGTGGAATACCTTAATTTCAGTTGTACTGAAGGAAAGGGTCACCTAGGAGTTTTTCTAAACTGAGTTCAAAAAAAATATCAGTCAGAGGTTTCTTGATCAGAAACGGAAAGAATTCCTAGAACTTAAACAGGGCCACATGATTGTATCTGAGTATAAATGAAAATTTGTCCGATTGAATAAGTATGCCAGAGAATATATCTCGACTGAAATTACAATGTGTAAACAGTTTGAATAGGGTTTAAATGAAGACATAAAATTATTGGTCGGGATTCTTGAGTTGAAAGAATTTGTTGTACTAGTCGATCAAGCACATAAAGTCGAAGAGCTGAGTAAAGAAAAAAGGCAAGCTGAGATAGAAGCCAAGACTTCAAATAAAAGATTTACGGGAAAGTCTCAATAATTAGCCTCAAAGAGATCGAAAAGATATCATGATCGTTCTACTACCTCCACGAGGTACTCTGGGAGAGGTAAAGGTATTCAACGCTCTAGTCCAAGATCCTAGGCTACATCTGTAGCAAGTGCGGGTAGTGTTAGAAATACCAAACCCAGATGCAAGCAATGTAATAAACTGCATTTTGGAGAGTGTCGTATGAAAGTGGAGCTTGTTTAAGATGTGGTTCCTGTGGCCACTATCTTAGAGATTTTTTGGAGAAAGTTGAAAAAGATATTGTTCAAACTTCAAAGCCGAGCAATACAGCTACCAAAGGTATGGCAAAAGATTCCACTGTAAAGTCTGAAGCACGAGCACCAGCAAGGACATATGTTATTCGTGCATGTGAAGATGCCTCTGCACCAGACGTTATTACTGGTACATTATCTCTTATTGATACTGATATAACTGCTTTAATTTATACTAGTTTGACACATTTATACATTTGCACTAATTTAGTGTTTAATAAAAATTTTCCTGTCGAGTCCACTGAATTTGTGGTTAAGGTATCAAACCCCCTAGGCAGATATGTGATGGTGGATAAAATTTGCAAGAATTGTCCATTAATAATACAAGGTTTTTGTTTCCCGGCTAATTTGATATTATTACCATTTGATGAATTTGATGTAATTCTAGGTATGGATTGGTTGACTCGGCATGATGCCGTGGTAAATTGTAAGCAAAAGTATATTATGTTGAAATGCCAGAATGGTGAAATGATCTGTATTGAATCTAATAAATTGGATGGTTTGTCTAATGTGATATCAGCTATGTTAGTACAGAAATATGTCAGAAAATAGTATGATGCTTATCTTGCCTATGTGTTAGATACTAATGTGTCTGAATCAAAGATTAAATTAGTGCTAGTAGTCTATGAGTATCCTGATGTGTTTCTAGAAGAGTTACCCGGATTACCGCCGGTCAGAGAAGTTGAATTTTCTATAGATCTTGTCCCGAGGACAACACCGATATCTATAGCACCCTACAGAATGACCCGACAGAATTAAAAGAGCTAAAAGCACAATTGCAAGAAATGGCTGACAGAGGTTTTGCTCGACCTATTTTTTCACCATGGGGTGCACCGGTTCTATTTCTTAAGAAAAAAGATGGATCCGTAAGATTGTGTATTGATTACCGACAGCTCAATAAAGTCACTATCAAGAATAAGTATCCATTGCCTCGCATTGATGATTTGTTTGATCAGTTGAACGGTGCCACAGTGTTTTCAAAGATTGATCCCCATTCTGGTTATTATCAATTACGAGTAAAAGACTCGGATGTGCTGAAAACAACCTTTAGAACTAGGTACGGACATTATGAATTCTTTGTGATGCCGTTTGGCTTGACTAATGCACCTGTGGTATTTATGGACTTGATGAATAGAATTTTCAGACCGTATTTGGATAGATTTGTGGTGGTATTTATTGATGATATTCTGGTATATTCCCAAGATGAAAATCAACATGCTTATCATTTGAGAATTATTTTGCAAACTCTACGCGAGAAACAACTATATGCTAAATTTAGCAAATATGAATTTTGGCTTCAGTAAGTTGGTTTTCTGGGATTAGCTGTTTACTATCAGAGATTTGTACAAGGGTTTTCGATGATAGCTTCACTGGTGACACGGTTGTTGCAGAAATATGTGAAATTTGAGTGGTCTGATAAATGGCAGCAAATTTTGACCAGTTAAAAGACCTGTTGACTGAAGCACTAGTTCTAGTTCAGCTTGAATCACGTAAGGAATTTGTTATCTACAGTGATGCATCATTAAATGGTTTATGTTGTGTTCTGATGTAAGAAGGTAAAGTGAGAGCCTATGCTTCTAGACAGCTAAAACCACATGAAAAGAATTATCCGATACATGATTTAGAATTGGCAGCTATTATTTTTGCACTGAAAATTTGGCGACATTATTTGTTCGGTGAAAAGTGTTATATATTCATTGATCATAAAAGTTTAAAGTATTTGATGTTGCAGAAAGATTTGAATCTGAGACAGCACAGGTTGCTTGAATTGTTAAAAGATTATGATTTGGTTATCGATTATCATCCAGGAAAAGCAAACGTGGTTGCAGATGCTCTGAGTAGAAAGTCTCTATTTGCTTTATGAGCAATGAATACCTGATTGTCACTATCTGATGATAATTCAATTTTAGCTGAGTTAAAAGCTAAATCGATGTTTCTGCAACAAATCTGCAAAGTTCAGAAATGTGATAATGAGTTACCAGCTAAGCGGGTACAATATGAAATGACTTATGATTCAGAATTTCAAATTGGACATAATGATTGTCTGTTATTCCGAGGTAGAGTATGTGTACCAAAGAATTCAGAGCTTATACAGAAGATTTCGCACGAAGCTCATAATGGTACTATGTTTGTACATCCGGGGAGTAATAAAATGTATAATGATTTAAAAAAATGTACTAGTGGCTGGGAATGAAACGCGACATTTTTGAATTCGTATCTAGATGTTTGATATGTCAGCAAGTTAAAGCTGAACATCAGGTACCTTCAGGATTGTTACAGCCAGTCACGATACCAGAATGGAAATGGGATAAAATTTCTATGGACTATGTATCGGGGTTACCCTTATCTCCGAAAAAACATACGCTATTTGGGTAATCGTCGATCATTTAACGAAGTCTGCACATTTTATTCCGGTACGTATGGATTTCTCCCTACACAGATTAGCAGAATTATATGTTTCTGAGATTGTCAAGTTACATGGAGTACCAATCTCCATTATTTCTGATAGAGATCCATTGTTTACATCCCAATTCTAGAACAAGTTGCAAGAGGCCTTGGGTACGTAATTACATTTTAGCACTGCATTTCATCCTAAGACCGATGGCTAGTCCAAACATGTAGTACAAATTCTGGAAGATATGCTTTGGTGTTGTATTTTAAAATTAGAAGGCAATTGGGAGAAATATGTCGTTGGTCGAATTCGCATACAATAACAGTTTTCAATAAAGTATTAAAATGGCACTGTATGAAGCTCTATATGGTCGTAAATGTAGAATTCCATTGTATTGGACTGAGCTCACTGATAAAAAGATACATAGAGTTTATCTGATCCGTAAAACCGAAAAAAAAAAGTAAAAGTGATTTGAAATTATTTGAAAGCAGCTTTTGATCGTCAGAAATCCTATGCGGATTTTAAACGTAAAGAGATAAAATTTCAAGTTGGTGACAAGGTATTTTTGAAAGTCTCACATTGGAAGAAAGTTCTTCGGTTTGGTCGTAATGGGAAACTATGTCCTCGATTCATCAGATCGTAAGAAATTATTGAAAGATCGGACCTGTTGTGTATCGATTGGCTTTACCTCCAGAACTTGATAGAATTCATAATGTTTTTCATGTATCTATATTACGACGGTATCGATCAAACCCTTCACACGTTATTTCTTCGACAGATGTTGAAATTTAGCCTGACATGACTTATAGTGAAGAACCAAACAAAATTCTGGACGTGAGACAAAAGAATTGAGAAATAAAAAGGTAGCTTTAGTAAAAGTCCTCTAGCAACGACACGGTATAGTAGAAACTACTTGGGAACCCAAGGAAACAATGAGAAAGCAATATCCGAACCTCTTTACTGGTAAGATTTTCAAGGATGAAAATTTCTTAAGGGGGAGAGTTGTAACAGCCTGTTTTCAGTAAAATTGGAACAGTAGTTTCGGGACCACAAGTCCGAGTCTAGAAGAAGATTTATATTAAAATTATTTTATGGTTTACCGTATGATAAGAATATCGTATAAAAATTTCGTTAAGAAAATTTTATCGAATGCATGTTTAATTGATAAAATGACCAAATTGCATAAAATGCAAAGGTTGAGTTCTAGTAGCTATAGGTATCAAATAGTTATGGAATTCAAAATTGGAGGTCCTTATATGGAAAATAGACCATTAAGAGGAGTTAGTAGATAAGTATGATGATTCATCAATAGAAAATTAAATAAAGAAAAAGACTAAATTGGAAATATGAAATAATAAAAGATGATATTTTAATTAAATAAGAAATATCATCATTTTATATCATCTTTCCCAAATAAAAATCCATGGAAACCCTAGCTATGGGTATTAAGTTATACCAAGCTTATTTTTGCTCAATTAAACATGTATTCTTTTTCCCATTTTTAATTATTTTTATGTTTCTGAGATCATAATAGCTTAATCTAGCTATCTCAGGGATTAATTTGTAAAGTTATCAAAGTATTTTGGTTTTTCCATGGATGAATATGTATGAATTATGAAGTTTTATGGTAGAAAATGAAAGGTTGTTGATAGATAAACAACTTTTGTAAAGTGAATTTTAATGAAATTGTGATTTAGGCACTAAATTGTAAAGATGGAAAATTCATGGAAAAATTTTGAATTTTATGAAATACATGGGTTGTTATTATTACATGTAAAAATTGACTAGGCTTGAAATAAGGATTAAATTGCATGAATTTTATTTTCCGAGCCTAGGGATGAAATCGTAATTAAATGGAAGTATGGGGAAAAATTGTAATTTTTCCAAAAGTGTGAATTGAATTGAATTGAATTGAATATGAATTGATGTTAAATTCATTTATATAGATCCGGATAGACCAAATACGGAGTTAGAACGAGAAAAACAGAAGGTATCAGATTAATATATTACAAATACATGAACACTTGTCAAGCTAAGTTCGTGTAACTAAATTTTGTATATTTATATGTTTGAATTGAATGTTGTATATGTGAATTGTGTAAATTCCATATATATGAAATTGATCACATATCCGACAATGCTCGACAAATATTAAGTCTCATTTGAATAAATCAAATTCGATGGATACAGGGTTCCCAAATTGGTTGTGGTCCTGCATGTGTTGTGGGCACACCACAACTCGAAAGAGCATCCCGTTATTAGCTCTCATGAGCATCCCGATATTTGGCTCTCACGAGCTTCCCGTTATATGATTCTTGTGAGTTTTCCGTTTATGGCTCTTTGGAGCTTCCCGATAATTGGCTCATCGGAGCTTTCCGACTAAAGGCTCTTTCATGAGCTTCCTGATTAATAGCTCTTCGGAGCTTCCCGATATTGGTTCGGTTGAACTTCTCGATTACAACTCTTATGAGCTTCCCGTTATATAGCTCGAATGAGCTTCCTGTTACATGGCTCACATGAGCTTCTCGTTATATGGCTCGAAAAAGAGTTTCCCGTTTAAGTGCTCATATGAGCATTTCCGAATATGAATTGACGGATTACATATTTGTACACCTTGTGTGTACTACCCGTGTGTCCATCGATTTTTTCAATGATTCCACGGGCAAAATCCTGACATGAGAAAATATGAATTCGAAATGAATCATTACCCGTATATACATAAAGTATATGGAATTGGTATATGAATACAAGAAGTGGAAAGTCATGAACATGGAAACTTGATACTGTTGGCCTCACACATGTTCCTTGACATTTATATGAAATACATGTCTAACATGATTGATGATATGTGCTAGGGCTTTTAGCCATCTTGCTTGAGTATGCTTTATAAGCTTACTTTAATTTTGATTAAATGGTAAGTTAAATTCTATGTTATACGAACTTACTAAGCATTAAATGCTTACCCTGTTTTATAGTATTCAGAAGCTCGTAAAGGTTAGAAGTTGGTCGGAGCTACATCACACTATCCTTCGGCTCATTTCGGTATATGTAACAAACTAAATTTTGGTATAATGACATGTATAGGTTGAATTGGGACATTGATGGCAAACATGTGTTTTAGTTGTAACTAGCCATTGGAATGGCTTGTGATAGATATGTTTTTATGAGTATATAAGAGTCTATATACGGTTGATGTGTGTTTAAAATGAATGAATGATGGAAATCATATAGATATATTGATGAATGGTTGAAATGACATATTTAATATAAAGATGTTCTTTTAAGTATTAGGTTAATATGAAAATAATAAAGACTTGGTTCTATGTATTGATATATCATGCATGATACTTGGTATTGGCTTGATTTGGATGTATTTTATTGGCTTGTAAATGTATTAAAGTGTGAATGTAGGTGAAAGACAAATTGGGTGAGAAATAAGACTTGAAAATGGCCTATTTCGTCCACACGGGTAGAGACACGGGCGTGTGTTTCACCCGGCCTAGCACATGGGCGTGTGATTTGGCCGTGTGTCTCCTACATCTTTAAAATTTAAAATAGAATGCTAAAAATTTCTCACACGGCCTAGCACACGGGTGTATGACTTGGCCGTGTGACCTCAGTTAGAGAGTTACACGGGTACGGACACGGGCTGGGACACGACCATGTGCCCTATTTCGAATGCCCACACGCCCTGGCCACACGAGCGTGTGTCTCCTGCACCTTGGAAAAATTTTGAGATTTTGCAAAAAATTCTTTGAGTACCCGGTTTAGTTGTTTCTAATGAATGTTTTGGGCCTCGAGAGCTCTTGTAAGGGACTTTATGATTGATTTTTGATGCGGTTGTTTAAATAATATGAATTGTCTATATTTAATTTGTAAATTCTGGTAATGCTCTGAAACCCTGTTCCGGTAACAAATATGGGTTAGGGGTGTTACATCTCCCTTATTATATACCATTAGGAAAGCTACTTAGTAAGTGTTCATCCAATAACCTTTTCATAAGTGTGTTACCCTCATAAGGTATCTTTAATCTCTTTGGGTTAAATTCATTCTCACATATGATCCTATTTTATCTCATAGTAACCATTACATCTTCCTTAATGAAAAGTGAATTACTATCAAATAGTAATTAAATCATTTATTACAAAGACAAATGATTCGTGATCACATTTTACTTTTCATCTATCATATAATGTCGATGAGAGGATTTCATTTACCTTTCGTTGAGGTATGAATTCTACTATTGTGGAATGGTGCTAGACACTGTAGAAGTCGTATACTCAAAGTACCAACTTTCAGTTTCTTATCTATTTGAACTTAAGTTTTTATTTACATCAAATTATATGAGTCACACGTACATAGTCAATCATCCACTCAAGATATTACGTCACACTATGAATGTCACAAGTGAATAAATCTATAAACGGATCTAAGATCTATTCTACTTGGCATATATCCAATAGACTGTCAATTTAGTCAGTCATATCTATATCTTTATCTTCTGGAAGTCATCCGTTCCAATACCCAAGACAAGGTATCTCCCCAATGGGACTTAATAAACATCATATTAGTCTTTCAATCGACTTGCTTGTTTCCGATTAAACTAATGACATGTTTATATTATCTACTAATGTAAGTTTTATTTTCGTATTATGATTCGACCACGTAATAACGCTTAGTATTAGTTAAACGTTAGATAATCAGTGAGCCAATATTTGCTTCCATTTTGCTTTACATGCAAAATCCAGTAAGAAAAATATACAAAAGATATTAATGTAATTAATGAATCTTTTTTTAAACCAATTTCTTCAAAAAATATAAGTATGCATAGATGAAAATACTACATTAAGAGCACTAAATCTCAACACTAAGTTCTCAAAGGGAGCTTAAGAACTTAGAAGTGAGTGATCTATACTTTTAGATACAAAAGTGAGGTTGTTGTGCTAGAGTGTCATAAGGACTTAATTCGCTTGTTGTATTGAGATTAAAGATAGTGAATTTTCTTATCGAGCTAAGCTCAACAAACATAGGGAAACAAAATTACGTAAACAATTTTGCATACCCTATTTTTCTATTGTGTTTATCACAGTGTCGGCTGAAATACCCACTTCCACAGTCACTTTGACCACCACTTACACACACTGTTTTTCGTGAGGAATTATCGACCTTAGTCTCCAACAAAATCATAGCTCGAGGAAATAGTAGATAGCATTCTCTCCTTAGTATTGTCTAGATTATAAATATGGAACATGGTCATGAGTCATTTGTCTAAAACAAATAATTTCATCATTATCATTAGAGAAGATGCAATAGAGACCACGAGATCAAAATGAATTGAAGTAATTGAGCACATTTAACCTAAAGGGATCAGAAATATCCTACGAGGATAACACATAGATGAAAAATGTCATTTAACTAAGGCTTGACAAAACTATATTTAGTAATGATATATACTCAGGAGTTTAGTAATCATACTTCTACTGAATTGACTCCATGACTAAATAACTCAAACACACATATAATTATTCCAAATATTTCGTTTACTAAAATCATCGCAATATAAAAAATTCCAATAACATTTCTTAAATTATTAGCAAGAATTTCCGAAGAAAAACTTAGTGGGAATCCATGTACCTATCCCCCAAAATCTGTAAAATGGAAATATATATCTTCTGGGTTTTCTCCTTTAACTAGTTGAATGAGAAGAATGAAATTGTTAATGGATGATGGGTCACATGAATGAGATATAGATTCGTACCCATAATTTTGATGTTAGCTCCTGGATTAGACCTCCACAGATCAAGTAGAGTTCTTTCCGTAGCATTGAAACAAACCGACCTTTCGCCAAAGAACTTCTTGACTAGATAGAGATCATGGTTTATGTCTTCAGTTTGTATCTCCTTTAGTTCCTTCTTTATTTAAAATATATGTTGAAACACATTCTTTGAGTTTTATTTCTTTTAAGATTTCCTAGCATCTTTGACTTATAAATAAAATAGTTTGACAACCTTTGTAGTTGTGTTTTTGTTCATCAATAAAATTCTATTTTAAAGTTTTCCTTTTCTCCAGATGTTTAAAGATTCATCCTAATTTAAATACTTGTTGACTTATCAACTTATTCTCACTGTTAATTAGAGAGATGGTAAGACGCATTCAATCCTTTATTTCAGTTTTGTTAAATTTATTTTCTTGTATAAGTTTGGCATCGATAACCCTAATAAAAATGGGCATCAAACAAGGACATTACTGAATCCTTTTGCTTTGAGAAGCAATGAAACTGGGATGACGTCAAAGGATATTATTAGCAGCCCAATGTGCAAGTTGCCAAGAAGCATGGAAGATAAAAGCAAAGCAGTAAAGAGACATAAGAAGGCAAAGGCAAAAGGCAAAGGGGGGCATCCCTCAACACACATTTCTGATCTTTTGTGTGTGTATTTCTTTTCAATCGTGTGTCAGAGAAGACCCAATGGGGCGGTGGGTGCTGCTAATTATTTTATGCTTCACATTTCCACGTTAACCCTATACTCCTTACGTGTCCAGACCCCATACATTCCCTTCCACACTTGGGTTCCCCTTTTCTCAATAATATCTTCACAACTGGCATTTCCTTATCGTGATCACAGATTCCTTATTACCTTCCTAACCATCAATTTTACACTACGATTTTGAAATTGGTATTCATCCAATGTTTTAATCAATCAATTCAGTTTAATGAATTTTAAAACTTTAAGTCCTTCCTTATAAATTAATGTAATACATATATAATTAGTATTTTCTCTGTATCTTTACATGTTGAAGTAGATTTCAATCATTCCATTAGATTTTAATTTATGTCAATTAAATTTATTGAATTTCTTAAGACATAACGATTTTTTAGTCCTTCAATTTTAAAAAATTATTTTAGTTCTATATTTAATTATTTTGAAAATTAATCTTTAGTAATTTTGCTGTAAATTATTATATGGATTATATATCAATATTTAATTAATTTTTTTAGAAATTAAAAGATAAAAAACAAAAAATTTAATGAGAACTAAATAATGTATTTTTATTATGCTATTTATTAAGTAGATTAAGGGTGGGCTTGGATGAGCGATTAGGTGGGGTGCAGTGCGTTTAGCCTACTTTTTGTCTCATGCTATAATATCTAATCTCACCGCCACCGTTATTTTTACACTAACCACAGATAAATGCACCATCTATCCAAACTCACCTAAACTTAATTATCTTTCTAGATAAGTTGATAGAAAATTGATGTGACCACATATAATATCGTGTCACCGTCATATCAGTGGAGTATCCAATTCATGTTTTTTTTTTTTATCTTTTCATCCTTTTAGCCCATTGACTCAGATATTATTAGTGATTTTCTGTTTTTCATTTAATCAAGTGGACAAACAATTGAATTTTTCTATTCTCAAGATAAAAATGTATGTAAATATAAAATAAAAAGTTATTTAACATTAAAATTCTCAATTAACTTGATTTCAATTCAAATTATTTGTCACTTAAATCAGTAATTTATTGCTAAATTTTATCATTTATTAGAAACATTGTAAGTCAATATTTGTATGTTTTTAATTTAATTAATTATTTGTGCTATTTATAATGTTTGTAATTGAATTGTTTTGAGTAAATACAACATTAATTTAGTTAAAAAATTAAAAAAATTAAAAGCAATAAAATTTATTATAAATAATTATGTTGTTAATAAATTATAATTAGCTTTTTAAATTAAATAGTTTAAGCATAATCTCAAACAATAACAGTTATAAAATAAGAAAATTTAATTTTTATGTTAAGAAAGATGGGGTTCCAAAGCATGCATGCCGTTTTTTAGGTAATGTAGCTTGTGCTTTCCCCTTTTGGATTGGAATATATAATATTGAGAACAATAATGCTATGCTCTCTCTCTCTTAGTCATGCGAAAGTGACAAGAAACGATTTGATTGATTTGATTGAATGCTCTCAACATATTAAGGGTTTTAAGTATTTTTAAGTTGATATTTGATTTTTTTATTCAAATTCATTTTTGAATTGGCGATTGGATGTTGTGCGATGCATTTAGCTTATTTTTTATCTCACGCTATAGTATCGTTATAGTATCTAATCTCACCGCTACCGCTGTTTTTATACTAATCGCAAGTAAACGCACCGCCCATCCAAACGCACAATTAGTATAAGAGTAGAGGCGAAATCAAAAAATTTTTAAGGAGTCAAAATTAAATTATAATTTTATGGTGGTAAAAATATAGTTTTATTATTTTAATAATTTATATCTTTATAATTTTTAAAAGATTAAATTAAATTTTTATACTTTTAAAAGAGCAAACATGTAATTTTACTTTTATCAATTTAAAATTTTTAAATGAAAAAAAACCATTTTAAGGGGTCGGGCCTTCTAGCCCCCTAATTTCGCCCCTATATAAGAGTAAGTATTCGATATAATAATAGTATATTTTTTATTTCATAAATATTTTTAAAAAATTTATATGTGTTTATTTTTTTAATATTTTATTATACCTTTAGAAAATATTTATCAACCCTTTAACAATATTTATGAAATCTAAAAATTTCATTCTTAATATACCAAATATTTTCCATTTTTACAACTAATGACTCTTACATATGACACAAATCTCATGTCATCTATTAATTTTGTCATATTAGAAAAAATTAAAATATATTTAAAATATTTTATATTTTAAAAAGTTAAAATTATGAAAATTTAAAAACTTTAAAACATATTTACCAACAAAGAATTTTGTTTTCCAGAATTTTTAGAGTTTTGAAATTTATATAGTTTTAAATTTTTAAATTTTATTTTTTAAATTATCTGTAATTTTCTAATATTTTAAATAATTATTTCTAATTTCATAATATTTATTTCTCTAGAAACCTTGAATTTCTTTTTATTTTTAGATTTTTAACAGTTTTAGATTTTTTTAATTTTATAAATTTAAAATTCATTTTACAGTATAAATATTTAAATTGATTTTTTATACAACTAAACTAAACAATTACATTACAACGGGGAGAAGGGAGAAGAGTTTACAAACATAGGTATCAAACCCCTAAAATGAAAAATTCCTACTTTAGACCCTAAAAATTTATAAAATTATAAGTTAATATATGATAAAATTATAGTTTAATCTCAAAAATATTAAAATTTTGATTATGTCCTTCTGAAAACCATAAAATATATATCAATACAAAATAAAATTACATTTTGACTCTAATCAAAATATACAACTTAATCTCGTCTCCTAAAAAATTTCTCACTTCACCACTGGATTGAACTCTAAATCTCGTGCCAATAACCTAAAATTCACATAATTTTGCAGGAAGTGTAAGATGAAATGTAAAAATGACATTTGTGTAGCATGTACAAGTTCATACCATTTGGTGCGTAAAAAATCATTGGTTGTTAAAACACCACATGGTTACATTTTAAAGAAATTAAAAGATGAATAACAGAAATCAAATTCAAGCAAAAAGAATCAAATATTTTGGCCAAGGACAGCTTGAATCTTCCACCGTGCGTCTTAGCTCTGCAATATTTGGCAAACATACAGAGACAACCACCCACAGTACGCAAGCATCTTTATCCAAACTTTATAGTTGTTCATCAATTTAACGAATAAAAGAAAAAAATATCTCACCGTGGTGGACTTGAGTACTGTTTCTTAAGCTTTCAAACCTTCATCATGAATGGCTTGTGTTATGGGGTGGGAAGTTGTTGATTACATGTTGCTATTCTTTCCTTACTTTGAGGGAATAATTTAGGGAAGGCTTTGTCTTGTCTTCACTTATCAGCGGTCACATCCACAGAGCATTAAATGCTTACTTTCATACAATGAGTTTGGATGTTAGTCAACGTGTCAATGCTTTTATCTTACTCCATTCAAATTCATTTAAATTATCGAAGTAATTACCTACTGATTGCCCAGCCCTTTGTCGGCATCTTAAATTTGAAGTATCAAATTTTGTGATTGTAGTTTTTCTCGTTATTTACATTCATGTAAGAATAATTAAGGAAAATAATGGTAAAATGTGTTGTATTTTCAGGAAGAAAATTTAATTTAAGTGAATTTTGAATGAATTAGTTAATTTACCATTACTTCAAACTATTATTTAAATATGTGGTTAGAAGAGAGTTTGGACAGATAACTAAACAGAAACAAAAACAAAGAAGGTAAAGAGAGATTTGCAAACAATCATTTGTTAACACAATTGCTGTAAAATCTCCTTCAATGAATCGTTTCATTCCGGAATTGATCCATCCATCTATTGGCTAAAATGCAATTTACCCTTACACCAAGAAGTATTTGTAACCCCAATAGCTAATCCCAAATTGTTACAACTATTCACCCAAACCTCACTTACAAATGTTTAATCTCTCACAAGGAATGTCTACTAATTGAGTGCGAAATTACAAATAAAAATAATTTGAAATAATAATGCAATTCAACACAGCATTCTCCCAAAAGGTGCATCTTCACATACAAATCAATTGCCAATTTATAGGCTTAATATGAAAATTTTAGTCGATCAACACAATCCAAGATAAATACAACTTTATTAGTATACAAAATTGTATAAATAATCTTCAATCTTATCCAAAGATATAGTAGGATTAATCCTCATAAAATCTGCACATAAATTTGCTAAGATAAGGATAAAGGATAAGCATAAGTTTTATCTAAAAAGCTGAGTCAATCGCAACTTCCTTAAGGGCCCATTCGGATAGGTGGTGCGTTTACCTACAATTAGTGTAAAAACAACGGTGGCGATGAGATTAGATATTATTGCATGAGACAAAAAGAAAGCTAAACGCACCGCACTGGAGGTAAACACCTATCCAAAAGGTCCCAAAGACTCCAACTTATATTTGGACTTGAAGGCAAAATAAAACACATTCATAGAACATGTCCTTGAAGTCCATTTACTAACGGTAATCATATATGAAAAGGCCTAAGTAAAAAATGTCAACATCTAAAATCACCTAGGCTGAACAGGTGTTTAAACAACCTGTGTTCAATCGGGTGTTTGAACAACCATCAAGTCATCAGTGCTAAATAGCCTTGGTCCTAACAATCTTCCCCTTTGACTTTTGGAAAAACATAAGCAAATGGTATATGCCCCCTATTAACATCTCATCAGATCATAATGGATATAAAAAAGAAGATTGAATAAAGTCTGAACATGGACAATATATCAACATTAGCAATTTCCAACAACCTCTAATACATAAGATCAATAACATCGGTGTTTGTCGCCAAATGTGTGAACGTTTGACTAAAAAATACCACATCAAAATATATAAAATTAAGTAAATAGTGTCTGCAAGCATACGAGTCAAATTTTAATATAGTAAAGTGTTACAACAGAACACATGGAAGTATTCTGAGGATCACACCTAAGAGAGGACGAATTAAATAAGAAATCTACTTCTACAATAGTAAGTCTAAACAATAATAATTAAACTTATATTATGATAAAAAATAAAATAGATAACAAGCATAAACTAAATTAAATTATCAAAAATAGACAAACAACTAAATCAGGTTAACAGATAGAATGTTAACTCATTTCAGTGGTTGTAGTTAACATCAGAATTTGAGTTTAAATGGAATTAACTATTAATTAACTAGTATTACCTTTCAACCTCTACTAATTAACTAATTGACAGGTACTCGTTTATCTCTCTACCTCACTTTCCTCACAGGGGTAAATTATTATTTACTCGAAAAACTTATCTCCTGACCTCATTTAACCTAGATTACTTCCTAAGGTCGTCAATCCTAGGGTTTAGGCACACATAATTTAAAATCAGTTAATTCCTATGGGAAACCCATATTCCTTCGTTAACTACTCTCACACCCACTCGTTAATCTCCCTAGAGACTTAGTCTCTCATGGGTCTAGATGTCATAGCTCTTAGATTTAATTTAAACATGCAAAAGAACACAAGTAAACTAAAGTAAGAGAAAGGGTTAAGAAATTGCTCAATTGATTGAATCAAATATGCTTAGAGTTGCGTAATCTCTTTATCATTAACTGATCTTGATGTTTGCAAAAGAACAATAAAAGAAATTATTGAATAATTTAATAGAAAAGACTTAGGTTCAAACCGAACCTAGCCGAAAAGAATAAAGTGTTTATAACATAAAATAAAACCTAAACCTACTAACTAAGACTCCGAAAGGCTTGGTTACATATTAGGAATAACCTTTTTATTTATAAATGATGTTTAGAAACTGTAATTAGGTCTATTATAGGTCATAATCTTGAAAATTATTTGATTGCACGAACGATTTTAGCCTTTTCAAGTCTTGTGCCCCACATTCAAACTTGTGTCGCGACACGACACTGATTTCCGAAGCTTAGAGTTCCAGTTTCTCATATTACGTCTCGAAAAATTTGTGCTACACTCGAGTGTCGTCCATAAGGTTGTTGAGCTGCTAAATACATATCTTGCACACTTAATTCAACACATTAAAACTATCTAAGGCCCGAATTGGCTTAATAGGCAACTAACATCAATTTTTGTGTAAAAATGCTTACTTTGCAAATAATTAAACCTAGACTATGAAAGTTGAAAATGCGATAATTAAACATAAAACGACTAGAAAATAAGCCTCTTAATTGCTAAAATGTACTAAAACTACCACCATGTTTGGTGGCAAGCCAAATACCCTGACACTTAAGTTTTTTATTATTCTCAAGCAAACAAAAAGAAAATAAAGACAAAAAATAAGCATGCACAAAAATGTACTTGAGCAAGCTTGGCACACGAGATTGGATCGGAGCATTAACACTAGGAAGAAAAACAAAATATTTTTCTTTGTTCATTTTCTTTACTGAACCTAAAGCAAGAAAAGGGTTTCAAGCTTCTTTACATTCAATCCTTGGATTATTAGGTAATTTCACGTTATTTTCTTGTAATTTTTTTATTTTTGATTTCTTAGGATCATGGTTTAGCTATATGTATACCAATTTGTAAAACTATTAAAGTTTTCAAAAGTTACCATTGTTGATTTTTTGAAGCTATTGGTACTAAATTGCTAGCTTTTAAGCTTAGAAATGAAAAAAAAAGACTAGTTTGTGAACTTAGGGACTAATGTGTGTAAATTTCAAAATTAATGTTACATTTTTGTAATTATAGATAATAAAGGGTTATAGAAGGGTTTAATTGAGATCAGTTTTGAAACTGAAGCTCAAATTTGAAATTTATGATAATTTTAGTTTTAGGGACTAAATTGAATAAATTGCAAAATTTTAGAAAGCATTCACAAAGTGAAATTGAACTATCATATACATGTAATAGGATGTTATAAGGTATTTATAATAGATGAATTGAAATCAATTATCGTATAGATCAAGATTTGAATCAAATGGAGGAAAATCGGGGAAAAGGAAAAATTATGGATTAGTCCTCGACACTGTGGTTGTTGTTGTTTTTGTTAAGTAAGTTCATTTGGTAGGGTTATATTTAATCATTATATGTACTTAAATTGTGAATTTGTGTATGTGTGAATGTAATTTGAACTGTTTACGATTTGGTACAAAATGTGATATATGGACTGAATTGTAAATGAATGATTATATGTGCTAAATGTGTCTGAATGAACATAATAAATGATAGGATACGACTGGCATGCCAATAGAGTTAATTCTGTGCTGGTACAGATATATATAATGGTACGATGTATGTGATTGTACGGAATTTATTACTGATTATATCAGAGTCTAACATTTGTTACAGATTGCCGAGTTTTATATGTCTCTACGGAGATCGTGGTGTGGTAGAGGGACATGTTATTACAAAATTATATGATTGCTTACGGGCTTTTTAATTCAATTCCCTGGTGTGGTGTAGTTACATGTGTATTTGAATTTGTTCATTAGTGTTCATCAGGCTAAATAGTTATTGAATGAATTAAGTTGAGATAAAATGGTATGAGCTTGATATGAAAATGGCTAAATGTTATATTCATAATGAGATTGGTATTGAAACATTGTTTATAAGTGACTTAGAATGTCATATGTTTGAATTGCTATACAATATGGTTATATGTTAACTCACATTGTTCAAATGTGCTTTGTCATTGATGTGTGTCCATGTTACTAACTAAAAGTATGACAAAGGCAAGTGCACTTATCGGTAAATAGCATATCTACGATGAGTAAAGATATCGTATCCACGAGGACTAAAAGTACTAGTAATTACCGTTTTCCTATTATTTAGGCAACAAATTGGAGTGATTGGTTTAAACTAAAATTACTAAATTAATTTAACTAAAAAACTCAACAGAGAATAAATTAGGAAAATAATTGAATAATAACCAATGAGAGAAACAATACCTAGGAAATAATCCACCTAGACTTCATATATTATTATGAATTTGAATTAAATGATTTATTCACTTGGTATCTTGATTCGTAGAAATCCCTAAATTATGCTAATATCTCTTTCGAGAGTAAGAGCAACTGACTCTAGGTTGATTAATTGAAATTTCTTTCTAATTGAGACCCTTATTGTCGTATTAACTCGATCTATGGATTCTCTTATTAGATTTGACTCTAATTCGGTATATTTATGTCGTCTTATTTCTAGGATTGCATGCAACTCCACTCAATTATGCTAAATCTACTCTTAAACATGAACTTTTCCTTCTTTAATTTAAGTACATTAAACATGAATTAATATCCCGAAAATATTAAAACAAGAGATAAGCACACATAACTGAGAACAAGAATCACGTATTTATCGCGTAAAATAGAAATCAAATAATAGAATTCATCATAGGGTTCATCTTCTCTAGGTATCAGGGAATTAGTCTATAATTGTGAATAAAAACATCTCAAAGTCAAAATAACCACAAGAAATAAAGAAACTCATAAAAACTTCAAAAGTAATTAAAAGGAGGTCTTCAATCTTGATGGAAATTTGCTTTAGAGTTGGCTCCAATGGTGTTCTTCGAGTTGTTTCATTCAACAATCTCTAATGGTTCCCTATTCTCTTCTTATATTTGGTATTTATAGACTTTAGAATGCCCAAAAAGCCTAAAAATTACATTTTCCACGTGTTTGGGATACAAGTCGCAAAATCGACACGGTTTGGCACATGGCCGTGTGTCCAACTCGTGTGGCTTATACGGCGGTGTGTTCAGCCCGTGTGGGAAGGCTTAGCCCTTATGGCTCTTAAAATCTGCTATTTTTGTCTGATTTTTGCTCCTTTTGCTCCCAAATACTCTCCTAAGTATAGAAACATGAATTTAAAGGACTATGCGCATAAAATTCACTAATTTGCATAAATAATCATCTAAAAACGCATTAAGAATGGGACTAAAATATGTTACTTTTATCAATTATCAAATATCCCTATACTTAAGAGTTTTCCTGTCCTCAAGCAAAATCCTCAACTCATATTAATGTTAATCTTTCCCAACTTGTAATTCTCATCAATAATGTCTCAAAATAATTCGCAAATAATTATGCATTGGCAATTCAACTAAAAGGGCACTAAAGTTTCAAACAATCCAAGCTGAATTTTTTAAAGCACGATAGCATAGGTGGCTCCCCTTATTTAAGTAATTACCCTTAATTCAAAAACAACAAGAATTGACATCCTCACTAAAGATTCACTCAAAGTGTTTAAGTTTCAAGAAATATGCACTCAACAGTCGAACAAGAAATGTCATTACCATAAGCTTGCTTGAAAATCAAATCTCCACCACTAATGATATGACACACCAATCAAAAGGTTTTTAAGAGGTTGTAACGAGGCTTAGATTAAGGCTGTGGAAAAAGGCTAGAAAAGCTGGTTATAATCGAGATCAAGTTGATAAATTATCAAACTAGAAAAAATAAGCAATTGCTGAATTAAAGAAAAGTTCATCAATCAATACTATTCAAGAAAAAAAATGAGCTTCTCAATAAAAAATAAAATTAACTGTTCAAGCTCAATCAATAAAAAATTAATCAATATATATATTTAGAACAACAAAATAAAGTCAACAATTCAAATAAATGAGCATAGTTAGGCAACTAACCAAATCAAATTTCAACAAAAACGGGAGTCAATAAAACGGGAAAGAGACACAATGAAAAAATGGGTTATGGGTTAACATTGACGGGTTAATCAAGAAAATGTGCGTTAGGTTCAACAGGGTTCACTAAGGGATAATTCAATAGGTAGGCTTTTTACAGGTTAAGTGGGTTAAAACCTAACTGCTTCTATCATCTAAGTATATCAAATTAAAGGTGCGGTCTCGACGTGCATAATCAAAGCAAGTTCTAGAATAACAAATCAAGTTCTAGAATAACAAAAAATTATGGTTTTGTTGTCAAACTTGCAAATTTAAAACTTCAAGATAATACCTCAGTTTAGGGAAACAACCTAAAATTTTTATTTCTGAAAAAAATACTTATCATGCTTGACTTTTTCATGTCTTAAAGTTTAAATCAACAAATGCAGAAATATCTACAAATTAATCAAAAAAACATCAATAAACATCTCAAACTGACAACAATCCAGTCTAATAGAAGTATGAGAAGATTACTTAAATACAATAAATAATTCAGAGATTTTCTAATAATTATATAAATAATCTCCCCACACTTAAGATGTACATTATCCTCAATGTACAAACAGATATAAGCACAAAATATGAAGAATATCATAAGAGAGGGAGAAAATTGAAACTGCCCTGAATATGGATGAAATCGCCAGAATAGTGGAAACCGAAATTGTAGGCAAATGAAAATGTAATGTATGGTTCCAAGCAAACTAATAAAAAAATAAACACAAATAATGAAGAAGATTAAGAGGTTACAAACTCAATTAGAAAAACCCATAAAAATAAAAACATAGTTCGAAAGAAGATAAAATAAAGAAGTCTCAAAAATAAAAATAAAACAACTAAAAAATAAAAATAAGGCTGAAAAGAACAAAAATAAAACCAACGATCTTCATTGTGAGAGGCACTGAGATCGTGAGACGCTGGTTCAGAAGAAGAAATGTGGAGATGCTGATAGATCTACTGCAAAGTCCCATCTATACTGTCAAACTGGTCAAAACTGTGCCACTCGAAATGAGTGAACCACTCGAAGAGGTTCGCTAAAGTAGCAGTAGGGGAAGTAGTAGGGTGACTCTGAGGTGGATGAGGAGGTGTATCCTCATGGTGGAAAGGAATATCATCAGTGAAGTTATCATGCTCATCCTAAGGATCAAAATGAGATAATCGGTATCGAGGAGGATCCATTCTATACAACCGCTCGATCATCCTCATATGACTCATACTTGATAATCCCTGCAGGTCATCTGTCCAACTAGTGTGAAGGAGGAGGATGCTCATCTGTGTTGAGGAGGTTGAAATGTTGTGCGAGGTGAGTCACGTAAGGGCCTAAGAAGATAAGACCCTTTCTACTACATTTTGTCTGATGGCGGCAAACAAGGATGATGAAGTAAGCAAGATCGAAAATGCGCCCCATCACCATACTCTAAAGGAAATGAACGTCGAATGTACCAACGACCCCAACGCTCTTTCTTTGATCGGTTAATGTGTGGACCAATATAGTGCAAGGCCAGATGTAGGGAAGTAGCCTTCGGTTGACTCGATTCATAGGGCATCATACTAGCCGCAAGCTCTGTCCAGCATAGAGACAAAAAATATGGATGTGTCGGTATAAAGCAAGGAACCCCTCAGCACTCATGAACTCCTCAGTATAGAGTCCTAAGGCAACTCTAAAGTCTATGACTCTCAGATGACGCATTGTACCATCGAGTCTGAAAGAAATAGTGCGTGACTCATCATGGCTCGACATCATGTACTGTAAGAGGAATATCGAATAGAACTCGAGGGTAAGCTCTGAGTATGTGGGTTCAATGATGAAGAAAAATCGGTCCCATGGGGTTGTAGCAATCAGTGTGCAGACTCTACCAGCTAAATAAATCTACTCTAAAGCCACCCAATGAATACAAAAGCCTAATCCCAGTGGTCACTGTCGGAGATGCTGATATAGGTCCTCTTGATGACCTTGTGAAAATTATAGACACGAATGGCGTGCATCGGTGGAAGGTCCTGTGGAAGAGGTTGCACTTGGAGTCTTTCACTTTTTTGAAGTGGGGAAGACGACCTTAAATTTCCATCTAGTGTTTGTCATGATGTACCTAAAAAATAAATAACCAAACAACTATTCTAGCATTCAACATAAAAGCACAAATCAACACAATGGATCAGCTCAAATAACCACAAAACGAAAGTCAAACCAACTAAAATCCAGAATCACAATATCGAACATTCAGCTAAAAATATTTGAATCCAAACTTCACATAAAAGAAGCATTAAGACTATAATAATAAATAATAATAATAGAAAACACAATTCTAAAATAAGTCTAACAATAATCCCAACTTTCTAAAAACTAATACCACTTAAAAGTATAAAAATAATAAAACTCAATAATAATAATTAAAATGATGAGTGAAAAGAATAATAAATAAAATAAAAAGAAATAAAAAATACATAAATAAAATAAGTGAAGGAGAAAACGATGGTTGTTGGGGACGCTCGCGACGGAGATGCACACGGCGGTGGTCGACGGTGAAAGGACGACGACGGGGATGTGTGGGATGGGGGATAGACTTGGTAAGAAGCAGATAGGGGTGGCGGCTTGCCTTCAGGGAGAAATAAATATGGCGGCTTGTGCGTGAGTGGTGGACAGACGAGGGTGAAGGGGGTGAAGGGGGAAAAGGAAGGAGAAAGGGGAAGGTTAGGGGCAGGTTGCAGCATTGAAGGGAGAATGGGAAAGGGAAGGAAAATCGAGGATGGTGGTGTGATGAAGGGAAGAGGGGACATTTGTCGAGGGATAGAAGAAAAGAAAGGAAAGAAAGAAGGGTTAGGACACAACTGCGATGGGGAATGGGATGAAAGGCGTGAGGAAGGGATGGACGAGGGTGTTCAAACTAGAAAAAGGGGGAGTTGATGAGGGCTAGGGTTTGTGTGGGAAAGGATTAGGAGGAATATGACAAAACAAAAGGGCATTAGGGTTTTATAGGGACACAATCGTGTTTAGAACCATGTTGGGCCACACGGCCGTATCACATACCCGTGTCGAGCTTTATTAGTCTGTGTACAATTCAAAATTTAAGCCCAATTTTCACACAGCCTCAGACATGCCCTTGTGCCTAGGCCATTTGTGATCTTCCTTCGCTTCTCTCACGCCCGTGTGTGAGGCCGTACGGGGCACATGGTCTCACGCACACCCATGTGACAAGTCGTGTCTTGCACACGGTTGTGTCTATGGCTCGTGTAACTCATTGACTTGTAAATAAATTTGAAAAATTAACTTCAATATTCACACCTTAGGTCGTGTAACCATAGAAATTGGAAAAATTAAGTCCCAAGACTCATACGACCCAGGACACGCCCATGTGTCCAAGCTGTAAGACCTACATGGCCATGTCTTCAAACTGTGTAACTCTCTATCATTTGCTCCAACATGAACACGGCCTAGGACATGCCCATGTGTCTAGTTGCGAGGCCTTGTAACTCACTATAGAATACCCGATTGTGCACACAGCCTGGGATACGCCCATGTGTCCTGGCCGTGTGGTTCAAAAACATTTTTTTAAATTTTAGTTTAATTAATTTTAAATTAACATGCAATAAGATTAAAAGAATTAACAAAATTTAAACACTCAAGTTTCTTCCCGAAAAGCACTTATTTAGAGTCTAAGCTCGACTTTACCTTAGTCGCCGACAATTATGGTGGTTCTCGAAGCCGAAACTTTTATTTCTTGTTATCAATTTTAATATCAAGATAACTTCTGAGTCGAGTACTGTTTAGCTTAAATATGCCGAACACAGAATGTGTTACCTCGACTGTATCGTATGGGAAGACGTTCAGTACGGTAAATGAGTTCGATCTATTTGACTCAAGCTCCGAATGGGAGATTCGTGGATCTGATTTGTCTAGCAGTACTTTGTCCCCAACCTTAAATTGGTTCATTCTCATCACTTGTACATTACGACGTTACTTCGTTTCTTCATCGTGTTTTCTCGATTTCTCATTAACATGCATTTGCCATTCATCTAGTTCATCGAGTTGTACCATTCGCTCTTCATATGTTGTTTTGTTTCTATCACCTTTACTGAAACATCGCTCTAATATGTTTTCACAAGGGATTTTCTGCATAGAACGTTGAGCCACATGGTTACTAACATTAATAGAACATTTAAAATCATCTTGCTCACTAGAGACTCTCACAGAATCACGTGTTTGGAGAATAATCTTTTCGTCACCTACACGAAGCACAAGTTCACCCATACCAACATCGATAATAGTCCCAATAGTGGCTAAAATGGGTCGACCTAAGATCAAAGGTACCTCACTATCCTCATCCATGTCTAACACAACAAAGTCAACAGGGAATATGAATTTATCGATTTTCACAAGTATATCCTCAATAGTACCTCTAGGATATGTAATGGTTCTATACGCTAATTGAATACTCATCCTATTGTGTTTGGGTTTCCCAAGACCAAATTGTTTAAACATTTTATAAGGTATCACATTAACACTATCCCCTAAATCAGCCAAAGTATTTTCAATATTTAAACTATTAATGAGACAAGGAATAGTAAAACTCCTTGGATCTTTAAGTTTGTTGGGTAGTTTATTTTGGAGAGTGGCCGAGCAAACTACATTAAGCTCCATAGTCGATGGGTCATTTATTTTCCTCTTGTTTGTTAACAGCTCATTTAAGAATTTGACATAATTTGGCATCTGCGAAAGAACTTCAACAAATGATAAGTTAATGTGTAAATTTTTTAAGAGCTTAAGAATTTACCATGTTGCTCGTTTGTGTGGTCTCTCTTCAACGTGTTAGGATATGACACTCAAGGTTTGTATTCACTGACAATCAGGTTTTGCTCTTTCTTACTTCCTTAACCTCATTATTGTTCACCATATCTTCTTGTCTCGGTTCTTGTTTAGGTTCAACTAACCTTTCCACATCCCAAACAATAATTGTGTGAAGCTGCTCCCTTAGGTTAGTTTCAGTATTGCTAGGCAAGCTACCTTGTGGTCATTCTGAAACTAATTTAGAAAACTGTCCTATTTGATTTTTGAGTCCTTGAATTGATTCTTGCTTATTTTTCAGTGCTGCCTCAGTGTTTTAAAAACGAGTTTCTGACATCGAGATAAATTTTGCCAACATCTGCTCAAGGTTCGACTTCTTCTCTTGCTAATAAAGTTGTTGAAAGTCCGAAGGGGGTTGTGCTCTTTGATTTCCTTGACCATTCTAAGAAAATTTGGGATGGTTCGGGTTATTTTGAGGTGTAAAATTATTACTCATATAATTTATTTGTTCATTCTTTGTGCTAGGACTTAAGGGTAAACATTTTGGATTATTCATTCCATCTCTATTTGTATCATATTGCATCACCAGATTCACCTGCGTAGAAAAATATAAACCATCAATTTTCTTATTTAGTACTTCTACTTGGTTTGATAACATGGTGACGACATCTAGATTAAAAACATCGACTACTTTTATTGGTTTCGTCCTCATGACTTGATACTGATAATTATTCAGTGCCATCTCCTCTATAAACTCATAAGTTACCTCGGGTGTTTTATTATTCAATGTTCCACCAACTGCTGCATCAATTAATTGCCTAGTTGAGGGGGTTCAAACTATTGAAGAATATTTGAACTTGTAACCGCAAGGGTAACCCATGATAAGGGCATCTTCTTAATAAGTCATTGTATCTCTCCTATGCAGTATATAATGTCTCTAAATCGATCTAGGAAAAGGAAGAAATGTAATTCCTTAACTTAGCTATTTTAGTCGTTGGGAAGTACTTCAGGAGAAACTTCTCGGTCATTTAAGCCAATGTAGTGATGGAACCTCGTGGTAAAGAGTTTAACCATTATTTTGTTTTGTTCCTCAACGAGAATGGGAACAACTGTAAGCGAATGGTGTCATCAGTGGCGCCATTAATCTTGAAAGTGTCGCAAATCTCTAAGAAATTGGCCAAATGAGTATTGGGGTCTTCATCTTGCAAACCATCGAACTGAACATATTATTGTACCATCTAAGTAGTGTTCAACTTCAGTTCAAAATTGTTTGCGGCAATGGTAGGTCTCATAATACTCGATTCAGCCCCAATTAGAGTAGGTTTGGCATAATCGTACATAGTACGAGGAACAGGGTTTGCAGGAGGTAGCTAAATATTTTGATTATCACCCATCTCCTTAGTAATATTATTGTTCTCTTGTTCGTCTACTAAATTTCGTCGACTCTGCCTTGCTTCTCTAACCTCTCTACGATTTCTGCAAGGAATACTTTCAATTTTACTATCGAAAATAAATGGTCTCGACGGATTTCCTCTAGTCATAAACTAAAAGAATCTGCCAGAAGCAAACAAAAGACAAATTAAAATGTAAAAAAATTAATTAAAACAAAAAAATAGAAATGACTAAATTAATACAAATAAAGTGTTCTTAATATTTCAGTCCCCGGCAATGGCTCCAAAAACTTGATGTGTGTCCACGTTACTAACTAAAAATACGACAAAGGCAAGTGCATCATGAGGTCTAAAAGTACTACTAATTACCATTTTCCTATTATTTACTCGACAAATTGGAATAATTGGTTTAAACTAAAATTACTAAATTAATTTAACTAAAGAACTCAATAGAGAATAAATCAGGAAAATAATTGAATAATAACCAATGAGAGAAACAATATTTAGGAAAGAATCCACCTAGACTTCATTTATTATTATGAATCTGAATTGGATTGATTTGGTGTCAAATTGAGGCATATTGGATTTATTGATTTTGGAAATGAATATATGCAATATTTGATATGATTTTGGATTGGTTTTGTGTAGGGTTAAGTGTGCATTTAAGCATCATTTGGGTAAGTTGATAACTTAGCATGACATAAGTACCAAAAATGCAGATTTTTTACATTTTGTCTATAAGGTATCGACACCTTAAAAAAAGGTATCGGTACATCGACAAAAGTGTTTTAATTTTCAAAACATCGAACCTAAAAATCGTATCAATACAGAGATAATGTATCGATACTTTGACTAGGGTATCAATACTTTTTGTTTGGTATTGATGCATTCATTTTAATTCAAATTATTTTGAAACATCAAAGTCTAAAATGGTATTCAATAGTAATTATTCTATCGCATTTGGTATTCAATAATAATTTGTTAGGTTAATCCGCATTTATTTTTGGTATTCCTAATTTAATTTTGGTGTGAAATATTAAAGCTACAATTGTATAGAATATTATCCGGTATCCTAACAAAATCAAATAGCAAATTAAGAGGCGAGGTCGACCATGACTTCAAAATCAACTCTGTAATACCGTCTGAAACACAAGGTAGTCTTGATAGGGACACATATAGTCCTCTTTTAGGCCTATAGTGTTTGATTAAATTTGGTTCAAAAGAAAATAATATTTTATATTATATTGGTAATTTTGGATATAAGATAAAAACAATCGTTGGAATCTTTTATTTTTAAGAAAATGAAAAAGGTAATTCCTACCAAATGTAATTTTGTTAAGAAATTTGTAAATAAAATTTAATGTAGACTATGAAACACATTAAAAATATAAATATTAAAAAATTTGCGAATGAGGCACTCTACTCCCTAGGCCCATGGACAAGCTCCTAAGTGCGTTGATTGGGCTTGGCCTCAACCATTAAGAGATTAACGAAATTATTTTCATCATGAATTTTGCTATAATATTTTCCTCAATCATTTGGATGCTTATGATTCAAAATTATTATTTAAAGATTTTCTCTATTATTCTCCTGTAGTTGGGCTAATAAAACTGCTTATGCTTTGACATGAAGAGGAGCTAGGCTCAGATGCATAGAGTAAACATGATAACTTGAATTTTATTCTTTTTTCTTTTTCATGAATCTATATTTTCTTTTAAAAAAACTCATTTTCAATCGTTACATAAAATGAAATAATCATCCATCTCATAAATTAGCACAATACTCGAACAACAATCAACATGTAAACGATAGACGTAGACGTATCATCATCCCCCTTTGCACAATATAATGAAAAAGACCATACTCTAATTGCAAACTTAAATGCCATACATAGAGTAGTAAATGACCATTTGGTATTGTAATTATGAGCAATAGATGAATACGATTAAAGAGGTGGACCATCGGGTGGCATGTTTCGAGCCGGAGTTGGTGCGTTTATCACCTTGTGGCTGCGTGCTCACCTTCAATTCTGCATTTTCATTAACCCCAACATGCTCAATATCTATGCAACCAAGAAAGGTCCATCCAAGAATTTAAAAAATAAAAATAAAATCTACTATGATGTTTTACCCTATGATAAAAGACAGATGCAAGAAAATAAAATCATAAATGAAAATTTTATAGATCCAGTTAAAGTATATTACAAACCTGCAGAAACAGGAGTGATCTGAATGGCCAACACTGAGATTATGAAGATAAGGAAGACAATGAGAGGGCGTAAGGAGGAGGATAAACCCATCTTAACAACAATAAGAATAACAATTTTGTCGTTAAATATATAGTCAAAGTCTCATCAATATATTTTCTTATTTTTGGATCTGGTCATAACGGAATTAGAAATGAATATAATAGATAGGATTACATTAATTTAACGTTTTTGGATGTTATGTAAGGGTGAGCTGATATTTTAGGACCGCCCTTGATTTATATATAATATATTTCATCTAGAGTGGATAAATGTTGACTAATATGAAGAAATGGGGACTGAATTTGTAAATGGGAATGTTTGAAAATTGTATCATTTCATACTTAGCATCGATATCCATTTAATTAATCACAAGTGTTCTTTTTTTACTTTTTTGGTAATATACATTGAGCATTTGAAATAAGCAAATGTTTAAATTAACAGATAATGAGGCTAAAAATACTAAGAGATAACAAGATTAAAACGCCAGTTTGCCCAATTCCTTGTGTCCATTGAAGGAGTCGAATGATAATTACAGGTATTCATAAATGGAATTTATTTATAATTAAAGTCAAAAATCGATTGGAATGGCTTAATTTTCAGAAGGGAGGAAACATTTTGATCCATCGTTTCCATGTTGGTTTTTCTTGTCCATTTTTACTTGTCAGTTTATGGCATAACGCTTATTTTGACCAAAACTTTCGCCTGTACTTGTCAACAACAATACTAAATCTTTGCCTCAAGTCTCGTCCGTCCTTTGAATTTCAATTAAATAATATTAAAAATTATTAAAAATTTGTAAAAATCAATTCAATTAATTTTTTACCATAGTTCAATAGATTGGATTAGAAGTCACTTCAATTTTTTTATCCTATAATATATCAATTAGTTCTAAATCTAATTGATCTGACTAATTAGTCGAATCTAATTCCAACAATCATGGTCTCACGTTTTTTTCTCTCGTTTTATATCTAGCACTAATTGACATAATTTTATGATTAATTTTAATTATTTTGGGGGCTAAATGGTAAAAAAACCCATTAGTAAAAAATAAAAAAATTAATTGAACTTTTATGAAAAATGTGCACCTAATAGAGCCCTCAAGCGACTAAAAACATCAATTGACCTCTTTTGTTAACAAAAATCGTCAGTTGACCGGTTTGACTATTAACTTTACTAACGTGACTGATGAAAGCTAACAGAAGCTACCACATGATAATATGCTAACATGACATGCCACATTAATAAAAAATAATTAAAAATATTATTAAAATATATATTCTTCAAAAAAAATAATTTTTTAAAATTAATTAAAATATACATATAGAATGAATCTGGACAAATTGTTGTAAGAATTCATTTGAATTTGAACAACTAATTTGTCCAAATTCATTTTGGATGAGTGCAAAATTAAAAAACTTCAAAAATTATAAAAAAATTTAATTTTTTTAATAATTTTTTAAAATATATACAAATTTCAAATGTTTAAAAAATAAAAAAAAAATAATTTATTATTTATTAATAAAATCTAATATATGTATATATATTTTAAATGCGTAAAAACTAAAAAATAATTTATTATTTATTAAAAACTTGTAATATATATATAGTGCATATAGAAGCTAAAGCTTACGGAAGAGACTATTCTCAATTGCTCAATAGAAAATGGATAATATATTAATTTACTCCCATATTTATTTTTACTTTTAATCAGTATTTAATATTTATTGATTGACTGATAAACGTCGAAATCACCAAATATAAATTTTTACATTTTAACTTAATTGACTAGTAGTACAAAATAGTAGGGTTGATCCCACAGGGACTGGGTTTTTTAATTTTACTATTTTCATGACCAGATTTCTAAGTCTAGGCAACTGTCGTGCCCTCAACTTGTGCATGTAGAACTGTAAAATTAATGAAAAAGGGGGATTTAGTTTATAGGAAAATAAAATAAATAAATGTGTAATATAATAAAATGAAAACACATTTTAGATTGCAAAATTAAATTAAGCAAATAAAATAAATTGATAAATAAAATATATTAAAGCTTAGCCTTAGCCTCGGTACACTCCGAACTCGAACTGATCGTTGAATAAAAAAGGTTTTTCCCTTCCAACCAATAAGTTGGTTATAGCGATCGAGGATGCCCCAAACCACTAGCTTTTCCTCTTGTAGTTGGTTCTGGTACGACCTACAAATCGACCCTTGTCGAATTTCTAATCACGTGACACGTGCAGCTTGCTATCCGAAAAGCCCAACTCAAATCAACGGCCTCAACCGCGTGAGTCGTTTAAATCCAATCACTATCTCCCTTAACGGAGTCCAACTAGCTTTTTCCAATTGAACACGACAATTTGTTTGCGGGATTTTGAATACAGCATGACCGACTCAACTTCCCACATGTGCACCAAACGATTCCAACTCAACGTATGCTTTTTGAATTGAAATCTAATAAACTTTAAGGAACAAATTTGTACTATCCCATATACCGGAGAGATAGTGAATACCTTTGCAAAATATTTAGTGTGGGTTCATATCTCACAATTACTTCGTCAGAGTGATAATCGAACTAAGGCTAAATGGGACTTAGTTAAGCATGAAATTAATCATACTAGATGAAGTATAGAAGTAGCTTTTTAATAGAAATGGTGGAAAGTGAAAAGGGGAAAGGACTTGGGAGGCAATTTAGCCAAAATACTAAAAATGGAAAAAGAATGGTAGAATGTCAGATTCACTGATGCAGGAATGAAGAAAATAGATGAACTGTTTTTATTCAAAAGCCAAGTCTGTCCCAGTGGTCATCGCCACTAAGTATTTATACTCACTTCTAATGGTTAATTTTAGCTAAATTTTTCCTAAACATTATCACCACATAAATCAAAAGTTAAAAATTAAATTTAAACTAATAACAGGATTTTGACAATATAAAAAATAATTTGATCTTCATCCAGCCAATTCTTTTAATCTTTAATCTTTTAATCTTTATGCAACAAACTTCAAATCTTCAATATTTCAATCTACCCCTCCTATTTGCTTTTTGGTTCAATTTAGCCTCTTTTTGTGTGATTTGAATTTCAGCACACCAACTTCATTCCTGATAATAAAAACTCAAATTTAGTAGCATCTTATTCGATAATTAGCCTGAATAAATACATTAAAAACACAAATTTATCTTACTATCAAATTTCCCCCACTTAGCTGATGCTTGTCCTCAAGCATGATGTCTACTAAAAAAATATTCGACAATCCTTTTCGAAATCAAACCCCCTTCCTTAGTCAAGCATAATGCAAACAATGGGGTGAATCAAAAATAAATAATTGCTAGACACAATCAATAAACATTTTATAAAATATCGAACAGTATATCAAATTCAACTACTTCAGCAAAATTAGGCTTAATCAAACTTACGAGACAATCGTACTCAATATATACTTTTTATTTTTTTTCAAACATATTTGTGACATAGCCAAATCTTTTGACGTGAAATGAGATGACAACCCAAGCACCTCACCCTAATTACTCAACTTGACATGTTTTTTTTTTTCTTTTTTTTTAAACAAATTCGAGACATAACCAAATATTTTAACACGAAATAAGATGAAAACCCAAGCACCTCATCTTAGTTACTCAATTTGGCATGTCCCTAATCAATTTATTTCTCTTTTCTTAAGGCGGCTCAATTAGCAGAGTGTTACAAGTTTTCGCCTGTCACTCAAATCTTTTGACGCGAAAGAAGATGAAAACCCAAGCACCACATTCTAATTAGTCAATTTGGTCACATTTTTGAATCTTCACTCTTAACGAAGCTATTAACATATATATTTATTTAAATGAGCACTTTCATTAGGCAAGTTTAAAAGAGACAATAATTTATATGAAACATTCACTAAGTCATAACATTTTTAATTCTACAAAATATTTATTGATAAAGTAAGCAATAGTTATTCTTGATTCACCCAATTATTTAAATAAACTTAGCATAAGAATTAGAGGTTCATTTTCGAAACAAATTAAGAAATTATCTTAGTGAATGAACATATGCAAAGAAGAAATAGTATGGCATGTCCCCCTACTCAGCACACATTGCCCTCAATGTGCAAATTAAAATAATAGCAAAAGTTAAGGGTAAAGTGTACTCCTTGTGTATATTTAATTTGACGGAGGGTGGTTTGGGTAGTTCTAGTTGGTTCTAGCCGGTTTGGTCCTGGCTGTATGTTTTAGTAAATGATAGCACTAAAATTTAAGAAGGCGTGCCCACACCATAGAAATCCAAGTCTGATTTATTTTTGGATGAAAAAGACAGTTTCTATCATCGTTCCTAGAAAAATACACAATAAAATAGCTTAAATAATAATCTTTATTTTTTTATTTTCAACATAAATTAAACTGAATTCAAAATTAAGTAAATAAAAATAAATAAAAATGGGTTGCCTCCCAAAAAGCGCTTTTTTAACGTGGTTAGCTCGACGACCTATAAATTTTATTCGTTCGACTCCTCAAAAAATAATTCCTCCACCACGTGTACTTGGAAATTCTTGTAAAAGGGTTTTAACCTTTGACCATTAACTTTAAAACATCTCCCAGACTCCTTACTTTTAATTTCAACTATACCATGAGGAAATAATTTAGTGATAACAAAAGGACTAAGCCATTTGGTTTGAAGTTTACCTGCAAAAATCCTTAGTGTAGGGTCGTAAAGTAACACTTTTTGACCAATTGAAAATTGTTTGCGGGATATTTTCTGGTCATGGAACACCTTGGTTTTGTTTTCATAAATTTGGGTGTTTTCATACGCATCACGCCAGATCTCTTGAAGCTCTTTAATGTCTAATTTTCGATAATCATCTAGGGCATCCAACTCCATGTTGCATTTTTTAACAGCCCAAAATGTCTTATGTTCTAACTCCACTAGAAGGTGACATGGTTTACCGAATATAAGTCGGTAAGGGGACATTACTATGGATCCCTTGAAAGTAGTGCGGTACGCCCACAATGCATCGTTTAATCGAAGGCTCCATTCCTTTTGATCTGGTTTCATGGTCTTCTCCAGAATCGACTTTATTTCATGATTTGAAACTTTTGCGTGATCGTTTATTTATGGGTGATAAGCCGTAGCCACACATTGTGTTACCCCATACTTTTTCAGTAGCATATCGATTACCTTGTTGCAAAAATAAGTTCATTGATCGTTGATTAATGCTCTCGTGTGCCAAACTTGGAAAAGAATAGTGTTCTTTAGAAAATCCACCACAATTTTAGCATCAGCATGGCGGGTAACTTTAGCTTCTACCCATTTAGACACATAATCTACAGCGAGATTAATATGAACATTATTAAATCACTACACCAAAACAGACTTTTAGCGGCGTTTGGATAAAAAACGCCGCTAAAAATTGAGCATTAGCGGCGCTTTACATAAAATGCCGCTAAAGATCAAGCATTAGCGGCGCTTCCAGGAATGCGCCGCGAAAAATGAGCATTAGCGGCGTTTTTGGCTTTTTTTAGAAAAACTCCGCAAAAAACCCAAGCCCAACGACATCATTTTCTGACCTTTCAAGGCTTTAGCGGCATTTTTGAAAAATCGCCGCTAATGCTGGGGGCTTTAGCAACATTTTTGAAAAAGCACCGCTAATGCTCGGGTCTTTAACGGTGCTTTTTCAAAAACGCCACTAATGCTCGGGTCTTTAGCAGCGCTTTTTTAAAAACGCCGCTAATGCTCGGGTCTTTAGCGGTGCTTTTTCAAAAACGCCGCTAATGCTCGGGTCTTTAGCGGCGCTTTTTTAAAAATGCCGCTAATGCTCGGGTCTTTAGTGGCGCTTTTTTAAAAACACCGCTAATGCTTGGGTTTTTAGCGACATTTTTTAAAAACGCTGCTAAAGACCCGAGCATTAGCGGCGTTTTTGAAAAAGCGCCGTTAATCCCAAATTGATCCTCCATACCAAAATGAGTGGAAATGAGTTTAAAATATGTCCAAAACATTAACATTTAAACATTTGTTAAGAATTTTTCTTTTGTTTTCAATATAAATGGCTTAAAAAACAAAAAAATTCTTAAACTTTGTTTGATTAAGAAATTTTGTATATAAAAAAGAACATCTTTAAATTTATGTGGATGGTTTTTTTTTAGTTTCATTATGGGGAGATTAAAGATTGATGGAGATTTTACCTAACAAATTATTATAGAAAGAGAGAAGATGGATTTAATTAACACCTTTTGAGAATCAATTCCCAATGAGATGTATGGTGTATCAATTACGCATGTATGAATATATTTTCCTTCCACCATGTGCTGCCACGAAACTTAGAGCCAATATTGTGGATTCCCGGAGAATTAGAAGATAAAAGAAAACCTATGGGAGATTCTTGTTACTGGTTTAAGGTTGGTTTTGGATTTTGCAAGAAAGATATGCTGCATCAATTACACATGTGGATTTAATACAAGTTGGATCATTTCCTCATCAGCTAACATTTTCTTATGCTAGTTTAGATCCAAATCCACAAACCCAATTTTGATTTGCGCTTCCATCAAACTAATTCTTTTTACTGTAAAAAACATATTATTTCAGTAATAAATGTTGAACCAACATTATTTTAATAATAAATTATTTTATTCATTTTACTTTAGTATTTTTTCCCATCATGTTGATTTATGTATAGTTTGGATAGACAGTGCCTTTACTTGTGATTAGTATAAACACAACAATGACGATAAAATTAGATAAAAGTGAACTAATTGCACTGCACTACCCATCCAAATCCAGTACCATACTCTTCTTTTAGTTTTTTTAAACCCTAAATAAGAAAGACAACCTCATTTAGCGAAGTCATTAACCCCTTTCTTAAATTTCCATAATAAAACTTGTACCCTATTCAAAACCCTATTTTAACAAAATTCAACTATCTTTGAATTATTCGTAACCCTATATTTATAATACAGACGTGGTGATCAGTTAGACCTTTAATTAATTAACATACTTTTTTTATTGACTAACATCTCTTGTTTTTATTGACTCCTTTAATTTTAATTTAATAATTTAATTTAATGAGGTCAAATTCGAATTATTGTTTTGATATAATTTTTGATTTAACAAGAGTTGAATCATACTTTATAGGATTTGAACCTTGGACGATAGGTTTTGAAGACCCACGTGCTACCGAATATATCACTTTCTTACCATAATAAATAAAATTGTAAAAAAATCATTTTATTTTATAACCCTAATATAATACATTGTATGTCTTATATAATATGAGAAAATGATAGATTGAGCAAAATTGCATCATAGGTTGTGCTCAAAATTCAAATTCTTTTTGGTTTAGAGGGTTTTATGTTTGGTCAGTGATAATTTTTTTCTTTCGCATATGTGATTTATCTTTTCGATATATAAAATGGTAGGGTGAATGATTTAAATTGTGGAATGTTTGGTTTATATAAGCAGCAAGGAAAGAGAAGAAAAGCAAGATAAAATTCGAAAGATGATCCCATTGTTGACTGATTCGATATATTTAAATATTAGATTTAAAAAAAACATTGATAAATAAATATTAGATTTGTTTAAATATTATATTTAAAAAAAACATTGATAAATTCGATATATTTAAATATTAGATTTTTTTAAAAAACATTGATAAATAAATAAAGTCACTTAACTAATAATTTTTAGTAGATAAAATAAAAAATTATTAACAGAGCAAAATGACGTCATTTTGTCCAAAATGAAATAATTTTTTGCGGCATTTTTATTTATAAAAACACCGCAAAAGGTAAGCAATAACGGCGTTTTTTATAAAAACGCCACAAAATTCATTTTAACTAAAAAAAATTCCGCACTGAGGTTTCCCAAATTTCCCCTAAAATCCCTAACTTTGCAAACAAAATGAAAAAAAAGAAGAAGAGGAAAATGGAGGCACCGAAGACGATTCAGCACAAAACCTCTCCAATCTACTTACGAGTTAGCAATTCCTACTACCGTTTGTTTCCCTGGAAAATATATGAGACTTAATATTATTATTTTGTTTGTTTATTTGTGAGTGTGTTTTATCTTGTTTTGTTCATTACTCAGATCCTTATTGCTTTTATTACTATTCCATTTTTCCTCTTTATTTTCTAATTTTGGGTTTTATTTATTCCATATAGATTTCTAATTATAATTTTGATCATCTTCCAAAAGAGGGAACTCGTTTTTGAAAAACCTAAGCAGAAGGAAGAAATCGAAGTGATTTTAGCCACCGCCTCTGCTCCGCTGCCAGCCATGAAGGTTTTATCTCTGAACCATGAATGTATCTTGCTTACACAAAAAAATAAGCTTTACGAAGTTTAAAATTTAACCGTGCACCCTTTCTTTTTATTATTGTTTTTTTTTCTCTTTGCAGTTCAATATCGCCAACCTCAATACGGGATGCCAGAAGAAGCTAGAAATCGATGATGACCAAAAACTGTAAGTTTCCTTGCTTATCTCTTTATATATTATATGCTTATCTTTCAATTTTCTTAAGCTTTATTTTTTAAATGTTTTATTCCAAAATAATCATCATTTGTAGCCAATTTTTACTTGTCGTGGTATAAACTAATATCAAGCACTTTGCTTGACGAATGCAATTTTATTCATCGCAATGGGGGTTTTTGATTTGTTGTTTTTTCGTCAGATCTTTGTAAGAATCCAGTTGATGGGTTCTTTGCCGGATTGGTTGATGAAAACAATATCTTTGAATGGAGTGTTACAATTATCGGACCACCAGATACTCTTTAGTAAGTCCTCCTCGCCTTTTTTTTTGGCAAAGTTTTTTTCTTTCTTTTGTTATTATCATTGAAATTAGTTGTTTCTTATGGATTCTTTGATGTGGATTTTGTGTGTTTAAATTTGATTAGTAGATTAATGCTTAATAGGGTTTAGGGTTTTTTAAATTAATTGATTTAGCTGAACTTTGATTTATGCCATAGTTGGTTTTAAGGTGTTCTATTAAATTCGAATAGGATTTTGGGGTTCTAAATTGGATTATCTTGATTGAGTTTTAGGTGATTGTAAGGTTAACGTATGATTTTGAGTCTTACCTATTGATTGTGTTGCCAATTGCCAATTGTTTAGGTTTCTCGAATTGATTGTAGACAGCAATCTTAACAAAACAAATTGTTTGTTTTCGACAACTATACATAATAACCATGGATAGGGGTTGCTGAATGCTTCTTTTCATTATATATATACATCATTTAGTTTTACCATCAAGACCTAGTTCTTGTAGTATTGGTTCTCTTGAGAATGATATGTGGTAGTTTCTTAGCTTCTGCAAGGAGGTTGTTGGTTCTAACGAGCAAAAATTATTGTTCTTGTGCTTTTGGAATTTGTTTAGTCACAAAAGCTTATCAACAGTTGTCTTTGCTTGTAGCTTATGTTCCTTGTTACGTGTCTTACCTTCCTGTTGCTTGTTATCCTCAAGTAATCTTGACATTGAATTGAATTATTGAAGGTAACTCCCTCCTTTAAGCCTTAACTGCATTTTGGTGGTTTTTAACATTTTGCTTGTTATAATGCTGCATCAGTATTCTCCCTTGTATGTTTGATGCTCATGAGTTCTGCAAATGTGCACTGAAGATGTCTTACTTCTGGTTGGCTATGTTGCAACTATCAATCCCTTTTAATTTTCCTGTTAATTTTTTGCTTTTCAGTGGCCATCTTCATGGTAGTTAGTTACTGCTGCTGGTCTTATTACTGATGGTAACAAGTTGGGTTTTGGTATCTTATTTGAATTATTTGTAGAATTTGAATCATAAAAACATTGCCAATTATCTTGGATCATTAAAGTCAACAACTCACATGCATATAATTCTTGAGTAAGAAACCTTACATTATGACTGTAGTGTACTCTGAGCTGTTTGAAACTTGTACTTATTGCTTTACATGTTTGAAGGTATGTGGAGAATGGTTCACTTGCAAGCATTATCAAGCCAAATAAATTTGGGCCTTTTCCTGAATCATTGGTGGTTGTTTATGTTGCCCAAGTTTGTTTCTACTGCAGTTTATTGCTTCATTTCCCTATTAAAGTATCATTTCGATATGCTAATTACTTGTTGAACAGGTTTTGGAAGGTTTGGTTTATCTACATGAACAGGGTGTTATCCATCGGGATATCAAGGGTGCAAATATTTTGACAACTAAAGAGGTAACCTACCAACTAGTTCTCTTTTTTCTTATTTCTTGTCCATCAGGAGTTACCCACTTTTTGACATTTTTTGCAAGTCTTAGAAAATAAGTAAGCATCATGAAAGATGTGTGGCTAAAACAATCCATATTCAAGTACCTTATGTGAAGTGCGTTTAGGACTAAAATGCCCTTCACAAGCATAAGAATGACAAAAGGTTAGGATAGATTGTACCTCGATCTCTGCGACACATGGTCGAATTACCTAATTGGAATAGTGTTTCCATGGGTATTTATCATCCCAAATATAATACCGTAAGTCTCGCTTGATTTTGTCCTTTTTAAAACGTGATGAGTTGGAAGAATCAATACCTATAGCGAGATAATTTACCATATCTGCAAACCATGGATAAACTGTCTGTGCTAATAGTAAATTTTCATCTGGGAAGTCGTCTTTAAGTGGAGTGTTGTCTTTTGGAAATGGTATCCGGCTCAAATGATCAACTTCCAAGTTCTCGCACCATTTCTTGTCTTTAATCTCGAGATTGGATTCTTGTAGAAGCAAAATCCGGCAAATCAACCTTGGCTTCACCTCTTTTTCTCGATTAAATATTTTAACGATGCATGGTTAAAAAATAATAATTTTAGTGCCTAACAAATATGATCTAAACTTTTTCAAAGAAAATAAAATAGCAAATAATTCTTTTTCAATGGTTGAGTAATTGCTTTTGGCGGCATCTAATGTTTTAGAAGTGTTGGATATGACGTGAGGTTCTTTCCCAATTCTTTGCCCAATGACGACTCCCACACTCTGGTGACTTGCATCGCACATGAGCTAGAGCGGATAATCCCAATTCGGTGGCTGTACTATGGGAGCTGAAATAAGCTTTTGCTTGAGAGTGTGGAATGCGTCCTTACAAGTTTGATCAAATTTGAACTCTTTGCCTTTCTACAAGAGATTGAAGAGCAGTCACAAAATCTTTGAAAAGTCCTTTATAAAGCACCTATAAAAACCTACATGACCAAGAAAAGAGCGAATTTCCCTCACAGTCGTGGGGTATGGAAGTGAGCTGATAACATCAGTTTTAGCCTTATCAACGATCCCTTTAGCGCAACAAATATGTCCTAAAATCAATCCCTTATCTATTATAAAATGGCACTTTTCATAATTTAGAATGAGATTAAATTCTAGGCATCTTTCCAAAATTTTAATGAGTTTGACAAACATTCATTAAAAATATTACCATATACTGTGAAATCATCCACAAATACCTCAATTATTTTCTCGACATAGTTAGAAAATATGCGTACCATACACCTCTGAAATGTGGCTGGCACATTGTAAAGTCGAAACGGTATCCTTCTATAAGCGAACATGTCAAAGGGACTCGTCAATGTTGTTTTCTCTTGGTCTTTCGGTGCCACTGGAATTTGGAAAAAACTTGAAAAACCATCAAGACAACAGTAGTGAGTTTTTCCAGCTAGACGTTTTAACATTTGGTCAATAAAAGGATGTGGAAAATGGTCTTTTTGAGTTAAAGTGTTCAAAATCCTGTAATCTACGCAGACTCTCTACCTGTTTTAGACTCGAGTGGGAACTAAATCACCTGCTGCATTTTTAATTACGGTCATTGGTTTTCTTAGGTACTACATGAACTGGGATAACCTAGTTACTGTCGAAAATTGGATAGATCATCCCGGTGTCTAGTAATGTTTTAACTTCTTTTTTCACAACCTCCATCATTGGTGGATTAAGGCATCTCTGAGCTTCTTTTTTTGGGCTCGCATTGTCTTCTATCAAAATTCTGTGCATATAGGTTGAAGGACTTAACCCTTTTATGTCGGGTGTCGTCCATCCGATTACCCCTTTGTCGTCCTTCAAGACTCTAATTAAATTCTCCTCTTCTAGTCTCGAAAGTTTACTAGAGACTATCACTGGTAAAGTGTTCCTATTACCCAAGTAGGCATACTTTAAGTGTCCCGGTAATGGTTTACGTTCTATTTCTGGAGCCTGCAAAATAGAAGGTAACAGTTTAGTTTTAGAAGGAAAAATTTCAAAATATTTTCCTTTACTTGTAGGAAATTGTGGAGCCTTTATAAGAATAATAGTTTCATGAATTGGTTCTCTGAACGTCATTAACTCCTCTAATTAATCCATCGTTTTAATGTCTAAACTCCTGCAAAGCACAATTTGTAACCCATCCTCATCATGATATTCAAAATGAAATTTCATTAGTGGTTCAATAATATCAACACTAGAAATATTCGACATTGTACTGGGTTGGCCCATTGCATCATAAACATTAAATTTTACCACTTCACCGTCGAATTGCATAGTGAGCATTCCAATTCGAACATCAATTTTTTTACGTGCGGTGCTTAAGACTGGTCTCTCAAGTAGAATATCGGAAATTTTTTTTTAAGTGATCATCCTTCATGTCAATGATGTAAAAGTCTGTAGGAAAAATTAGTTTATGTACCTTGATGAGGACATCTTCCAACACCCTTTCTAGATACACACATGACCTATCTGCTAATTGAATAATCACCCCTGTTTCTTTCAAAGGACTCGTGTTTAGTAATTTGAAAATAGATAAAAGCATTACATTAATAGATGCTCCTAAGTCACACCTGGTTTTCTTTATGCCAATATTACCTCTTTTGCAAGATATAGAAAACATATATTGATTCTTACACTTAGGCGGGATTTTCCTTTGTAGTATTGTAGAGACGTTTTCTCCTACATTTACCCACTCGTTCCCTTGGATTTTCTTCTTACCAGTACATAATTCTTTCAAGAATTTTGCATAGCATGAGACTTGTTTGATTGCATCGGGGAAGGGAATGCTAATTTCTACCTTTCAAAACGTCTCAAGGATTTCTCTTTCTCGCTCCTTTTTACATGGACAAGTCTTCTAGGAAATGGGGGTGGTACAATGAATGAATTTAATGGTGCTGACTCCATAGGAGCTATTGGTTCTAGTTCCTGTTCTTCTCATTTAGTGTCGTGATCACAACATGTGGCAGGTATTGATTCTGGCACTATTCCATCTTTTACGGTCATAGCACTAGCATTTTGACGTGGTTTTGGCTCAGTTTGAGACGACAATTTTTCTTGGTTCTCTAAACAATTAACTGTAAGCGCTAGCTTACTTATTTGTTTATTTATTTCTTAGAAATGCATTTCAACCTTTTGTTGGAACTCTTCAATGCTAATGGCTAACCTCTCTACTATGGTTTCAAGAGATGACTTTGGAGGTTGATACTGTTGAGGCAGAGGTGGCCTTGGCTAATACAATTGATTATATCGAAGGTTTGACTCATAGCTTGGATTTGGGTGGTCTCTTTACCCTATATTGTACATGTACGAATATGGATTATAATGCTTTTGAGATGGCCATGGAAAGTTCTAAACGGCATCTACCTGTGTTATGTCTTCATGTAAACTGGACACAAGTCAGTTAAATGAACAAGCATGACAGAAATTCCACATAACCGAGCTGGGTTCATTTTTCCTACAACCCTTATCTTAAGTTCTATAAATGGTTGATACTACTGAGGATTTACGGCCATGGTCGAAATTAGTTCCCTCGCTCTTTGGGGCGTCATATTTACAAGTGCCCCACCACTACAGCATCTATCATTTTCATTTCCATTGGAAGCAACCCCTCATAGAAATACTACAAAAGCGATTGTTTAGTTAGGCCATGTTTATGGGAAACTTGCACACAACTTCTTGTATCGCTCTCAATAGTCGTAAAGTGATTTCATCGCTTTTTTTTGTATTTCAGCAATACTTCTCCTTAATTCGGCTGCTCAATTAGCTGGGAAAAACCTATCAAAAAAATAACGAGACATATCAGATAATGTATTAACAGATCCTAGAGTAAATAAAATAGTCATTCTCTAGCAGAGTCTGCTAATGGAAAAGGAAAAGCTCGGAGATTGATTTGATCCTTGGTAACTTCCTATGGTTTCATGCTTAAGCAAACCATGTCGAATTCCTTATGATGAGTGTGGGGATTCTTGTTTTTCAAATCGCGAAAAGTTAGCAATAAATGAATTAATCCCGATTTCAACTCGAACGGTGTTTCACCCGCTGGATAAGTTATGCATAGCGGTTGTTGTTTATCTGGTGCTGCCATGAGTTGGTGTATAGTTTGATCTATCATTTCATCTGGTTTGTCGAATAAGAAAATATCTTTAGTATAATATCCTACTTCGAAATCAAGACATGGTCGTTTACCGCATCGAATAGCTTTTCTTTACAATGTTCGAGCCAACTTCTCTATTCTTGGTTCAAATTCTAGAATCCCCGGTTCTGACATTCTAACTTAATTAAATAGTAGTATAAAGTAGTAGGGTCGATCCCACTAGGACTGGGTTTTTTAATTTTATTGTTTACGTGCAAAATTGTAAAATTAATGAAAAATGGGGAATGTAGTTTATAGGGAAAATAAAATAAATGTGTAATATAATAAAATGAAAACAATTTTAGATTGCAAAATTAAATTAAGCGAATAAAATAAATTGGTAAAAAAATATATTAAATCTTAGCCTTAGCCTCAGTATACTCCGAACTCAAACCGGTCATTGAAAAAAAAGGCTTTTTTCCTTCCAACAGATAAGATGGTTATAGAGATCTAGGATGCCTCAAACATACAGCTTTTCTTCTTGTAGTCGGTTCTGGTACGACCTATAAATCAACCCTTGTCGAATTTCTAATCACGTGACACGTGCCGATAATTTTAGGACCTTGATAGCCTTGTTATCTGAAAAGCCCAACTCGAATCAACGGCTTCAACTGCGTGAGTCGTTTAAATTTGATCACTATCTCCCTTGAAGGAATCCAACTAGCTTTTTCCAATTGCACACGCCAATTTGTTTGCGAGATTTTGACTATAGCACGGTCGACTCAACTTCCCAACCATAAGCCAAACGGTTCCAACCCAACGCTTGCTTTTTAAATTGAAATTGAAACAACTTTAAGGGACGAATTTGTACTATCCCATATACCAGAGAGATAAAGAATATCAAATTGCAAAGTATTTAGTGTGGGTTTATTTCTCACGATTACTTTGTCGAAGCAATAATCGGGATAAGGCTAAATGAGACTTAGCTAAGCATGAAATTAATCATGTTAGATGGAGTATAGAAGTAGCTTTTTAATGGATACGGTGGAAATTGAAAAAGGGAAAGGACCTGGGGAGGCAATTTAGCCAAAATGCTAAAAATGGAAAAGAATGGTAGAATGCTAAATTCACTGACCCAAAAATGAAGAAAATAAAGGAATTTTTTTTATTCAAAAGCCAAGTCTATCTCAGTGGTCATCGCCACTATGTATTTATACTCACTTCTAATGCTCAATTTTAGCTTGATTTTTCTTAAACATTATCACTACATAAATCAAAATTTAAAAATCAAATTTAAACTAAAGGTCAAGTTTAAATTAATTATAGGATTTTGAGAATATAAAAATAATTTGATCTTTATGCAACCAATTTTTTTAATCTTCAATCCTTCAATCTTTATCCAGCCAACTTCAAATCTTCAATATTTCAATCTACCCCTCCTCTTTCCTTTTTGTTCCATTTTAACCTATTTTTGTATGATTTGAATTTCAGCACACCAGCTTTATTCTTGATAAGAAAAACCCAAGTTTAGTAACATCTTATTTGATAATTAGCAAAAAATAAATACATTAAAAACACAAATTTATCTTACTTTCATTGACATTTGTTGAGGTATTTAGGAAAGCTTTGAAGGAGCCATTCTGGTTGTCTTTAAAGAAGGTTTATTCAAGCAAATTGATTTTTGAGGACCTATAAATAATCTATTCTTTCATTGAATATGAGTATTTGTATGTCAACATGGCTCAATTACTCATATAAATTTATTATACATTGTGTAATAGGCTTTACAGAAATTAAAGCAGACCTTGCAAACTTGACTATGTACCCATAGAGAGTTGAACATATAAGAATTTAGGCTAGTTTACAAGCTCCAACTCAGCAAACCTTTGAAAGGGATAACCCTGTTAAGACTATGTGAAGACCATGCAAAAACCCAGAGTAATTGATTGCTAGTAGACCTAACATATCTCATCCTAAGACATTACATCTCTTTCATTTCCAAGAGTATCAAATCAAACTTCCATGTCAACAATCTTAAGACACATAGCTAAGTTTTTCCTCTACTATAAAAGGGTCATGCAAACAACTCACGTAAGACTTTTTTCCTTTTAATTCTCCTTCCTAATCTATAGACTCTCTCCCAAAAAAACAGAGACCTCTTCCTAAATTTAATCCTTCTCTCCCTTATATTTCCTTTATGTTTTTCCCTTATTCACATTACTGGTTAACAATTGGTGCAGTGAGCGTAGACATACATGGAGCACCTAAGTACCAGTGATCCTCTTAATACTGAGTTTAATCCTGCCAATAATCAAGTTATAGTCCTCGTAGGTCATAACACCAGAGCAAGCATGAAGCAAACCAAGAAATCGAACCAGGATCCATTGCATGCTTGTTAGCAATATCCCCGCAAAACCAAACCAACCTACAAAATCAAAACCTGCAAAACTCTTATCAACAAAATCCATACCACTAGTTTTACCAGTATTTTCCCTTGGTACTATAAACTTAGAACTAGCACAATGCTGGAGCATCACCGGTGGATCAGGCCTCAACATAATCAGTCCAACAATGAACAAAATCTAGACATGCAAGAGAGAATAAGAGTTATGGAGGAGTAAATGTATTCCCAGCAAAAGAGATACAAAAAGCAACAAAAGTTTATCCAGGAGCAGATGGATAGGAAAAGACAAGCAGATAAAAGAAATGAAATGAACAAGAATCTCATTAAAGAACTCAGAGCGATCAACCAAGAGAAAAATCCCAAACGTAGAAGGGAAGAATCCATCCATTTCAGATATGATTGATAACATGCAGGCCAAGGTAATGAAAATTTCATAGATGAGGATGTTGATATGGATGATAGTGATGATAACTATGATGAGGACTATGATGATAGTTATAGTTGCTCTAGTCAAAATACCTTAGAGAAAAAATTAGAGAAGTTAGAAATACATTTAAAGGATTTTCAAAAGCTAGAATCATCTTGATTAGTGAAGAAGTATAAAAATGAGTCCTGAACTAAGAAAATATTACATCATCATGTTTCCTTTACGTTTAAATTTCCCAAAATGATGTATGACATTTGAGGAGACCCCCAAGACCATTTAGCACATTATGTGAATCACATGAACATATTTGGGGCTTTGCATGAAGCTAAGTGTAAGGCATTTTTAATGATATTAAAGGGCTTAGCTCAGGCATAGTGTTTGCAATTTCCACATCTTTCTATCATGAGTTTCGAGCAATTAATAAACTTGTGTATGAGTAGATTCTTGGTGAATAAGACATTGATGAAATCTCTTACCTGCCTCATGTTCATCAAATAGTGTGAGGGTGAACCTTTAAAGTATTTTCTAAAAGGATTAACACAACAACCATGGTCACAAAAAATGTTCCTAAAGAATTTTTTGTTCACGCTTTGATGTTCAAAACAAATCAGTAATTTTTGTAGTATAATTTAATTAATAAGGTCCAAGCCAATTTGTCAACATTTTAAGAGAAGGCTCACGTCTTTGCTAAAAACGATAAATCAGAAAAAGCTAAGTTGCAAGTACAACAAACTAGTGCGTGAACCTCAAAAGACTTCACAATTCTCAAAGAGGCATGCCCCAATTGCATGATAGAGTTGGGAGAACTCATTCTCAACATTCATACTCAGGGAGTGATCTATCACGATTCACTGTGGCGAATTTGGGTCTTTTTAACACTTAATGAGTGTGTTTTCAAGTAATTTAATAATGTTCTAGTTAGTTTTTTGTTTAAGTAATTTGTCAATTAAAGTTAATAAAATGAGTGTTTTTATGTGTTTTATAACCTTTTAGGCCAATCCGAACCTAAAAGAAGACTAAAAAGTTGATTAAGTGAGCATGACATTAATTTCAGCCATGGAGTCAGTGGATTGTCTTCAATGTCACAACATACAACTAGGATGTCACAACAACCAACTTTGAAGTAGAATATAAGCATCAAGGTGTCAATGTCGCAAAACCAGTCTTCCAATGTCGCTACATCCAACTTTGAAGCCAAGAAGCTCAGTTCGATGTTTTATGTTGAGACACCAGCTTATGGATGTCACGACACCGATTGGATGAGGCCAATTTATAGTTGAGGGTGTTTTAGTCTACACAATCTTAATTAAATGTAATTAGTCATTTTTAATTGACCAATTCGGTCATATAATACTGCTATAATAAATAGCAATGCTCAGGACTCAATTAGGGGTTTTTCCCTCGGTTTAATTGTCTTTCTACTTAGATCAGGGTTTGAATTGGGGAAATTATTGCTTTACTTTGGTTTAAGTTAATTTCATTTTCAGTCTTTAGTTTGTTCATTAAATCTTATCATTTATTTTGTTTCTATTTGCAATCGACTTCAATTCAACATCTGTTTAATGGGTTTTCAATTATACGCTTAATCGATATTAACGATCCAATTTCTCTTTTCCCTTTTTCTTTTATTTTGATAATTCGTTTGAATTTCTAAATTTAAATTAGGGAAATTCGCATCTAGATCCATGACGAACTAAAACCTTAGGGAAATTGACGAGCGGATATGGGAGTAATTAACTAACATTTTAGGGTTTCCTTAATAATTAGTTGGATCTAGTTGAGTGAGATTAAACCCTAGGATTGATGATCCCAGGAAGTTATTTAGGTAGATGAGGTCGAAAAAATAGTCTACCAAGCACCCCTTAACCTATCTCGGTTTAAGCTGTGAGGTCGAAAGATAAGTAGCTTTTCCCGACTAATTAATTTAGTTAGAGGCTGAGAGGTAATAATTAGATTAATTACTAGCTAATACATTAGAACTTTAAACTGGAAGTTAATTATGAACACTGAAGCGAGTTTCTAGTATTATTGTTTACCCCTGTTAATGTAGAAACTATTAGTTAGTTTAATTCAGCCTCCCTTGGGTATTATCATCGAGATACTTCTGTGTTTCGTTGTAACTTCTATATTACAACCTGACCCATACACTTGAGGATACCACTTAATTTCTATCTTTTTTACAGTATTTTCAGTCCCAATGTTTGCACATCAAGGTGGCGATCAAGTTGTTGGCGCCGTTGTCAGGGAGGCTTCGGCAAAACCCTTCTTACCAACCTCCACATATGTAAAGAGCTCAGGAAAGTCCCATGGAAAATGACCATATTGCATGTGGTCATAGGTTGGATAAAATAAATGGGGAGATGCAGTTAATAAGGACCAAAATTAGACAGGTGTAGTTTGAGTGCACCCAAAATCACTATCAACTGTCTGACATCTAAGACAAACTTCACCAATGATGAGTATGATGCAAAGGCAAGTTGGTACAGGCACCCTTAGCAACAGATAAAACAACCCTCATACGGATAGGAAGGAGCAAGTGAAAACAATTGCACTCTATTTGGATAAAGTTCTTGAAAACCTAAATGAACCCATTCAAAAGGAGACAAAAGAGCGAGAATTCGATGATGTTGTGTATGACACCTTTCACAAAGATGAGCCTGTGTAGAATGATGAGGTAACTAAACCAATAGTTGAACCGAAAATAGAAAAGGGTTATAAACTTGTTGCAAAAGGCATACCATTCCTTGTAAGGTTAGAGGACAAAAGGAGAAGGGAAAAAGAAGAATTTGTGTTTTCTAAACCTCTTTAAGACTCTGAATTTTAATTTCCCTTAATAAAGCTGATAGAGAAAATTTCAAAATATGCCAAGTACTTGAAAAAATCATGTTTAGGCATAGGAAAATAAAGAAATGGGAAAAATTAACATAGATTCCTCATGCAGTGCAATTATTACTAGGAAATGCCCTATACGATCTAGGGGCCGGTATTCATTTAATGTCTTTCTCTACTTACATGAAACTCGGGTTAGGGGAACTGAAAAATACACCCATAACAATGCATTTGGCCAATTGGTCTTTGGTACATCCAAAAGGTGTACTTGAAGATGCATTAGTTAAAGTGGGGAAATTTATAATACCTATAGATTTTAATGTCATTTTTAGCAGGCCATTAATGAAGAAAACAAAAATGGTGGTAGCCATTTACTGCTTTAAAGTGAAATTTTGAACCTCAATGGGTGAAGGGAATATGAAATTTGATCAATGAACAAGGAATTGTCATATTCTTTCTTTACAACTCACACGAGAAGAAAAAAGGTCATGTACATGCTAATCAAGAAATAGGATCTTCTAAGGGTAGGTCAATAATTAACCTCAAGAACAAGTCAATGATGAATTCAGAAAGTTTGGATACCAATACTGAAGAAAGGTTGGCTAAAGTAGAACAAAAAAAAGACAGTTAATTGAGTTGTTTCTCGAAGAGAAGTAGTGAACTACAAAGATAGTCTCTATGTTGTCAAAGTAGGAAAAATAATCATTAATGGGTCTTCTAAGGAATAACATGGACATCTTTGTGTGGTCCATAGAAAACATGTCAGGGATTCATACTACAATGGTACAATACAGTTTGAACATTAATCTTAATGCAAATCCAGTAAATCAAAGAAAAAATGAAGTCTCGGAGGTGAAGATTTTGACAATCAAGAAGGAATTGTAGAAGCTTTTAGCGGCGAACTTCATCATGGAGGTTTTGTACCCTGATTAAATTTCTAATGTTGTCACGGTCCTCAAGTCCAATGGAAAGTGGACGATGTGTGTTGATTTCACACACCTCAACAAAACATGTCCCAAAGATAGTTTCTCACTCCCTTTAATTGTCAAGTTGGTCGATGCTTCAGCAGGCCACAAATATATGAGTTTTATGGATGTCTTTTCAAGATATAATTAGATCTAGATTGCCCTAGAGGGTCAAGAGAATACGAATTTCATAACCAAAGATGATCTGTTCTATTATAAAGTCATGTCATTTAGATTGAAAAATGCTGGAGCAACTTACTAGAGGTTGGTCAATAAGATTTTTTGCAACCAATTTTGCAACCAAGATCCCTCCAATTGAACAACATTTGGTAGACTTACAGGAAACCTTTGATGTTCTCAGACTGTATAATATGAAGTTGAATCCCGATAAATGTGCCTTTGGGGTAAGAGCAAGCCAGTTCCTAGGTTTTATCATTTCTAATAGGGGTATTGAAGCGAACCCAGAAAAGATAAATGTCATTTTGAACCTAAGCCAACCAAAGAACACAAAAGAGATTCAAAGGCTCAATGGGAAAATTATTTCTCTAAACAGGTTTGTTTCAAGGCTGGTTGATAAATGTTAGCAGTTCTTTAAGGCCTCAAAATTTGTTATGATAATTCGGGAATAGTTGTTATTTTTAATATAAATCAAAATTCATTATTATAATTAATCGAATATAATAATTATAATTAACATAATTAAAATAATGTTTGACCAAAAAATTACAATTACAATAATTATAAAATATTCAATCGTAAATTATAATTACAATAATTATAACAATGATTTCGGTAAATAATGTTTAGTTAAATTTTATACGAATCAAATTTATATATATTAATTTAACCATGTTCTCATTATGTGTGCAACATACTTGTACATATAATTTGTTCAATATTTAACTACCCAATTAAATTAATTCTATAATCAATTTAATTCATGTGATAGCTAAAAACAATACCAACTATGTTTGGATTCTATTCGCTTCAACCATAGAGTGTGACCCTATACGTTATTGTAACGTTAGCAGTAATACTAGAACGATTCTAATATTACAAATAATGAGTGGCATCTAGCAATGCACCATTGCTACCTAAGTTACAAGAAGTCATGATTCAACATAACATCTCTATGATTAACCCTTCATATATTAAATCATTTTGTCCTTTATATCTAGAATGGACACAAGTCATGGAATAGTCACACTTACATAGTCCATCTAATATTTCTTTATATCCTAAGTAGACTATGATAAACAAATAAGTATGATATCTCATATCAACTTATTTAAGCATGGCCATACATTTCTAATCTCACTCAATCAAGTGGCCTAAGATATTGCTCCCATTATGTAGGAGGGACAAATCCTATATTGATCAACCAAATCCCACTACATAGATTGTGGTACATTCAAAATCAACCTTTATAGAACAATCAGTTACGGTGGACATTTGATTGTATCAAATTATACGACTCACGATGTGGGGATAATGATGATCTCAAGTCTAAGGATTGTATAGATAGTAATCACTATGAGTAATGTTGTGACTATTACATAATAATCAAAGAAACATACTAATAGTGGGTCAGTCTAATATCATGTTCTCTAGCACACATACTTTGAATAGTTAAAATTCATTTGAGTAGTTAAAATTTTATCTCACCAAGCCCCCTTTGTTAACTTTACCTCTACTGGGAGATATTCCATACTTATATTTAGCTATAATAGATTGTACTAATTTAAAATTGGACAACCATATGTCTAGGTTCGTTCTTGATGTAAATTTTTTTATTTTTTTTATTAACTTATATACTTTAAAATTTTATTTTATTATTAATTTCAATAATAATAACCTGATATTTTCTAAAAAAATAAAAACATATAAACTTACTAAAAAAACATCTAAAATAAATCTAAACAAATCGGTATCCAGATTTAGATGTATCTATACAACAATTTGTCCAAGTTTATTCTTGATGTAAAAAAAATTATATTTTTTATTAATTATATCTGAAGATTTTTTTATTTTTTTAATTTATGCCCATTCTGTGTCATATTAAGAGGATATCACATGTCACCATCGGATTGGCCATCGGTATTATGTTAGTACAAATTGACGGTGTTAGTGTAGATATACCAACTTCGGTGACAAAATACAAGTTTAGGGGGGCAAAATACATATAAACCCCTTTTTTTAAAATGTCAAACCTAAGTTGTCCATGCAATTGGTATACAAATGTTTACAATTTAATACACGTGTTATAAATATACTCCTCATCATATTTGAGCTAGCATTCAACACCCAAGCTAATGGCTAGACTTGTGAAAGGATCTAACTGATACTTTGATGACTTAATTAGAAATTTTTGAAGTTTAAGAATCAATTTAAAATGGGATAACATATTTTTTGGCCATTGATGGCAACTAGGTTCACTTTGGTACTTGTACTTTTTTCCTTCTACAAGTCTCGGAGAGACCAAACCGAATCCATGTCACCATAAAATAATCTCATCGCGTGGGACAACCCCTGTAAACTTGAAAATACAAAACTTTGTCATCATGGTGTGACAGAAATGCTCTATGGTACTATACGCCTTCAATTTAAAGTAAAAATAGGGGTAAAATATGTATCGTTTCACACCATAAACCCCTATGGCGCGACATGCAAGCCATTTTTTGAAACTTTCCGTTTGTGATTCAACGATATCTTTAGAGATGTTCACCAAGTCCTAGATGACTTCTATATATTGCCCTTACTAGCTGATACACCCTTCAAGTCGTCATAACCACTCAAATCAACATCTGTAATCCTTTTCTTCAGAATTCTACAAATTCTCTACCTCTTTTTTTCTTCATAACCCAAAAATCATAATTAGCAACCAGTTCAACAATCAATTGTTGATAAATTTGAAGATCTTCGAGAAAGGGAGAAGGAAAAACACTTGAGAGATATTCAGATGAAAGCTTCACTTTAAGATAGAGGTTTTGAGCTTTTACATCTTTGACGAGTGAGACGAGAGACATAATCGAATCACTTGGTTGGAAAAAACTTATGTGACCCCCAAGGAACCAACATGTATCCCAGTCATCCAAGAAATTTATGCCACCCTGAAAGAAGCCGAGATGAATCAAGAATGGGACATGCCATAGAGTTGGGTAATTATTCGGGGCAAAGAAGTTTCGATATCACCTTTGGAAATATCGAAGTATTATGCTGTTGCTATATCTCTTTATGATTCCATACAACGAACAGATCTCATGCATTTTCTGAGAGAGAGAAATGATAACATAATCAATCTCCTAACGAATGGATAAGGTGCGTGGGAACTACATCTCGAAACAAATTTCCCAACATTAATCTTGCAAGAACAGCTAACTCTGAAAGCAAGAATATGGTTACAATTTATAATTAATCAAGTTTATCGAACCTCTAATATGACCAACATAAATACATTTTGAGCCACGGTGTTGTATGCCATACAACAAAAAGAAAGAATCTATGTTGGTATGTGGATATACCAGAACATGTTATTTTATGTTAGGAAAAGCAAGGATGAATTGCTTTTTCCACATTTAGTAATGGCCTTGTGTAAACAAGTCTAAGTACCAATGAGAAAATCAGAATGTTACTTGCAACTATAGGAGTTTCTAATACGTGAACCAAGCCAAAAACTTTGGTGGGAAATAGGAAATGAAATAGGGCTATTAAGTCAAAACTCCATCTAGGTATGAATGTGTTACCTAATTTGAAAAGAATGATTCAACGAATGCAAGAAGCAAAACCAATCTACGAGGATTATGCAAGGAAAGTTGGTTTAAGACTGTCGTAGTACCCAACAGCTACATATGAGGCAAGGGAAAAATCTGGCAGGACAGAGATAAAAGGAAATCAAGAGAAGGAACTAGAGGAAGATCCCGAAGAAGATCCGAAGAAAGATCCAGAAGAGGAGTCAGAATCTAATTCTAACTAATTCTGAAAATTTTTAATTTGGATGGTGTACTCTAGTTTAATTTAGGATGAGTTTAAAATTTTGTTTTAGTTTTAATTAGTTAGGATTTAATAGTCTATATATATAGTTGTGTGCTTTGGTTTTCCTTTGTAGGGAATCCCACAATTTGTGACGACACTATATTTTTTAACCAAACCCAAAAGGAGGAGTAGTCCCACCAATTGAGTTGCGCAAACCATGCCAATCAGGTAACCTATTTTCCTTACATTTTTAATTGCACATTAGGGACAATGTGCCAAACAAAGTGTGGGGGAGACTTAAGAAAATTTTAAAATTTTTCTTTATTTGTTTTTCGTAGTTTTTAATTTTAATTTTTAAAATTGCATGTTTTCTATGTGCTTGAGTTTGTAGAAATACAAGTGATTGTTTTAGGAGTATGTTAATAAGATTGTGTGAATAAATTGTAAATTTAGTTTGATAATAATTGATTCTAAACTTTTAATTTTAGACTATTTAGTTCAATTTATTACGTTGTGAATAGATTTAAGATGTTAAGTATACCACATGTTAAATAGGTATATAAATAACATGTATGTTTAATTGAATTATATATTTTAGAAATTGATAGACTTCACTGATTTAATCCATGTATAGAATTACCTAGGGGCGACCTAAGGCATTGTTTGGTAGACAATTTCTCAAGCCCAAAAGTTATCCTGTAAATATTTTTGCCTAGTACCTAATTTGAGCCTTAATCCATTTTCTTGATGACCCTGAAAATGAAACCTTATGCCTAATAAATAATCTATTTGGTCCTTTATTTCTTGGTCTTTGCACGGATTTAGACATTCAGCCATCGATATTGAGGGATTAGGTAGATACATCTCAGTGGTTTCAAAAGAAAACAAAAAAGATGAGTGAAATAAGGAATTGTATGGAATAGTTAGTATAAGACTTTGAGTTTGTAGAAAAATAAGGCAAAATGTCAATCGAGAAAATCTTGATGAAAAATAAAAATAAAGTGAGTTGAAAGAAAAAGTACACTTTGTTTTTCGAAAAAAATTTATGAGCTCGGAGGATTGTACTCATGAATACTATATGATGTCGTAGGGAAGTGGATATAATGTGGTGAGCTTATGTATACTCGGGGGAGTATCAAGAACAATATCATGTGCCAAGCTACTTTCCTACTTAATCGTTTTGTTGAGCCTATTCTTTAAATTCCAAACCAACCTAAGCCGTAGAACGTTACAAGTCAAAAAGTCCTATGTGACTTAGGTAGTACCTTATGTGGATAAATTCGTGCTGAGTTTTGATGTTTTTACCACTTATATACATTTGAGCAAACGTGTATATCTGTATATTTGTTTTGATAGAACCCTATACTTAACATTCTTTTATTTGTTTGCTTTGTAATTTATTTAACTAACCCGTCTAACATTAGAAATTGTGAGTCAATTGTATATCACTCTAGAGTTATATATTTATTTACATTGTCTTGTTAATATATTTCTATCCAATTTCATGTATCAAGCTAGCTCGAGTACATTTTATTTTCTTTGCATGTTTATTTATTGATTTTCAGTTTAGTTTGTTTTTAGTTTCTATTTTGTGTTTTTTAGTTTGCTTGAGGACAAGCAAAGACTTAAGTGTGGGGGTATTTAACATGTCTTCAAATGTAGTACTTAATTTGGGTCATTTCCGCACTTAAGGAGCGTGATTTCTAGGAAATTTAGTATTTAATATTACATTTTTTATATTTAGTAGCTATAATTAAATATTAGTAAAATAACTATTTTTTAATACATTTTATAGGTGTTGTGTTCCAATAGGCCGACACGGGCCTTAAGTTGTACTAATATATTCAATTGGGTGTGTAGGATGAAGGATTATAGGCCCAATTGACGTGGAAGTAAGGGATGAGTGATGTACAAGCTTCCCGAGACGTCAAAGCACGAAACAAACGACACAAGGTAGAAAATACATGTTGTGTCGCACCATGCAAGGGCTATGGCGTGACATAGGTCAATATGTTACCCAAGGATGTAGAGGCTATTTTTGTCCGCACAATCAACTTTATACGAAGACATAGGACGTGTCGAAGACTTAATTTGGGCTGCCAACTCTTCTATAAATCAAACATTAGTGGTTTGATGTAACTAAGTCATCCTAGACACGTTCAAAAGCCCTAGTAGTTTAAGAGTTGGACTATATTAGTTTTCTTTTAGCTTTTCATAAATTATTTGTTTTTCATCTTGGAATCGGTTTCGATCCAAAAGTTTATTTATATTATTCAAGTATTTCAATTTATTTTCTCTTTAGCATTCGATCTATTTCATTATTCCAATCAATTGATTTGCTACTCCATTCTCCATTCAATATCAAATCCATGATTATTCAACTCTCGTTTCTCTTCCAAATCAACTGTGTTCTTGACATGATTTATTCAATTGAGATTGAGATTGAGATTATGAGTAACATGAATGGCTAAATCTTTTAGGAAAGATTAACGAGTAGATTGGGATGTGATTAACAGAGGATTTAGGGTTTTTTTCAAGAGGGTTAGTTGGTATAATTATGTGCTCTTAAACCCTAGGCCTAACAACCCTAGAAAGTTATCATAGGCTAGACAAGGTCGAGAGATAAGTCGAACTGAGTTGTAACAACCTGTTTTTAGTGAAATTGAAATAGTGGTTTTAGGACAACAAATTCGATGAGTAAGTTATTATTTTATTATTATTTTAATGTCTATGGAATTTTAGTAAAGTCATATACAAATTTCGTTAAGAAATTTTGACGTTTGCATGATTAATCACGTAAAAAGGACTAAATTGTAAATGATGAAAAAAATAGAGTTCAATTAGTCAAAAGTGTCAAATAGAAATGAAATTTTAAAGTGAAAGTACTTAGGTGGTAATTAAACCATTCATGAAGTTACTGGATGTGCATGACATGATTTTGATGAAATTATTAAAGATTTTAATGGTTATAATGGTAATTTGATAAATAAGAATTAAACTAAATGACAAAATTACATCATCTTTCTCATTTTATCAACCATCACCGAAATTAAAAGAATAAAAACACCATGGAAGCTTGCTAGGCATTCGGTTAGGTCATTTTACTTGCATGGTATGAATTCCAACTTCGTTTTTAATGATTTTTATGTTTTCGAGATCGATTTAGCTTAACCTAGCTAGCCCGGGGATCAATTTGTAAAATTTTTAAAGGTTTAGGGTTTTTCCATGAATGTTCTTGCATGATTCTTGATGTTTGAGGGTATATTATGAGTCCTTGTTAATAAATAAACAAGTTTTGTAAAGTGACTTTTAATGAAAATAACATTTAGGGACTTATTTGTAAAAATGATAAAATTTTATGGTGAAATTGTGAAATGATGGTTTGTATGAATTTATATAGGTCCTTAGTGAATACAACTAGCATAAATTGAGAATTAAAATGCTTAGATTTCAGTTTATGAGCTAAAGGATTAAATTGTAAAAAGTTAAAATGTTAGGGGAAATTGTAATTTTGCAAAAATATGAAATGTGGACTGAATCAAATAATAGAGATATTAAATGGATTGAATTTGTTTATTTAGATCAAGATAGACCAAGAACGAGTTTAGATCGAGGAAAAACTAAAGCCTCAAATTAGTCAATTTTGTTTCTACGTTCTAATTATTGAGGTAAGTTCATATGTTTGTAATATGTAATGAACTTTCTATTTGTGTTCTCGTATTATGATGCTTTAATTATTACGTTATTAGAAGAATAATGAGGAATTGCACTTACGTGCCCCTGTTTGTACTTCGGCACACTGGAATTGCACTTGTGTGCCCCTATTTGTACTTTGGTACCTCTAAATTACACTTACGTGCCCCTATTTGTGCTTCGGTACCCCTGAATTGCACTTATGTGCCCCTGTTTGTACTTCGGTACCCCTGAATTACACATATGTGCCTCTATTTGTACTTCGATACCCCTAGATGTACTTTTGTACTTTGTTTAGACTTCAGTAAATCTTAATTGAATAATATATAAATTGTATGCAATTTATTGACAGATTAAACAATGTGCTACGTTCTTACTAAGCTATATAAGATTATTCATTTTTGTGAATTGTCTTGTAGATCATTTTTGCTAACACTTTAGACGGATCAAATCTTTAGCTCACACTATCCACCAACTTTGGTAGTTTTTTTTGTATCTCTTAAGGTAGTGGCATGTATAAACTTAAGTAGTTGAATTTGGGGTTGAAACTTATTTAGGATGTTATTAAATGGTGTTTGATGAATGTGTACATAATAACTAAATATGTTTGCATTTTGAAGTCATATATGTATAAGAAGTTATTTTGGCATGTACAAATTGTTTTGGTACCTTTCGATGTTGGTTAGTTTGTGTCATTTTAGTACTTATGTATAAGAAGTTATGTTGAAGTGTTAGTAATCATATTTGAGGTATGATTTGGTAAAACTTGAATTATGTTTGGTAGTAGAAATGTAACCAATATATGCATGTTTTTGTTAAGTTTGTATGTTTGCAATTGAGGTTCCTTGTATGACATATTGGTTGAATGGTTTTGAACTTTTGGATTGGGCATTTCATGTTGGTTTTGGTCATGTTTTGATGCTTTGATTCGGTGTTACAAAGGATCTTTAGATGGTTGCTTGAATTGGTGATGGAAATGGCTTGTAATTGGGAAAATTCATGTCCACACAACCTAAGATATGGGCATGTGACTCAGCCGTGTGTGACACACGGCCAAGTGACACGGTCGTGTGTCCCCTGTAGGTTTTAAAACATGCAAATCAGGCTGTTACACAACCTAGGACACGGCCTGGTACATAGGGATGTGGCTTGGCCATGTGACCCAACTCAGAGAGTTACACGGGTGAGGACACGAGCTGGGACACAGCCGTGTGTCCATATTTTGATTGTTACACAGCTTGAGATATAGGCATGTGTCTTAACCGTGTGACCCCTACTGTGACAGCCCAAAACTGACCCTAGTCGGGAAGTGGTTTCGGGACTGCTAAACCGAGTCACCGAAATGTTTGAATGTGATATTATTGTCTAAAATATGTGATTATGAATGTGTGGAAAATTTCAAGCTTCGATTTAGTCAATTGCATGTGAATTTAGTCCATAGGACTTATGTGAGAAAGTTTTAAAAATGTGATAGGGTAATTTATAAGGACCTATTTAAGCATGGAGTGAAAATATTGGCTTTGCATGTCAAATACCCCTTTTTTTATACATAGTGGCCGGCCATGATGGAGCATATATTAGACTATGTGGTAAATTTCCATGAAGTGGACATTATTTTAAGTAAAAGAAAAGAAATGATAAAAGAAATATTAAGGATGCTAAAAGAAAAAAAAAAGGAAGGAGGGAGGTTATCACCTTGTTCATCTTGGCCGGTTGTAGAGAGGAAGAGAGGAGGGTAGCATTCGGTCATTTGAAACCTAAGGAAGGTTAGTCTTTTGTTTGGTTTTTGATAATTTTCACATTTTTGATATCATTGCTTTGTGTTCTTTAAACCCCATGGTTCAATTTTGTGAATTGATGATGATTTTGTGTTTTGCCATTGATGAGTGCTTGAGCTTTTTGATAGTTGTTGATGAAAAATGAAAGATATGTTAAAGATTAATATGTTTTGTGTTGAAGTTTTTGGTGATTTTGAGTAGTTAGGGCTAAATTACAAAAATAAATTTTTGAAGGACTCAAAGGTGAAATAAATGAAATGTATGGACTTATATGGGTACTAGGAAGATTCGGCCCTTAAGGAGTGTGACCAAATTTTGTGTATTTTGTGTTTTGTGGAATAAAGACTAAATTGTGAAAGTGCGAAATATTAGGGGTAAAAATGTAATTTACCTATTTATACGTTATTAGACTAAATTGAATGAAAATATGTTAAAACGAGATTTATTTGAATATGTTAAGATCAAGAAACCAAGAAATTGGATTTAGATCGGGGAAAATCGAAAGTAGTTGAGTAGCCAATCAATTAGTCGACGACATCCGAAGAAAGTTATAAGCAATTAGATATTAAAATTTCGGAATAAATGTTAGTCATATATGCTGAAATGGAAATATGATAAATGTATATATAGCTGAATATTATATGTATGAATTATATGTTAAATTAAGGCTTGGTAAGCTAGCTATTAAGGTGAAATGCTAATGTTAGTATTTGATTTGGTAATAATCTGTTTGGGGACAGCAGCAGCAAGGTGATTTTGGAAAATCGCCATAATTTGTAGGAGTTGAATTAGAAGCTGAGTGAATTATGTCATTAAAGCTTGAAGAGTCTATTTTCTTACAAAAGAAACTATAAAAACAAAAGAGTTGCCGATCTTGAGATATTTGAAGTATTGTGGGGCTGAGTCAAAATGACTACTGGATTCCCTGTTCTGTTTTTAGAAAATCATTATAAACTGTACAAAAATGATTATAAGATAAAATTTATATGCTTAGACTCCTTAATGAGTCTAGTTTCAAATGAGATCAAATACAACACATTTTGAATTCTGTAAAATGAGAAATTGGATTCGTAGTGAAGAGTGGTCAGAATAGTCAAACAGTGAAACAGGGGAAACTTTAAGAAAAATCTGGTATTGATTGGCCAAGACTAAAATTCTGAAAATTTTATGGATGGAAGATATACGAGTCTATATTCAGGAAAAATTAACGGCAAGTGATTTGGAGTTTAGTAGCTCCAGTTATAAATAATTTAGTAACTACTGCTCAGGAAAACAGCTCGTAGTGAATATGTGATTTTGTTGTAAACATTAATGAAAATTTGCCAATGAATTATTTATTGATTATTATAAAGCTTACTATAATCTATGTGTGTGAAAGTCGGATCAATATATATATTATTCTGAAAGTAATACTTGAATAGTCGATTAATGACTATTTTAAATTTTGTTGAACTTAAGCTCAAGAGAAAAGGGGAACTAGATCCGATAAAGGGAAGGAAAAAGTAATTGAATAGCCATTGAAGTCGTTCGACGACATCTGAGGTAAGTCTTCGAGTAATGACCCTACTTGAATTATATTGAAATGATTAGTCATACTATGATGGATAGTCGAATGTGCATAGAGACTATGTTATAAAGCCAATTGAAATCATGCTCTTTGTGTGTGGCTATTGAGCCGAAATTTGAAAGGTTTAATAAATGTTTTGTGTTTGAGCCTTAGTAACGAAGAAATGATATGGATGTGTTATGATTATTGATATATGTGTGCATGAGCATTGGAATATATCCGGGCTAAGACCCGAAGGCAATTACGCGAGTTGATATATCCGGGCTATGACCCGAAGGCAATTATGCAAGTTGATATATCCGGGCTAAGACCCGAAGGCAATTATGCGAGTTGATATATCCGGGCTATGACCCGAAGGCAATTATGCGAGTTGATATATCCGGGCTAAGACCCGAAGGCAATTATGCAAGTTGATATATCCGGGTTAAGACCCGAAGGCAAATGTGTTTGCGGCTATATCCGGTTAAATACCGAAGAGACTTGGGTTTGAATGTGAGCGCTTGGTGCTGTAATAAATTCTATTAATACGCTCGACTAAACCGAACGATAAGGTATGTTTGCATGTGCTTCAGAAAAGTCGATTAGTTTTAAATAGTCTTCGTGAAATCGACTAATGAATTTTCGGCTTTTAGAAAGGGTGACACCTTGTGTATATATGTTGATGAAGTGTGAAGTAAGTATGATTATGAGAATGTGTGTTAATAAAGTGACTTAGTTAGCTATGTGAATGTAATACTTTAGTCAAAGCCGATTTCATTACTTGAAACTTACTAAGCTTAAAAATGCTTACCCGGTTGCTTTGGCTCTCTGTTTTATAGATTTTGTTCGTTAGCTATCGGATTCGGGATCAGCGAAGTCGAAGTCATCCACACTATCAAAGCTCTTTTGGTACTCTTTTAGTTGAACTCTGGATATGGCATGTATAGGACTACCCCCTGTTGTTTAAGTACTTTTTGTGATGTATGTGTGTAAAGCCATGCGAAAATGGCTCGTAGAAGTGGAGTATGGCATTAGACCATTTGTGTTTATGTATGTATATATGGTTTCACGATGTGACTATGGTTTGGAATGGAAGTGTTGGGCAAATGATCAGCCATTGGAATGGCTAAATATGATCATATGTGGATTTATGTATGACAAAAACCCTAGTTGGTCCATGGTGACCACGAAATAGGTAAGGTTTACATTGAAAATAGCTGCTGACAGCAGCAGTCGTGTGACTTTGAAAAATCACAAAAATTTGTAGGAATGAAATTAAATAGTGAATAAATTATGTAATCGAACCTTGATGAATCTATTTTCATATTAAAGTAACGAAACAATCATATGAACAGTACATTAAGAGATATTAAAGTTCTCGTGAAACAGGGCCAGAACGGTTTCTGGATCTCCTGTTTCAACTTTGAAAATTCACCATAAATTGTCCAGAGATAATTAGGAGTCATTCCTTATATGTATGGATTTCTCTCTGAGTCTAGTTTCTATAGAAACAAACGGCATCAGTATTGAAGCTCTGTACAGGGAGATATCCAGGTCGTAATGCGCAAAGGTCAGTGTAGTTGACTCCAGTAACATGGGAGACTTTGACTAATAAACTGTACAAATTGGCCTGACCAAAAATTCTAGAAAAAAATTATGTAGAAGGGCACATGAGTCTAGTTTCGGGGAAAATTCACGGAACTGGATTTCGAGTTCCAGATCTCAAGATATTATTTTTAAAGTGACTAGTACGCAGATTGGCAGCTTGTCTGAAAAAAAATTTTAATAAGCGGGTTGAAGTCAGATAACACCTCGGGTTCGACCCCGGCGACGGTCTCGGGTTCGACCCCGGCGACGGTCTCGGGTTCGGGGTGTTACACTTGATTGGTATCAGAGCTACGGTTTAGTCGAGTCTAGGACTACCGTAATGCGTTGGGTCTAGCTATACATGCCATTTTATGTGATTATTTGATAGTGTGGATATTTCTGACATTTGCAAATGTGTTTATTTATAGTAATGGATCCCGATCCCGACCGAGCGGTAGCTGATGATCTTGAGAGTGTAGCGCCTGCTCCCGCACAAGGGACAGCGCCGGCGGACTCTCAACCTAATGCTAGTAACCCGAATGATGAAGCTAGACAAGCTTTCTATAGCGTGATGAATGATTGGTTCAACCAATACATTCGAACTAATACGGCTGTTCCGCAACCTCCATTCCCGACAAACACCACCCCCGCACCTACAATACCTCCGGTAACTGACCAAATAAGGTCAAATAAGCCCCCAGTTGACAGAATCTGAAAACATGGGGCTACTGAATTTAAAGCTACGGATAGCGACGATGCCGAGCAAGCTGAATTTTGGTTGGACAACACTATCCGGGTACTCGATGAGCTATCTTGTACACCCGATGAATGCCTAAAGTGTGCTATCTCCTTGCTACGTGATTCTGCCTACTATTGGTGGAGTACTCTGACTTCTGTTGTGCCCCGGGAGCAAGTAACTTGGGAGTTTTTCCAAACTGAGTTTCGGAAAAAGTATATCAGTCAGAGATTTGTTGATCAAAAACGGAAGGAATTTCTGGAGCTTAAGCAAGGTTCTATGTCAGTTACTGATTACGAGCGAAAATTTGTTAGACTTAGTAGATACGCTCGGGAATGTGTTTCGTCCGAGGCTGTCATGTGTAAACGCTTCGAAGATGGGCTGAATGAAGATATAAAAATGTTCGTTGGCATTCTTGAAATACGAGAGTTCGTAGTACTTGTCGAGCGAGCTTGTAAAGCCGAAGAGCTTAGAAAGGAAAAAAAAAGTTGATGTGGGAACTGGGGAGTTTCGTAAAAGATCCTCGGGAAAGTCTCTTCAACAGGCATCAAAGAAATTTCGAGATGATGTGGGCCGGTCTAGAGGCACTTCGGGCCTTTTTAGACGAGATCGTGATCGACCCCCTGTGGGTACACGAGGCACTTCGGTCGCCAGTGTTGGGAATGAACGTCGAGACAGAACGGAATGTCGACATTGCGGTAAATGGCATTCGGGGAGTTGTAGATTCCATGACCGCTCCTGTTACAAGTGCGGATCTGTGGACCACTTCATTAAAGATTGCCCGAGGCTGTCTGAACAGAATGTAAATCAGAGTGGGAAACCGGGTGCTACCACTGCTCGAGGTAGACCATTTAGAAATACGGGTAATGCTAGTGGTGGTCAGAGAGGATCTAAAGATGCTACGACCAGATCCGAGGCTCGTGCACCTGCTAGAGCATATGCTATACGTGCCCGCGAGGATGCTTCTTCGCCTGATGTTATTACCGGTACTTTTACTCTCTTTGATACTAATGTAATTGCTTTGATTGACCCCGGTTCTACTCATTCTTACATATGTGAAACCTTAGCATCCAGTAAGACTTTACCTATTGAGTCTACTGAGTTTGTAATTCGGGTGTCAAATCCCTTGGGTCGTTACGTGCTTGTCGACAAAGTGTGTAAGAAATGTCCCCTAGCAATTCGAGGTTCCTGTTTTCCGGCGGACTTGATGCTTTTGCCGTTTGATGAATTTGATGTTATTCTCGGGTTGGATTGGTTGACCGTTCATGATGCGGTTGTGAATTGCAAAAGCAAGACTATTGATTTGAGGTGCGCAAATAACGAAGTAATCCGAGTTGAGTCTACGGACTTGGATGGGTTGCCAGCTGTAATATCCTCAATGTTGGCCCAGAAATATGTAAGAAAAGGGTGCGAAGCATACCTTGCGTATGTACTGGATGACCAAGAATTAGAAAGGAAACCTGAATCTGTGCCGGTGGTTTGTGAATACCCGGATGTTTTTCCTGAAGAATTGCCGGGTTTACCACTTGTTCGGGAGATAGAGTTTGGTATTGAGCTTGTACCTGGGACTACGCCGATTTCGATAGCTCCGTATCGTATGGCACCAACTGAGTTAAAAGAGTTGAAAGCTCAGCTGCAAGAATTGACGGATAGAGGTTTCGCTCGGCCAAGTTTCTCACCTTGGGGTGCACCAGTATTGTTCGTGAAAAAGAAGGACGGAACCATGAGGTTGTGCATTGACTATCGTCAACTGAATAAAGTGACGATAAAGAATAAATATCCATTACCGCGTATTGATGATTTGTTTGATCAACTAAAGGGGGCCTCAGTGTTCTCAAAAATAGATTTGAGATCGGGTTATTATCAGTTGCGGATTCGAGATTCGGACGTACCCAAAACTGCTTTCAGAACGAGGTACGGTCACTACGAATTCTTAGTGATGCCGTTTGGGCTCACTAATGCCCCTGCAGTATTTATGGATTTGATGAATCGGATCTTCAGACCATATTTGGATCGGTTCGTAGTTGTGTTCATTGATGACATCTTGGTCTATTCAAGAGATGAGACCGAACATGCTGAGCACCTGAGACTAGTGTTGCAAATTTTACGGGATAAGCAGTTATATGCTAAGTTCAGTAAGTGTGAGTTCTGGTTAAGAGAGGTTAGCTTCTTGGGTCATGTGGTATCCGCATCGGGTATTCGAGTTGACCCGAACAAAATTTCAGCCATACTTAACTGGAAACCTCCGAGAAATATTACTGAGGTTCGGAGCTTTTTGGGGCTCGCCGGTTATTACCGACGATTTGTCAAAGGTTTCTCGATGATAGCCACACCAATGACGAAGCTACTTCAAAAGGATGTTAAGTTCGAATGGACGGAGAAGTGTCAGAAAAGTTTCGATCAACTGAAAACTCATTTGACTGAAGCTCCAATTCTAGTGCAACCCGAATCAGGCAAGGAGTTTGTCATTTATAGTGACGCATCCCTACTTGGGTTGGATTGCGTATTGATGCAAGAAGGTCGAGTGGTGGCCTATGCGTCGAGACAATTAAAGCCACATGAGAAAAATTATCCGACCCATGATCTCGAACTAGCTGCCATCGTATTTGCTTTAAAAATATGGCGACATTACTTATTTGGTGAAAAGTGCCATGTATTTTCGGATCACAAAAGTCTCAAATATTTGATGACTCAGAGAGACTTAAATCTGCGACAAAGACGTTGGCTTGAGTTGTTGAAAGATTACGAGCTTGTCATTGATTACCACCCGGGAAAGGCTAATGTGGTTGCGGACGCCTTAAGCCGGAAATCATTGTTTGCTTTACGAGCGATGAATGTACACTTGTCTGTTCTACCTGACAATGTGTTAGTAGCTGAATTAAAAGCCAAACCATTATTGATTCATCAAATTCGTGAAGCCCAGAAAGTTGATAATGAATTGGTTGCAAAACGGGCTGAGTGTGTTTCGAACAAGGAATCAGAGTTTCAAATTGATGATGATGATTGTTTGAGGTTCAGAAGTCGTTTATGTGTTCCAAGGAATTCGGAACTCATTTCGATGATTCTGAACGAAGCCCATTGTAGCCGAATGTCAATTCACCCGGGGAGTACAAAAATGTACAACAATTTGAAACATCGGTTTTGGTGGCATGGTATGAAACGAGACATCTCCGACTTTGTTTCGAGATGTTTAATATGTCAACAAGTGAAAGCGGAACATCAAGTGCCTTCAGGACTACTTCAGCCGATCATGATACCCGAGTGGAAATGGAATCGAGTCACAATGGACTTTGTGTCCGGACTGCCATTGTCAGCAAGTAAGAAAGATGCGATTTGGGTTGTTGTCAATAGACTAACTAAGTCGGCTCACTTTATCCCTGTGCGTACGGATTTTTCATTGGATAAACTAGCTGAATTGTATGTTTCTCAGATTGTGAGATTACACGGGGTACCGATTTCTATTGTGTCGGATAGAGATCCGAGATTCACCTCGCGATTTTGGAAGAAATTGCAAGAAGCTTTGGGTACCAAGCTGCATTTTAGCACCGCTTTTCATCCACAAACCGATGGTCAATCCGAGCGGATAATTCAGATACTTGAGGATATGTTGAGATGTTGCATCCTCGAGTTCAGTAGTTCATGGGAACAGTATTTACCTTTGATTGAATTCGCTTACAACAATAGTTTTCAATCAAGTATTAAGATGGCACCTTACAGGCTTTGTACGGTCGTAAATGCCGTACACCATTGTTTTGGACCGAGCTCGGTGAAAGTAAAATTTTCGGAGTTGATTTGATTAAAGATGCCGAGCAGAAAGTAAAGGTAATCCGTGAAAGTCTGAAGGTAGCCACAGATCGTCAAAAGTCGTATGCGGATTTGAAAAGAAAAGACATTGAATATCAGGTTGGAGATAAAGTGTTTCTTAAAGTTTCGCCTTGGAAAAAGGTACTCAGATTCGGCCGTAAGGGCAAATTGAGTCCGAGGTTCATTGGGCCGTATGAAATATCCGAAAGAATTGGTCCATGGCATATAGATTGATTTTACCCCCTGAACTTGAAAGGATTCACAACGTTTTTCATGTTTCGATGCTTCGACGTTATAGATCCGATCCGTCACATGTGATTAATCCCTCGGAAGTTGAAATTCAATCTGACTTGAGTTATGAAGAAGAACCGATTCGTATCCTAGCTCGTGAAGTGAAAGAGTGCGAAACAGAAGGGTTCCGTTAGTTAAGGTGTTATGGCTCAAACACGGGATCGAGGAAGCTACTTGGGAAACTGAGAGCTCGATGAAAGAACGATACCCAAACCTATTCACCGGTAAGATTTTCGGGGACGAAAATTTCTTAAGTGGGGGAGAGTTGTGGCAGCCCAAAACTGACCCTAGTCGGGAAGTGGTTTCGGGACTGCTAAACCGAGTCACCGAAATGTTGAATGTGATATTATTGTCTAAAATATGTGATTATGAATGTGTGGAAAATTTCAAGCTTCGATTTAGTCAATTGCATGTGAATTTAGTCCATAGGACTTATGTGAAAAGTTTTAAAAATGTGATAGGGTAATTTATAAGGACCTATTTAAGCATGGAGTGAAAATATTGGCTTTGCATGTCAAATACCCCTTTTTTATACATAGTGGCCGGCCATGATGAGCATATATTAGACTATGTGGTAAATTTCCATGAAGTGGACATTATTTTAAGTAAAAGAAAGAAATGATAAAAGAAATATTAAGGATGCTAAAAGAAAAAAAAAAGAAGGAGGGAGGTTATCACCTTGTTCATCTTGGCCGGTTGTAGAGAGGAAGAGAGGAGGGTAGCATTCGTCATTTGAAACCTAAGGAAGGTTAGTCTTTTGTTTGGTTTTTGATAATTTTCACATTTTTGATATCATTGCTTTGTGTTCTTTAAACCCCATGGTTCAATTTTGTGAATTGATGATGATTTTGTGTTTTGCCATTGATGAGTGCTTGAGCTTTTTGATAGTTGTTGATGAAAAATGAAAGATATGTTAAAGATTAATATGTTTTGTGTTGAAGTTTTTGGTGATTTTGAGTAGTTAGGGCTAAATTACAAAAATAAATTTTTGAAGGACTCAAAGGTGAAATAAATGAAATTATGGACTTATATGGGTACTAGGAAGATTCGGCCCTTAAGGAGTGTGACCAAATTTTGTGTATTTTGTGTTTTGTGGAATAAAGACTAAATTGTGAAAGTGCGAAATATTAGGGGTAAAAATGTAATTTACCCATTTATGCGTTATTAGACTAAATTGAATGAAAATATGTTAAAACGAGATTTATTTGAATATGTTAAGATCAAGAAACCAAGAAATTGGATTTAGATCGGGGAAAATCGAAAGTAGTTGAGTAGCCGATCAATTAGTCGACGACATCCGAAGAAAGTTATAAGCAATTAGATATTAAAATTTTGGAATAAATGTTAGTATATATGCTGAAATGGAAATATGATAAATGTATATATAGCTGAATATGATATGTGTGAATTATATGTTAAATTAAGGCTTGGTAAGCTAGCTATTAAGGTGAAATGCTAATGTTAGTATTTGATTTGGTAATAATCTGTTTGGGGACAGCAGCAGTAAGGTGATTTTGGAAAATCGCCATAATTTGTAGGAGTTGAATTAGAAGCTGAGTGAATTATGTCATTAAAGCTTGAAGATCTATTTCTTACAAAAGAAACTATAAAAACAAAAGAGTTACCGATCTTGAGATATTTGAAGTATTGTGGGGTTGAGTCAAAATGACTACTGGATTCCCTGTTCTGTATTTAGAAATCATTATAAATTGTACAAAAATGATTATAAGATAAAATTTATATGCTTAGACTCCTTAATGAGTCTAGTTTCAAATGAGATCAAATACAACACATTTTGAATTCTGTAAAATGAGAAATTGGATTCGTAGTGAAGAGTGGTCAGAATAGTCAAACAGTGAAACAGGGGAAACTTTAAGAAAAATCTGGTATTGATTGGCCAAGCCTAAAATTCTGAAAATTTTATGGATGGAAGATATACGAGTCTATATTCAGGGAAAATTAACGGAAAGTGATTTGGAGTTTAGTAGCTCCAGTTATAAATAATTTAGTAACTACTGCTCAGGAAAACAGCTCGTAGTGAATATGTGATTTTGTTGTAAACATTAATGAAAATTTGCCAATGAATTATTTATTGATTATTATAAAGCTTACTATAATCTATGTGTGTGAAAGTCGGATCAATATATATATTATTCTGAAAGTAATACTTGAATAGTCGATTAATGACTATTTTAAATTTTGTTGAACTTAAGCTCAAGAGCAAAGGGGAACTAGATCCGATAAAGGGAAGGAAAAAGTAATTGAATAGCCATTGAAGTCGTTCGACGACATCTGAGGTAAGTCTTCGAGTAATGACCCTACTTGAATTATATTGAAATGATTAGTCATACTATGACGGATAGTCGAATGTGCTAGAGACTATGTTATAAAGCCAATTGAAATCATCTCTTTGTGTGTGGCTATTGAGCCGAAATTTGAAAGGTTTAATAAATGTTTTGTGTTTGAGCCTTAGTAACGAAGAAATGATATGGATGTGTTATGATTATTGATATATGTGTGCATGAGCATTGGAATATATCCGGGCTAAGACCCGAAGGCAATTACGCGAGTTGATATATCCGGGCTATGACCCGAAGGCAATTATGCAAGTTGATATATCCGGGCTAAGACCCGAAGGCAATTATGCGAGTTGATATATCCGGGCTAAGACCCGAAGGCAATTATGCAAGCTGATATATCCGGGCTAAGACCCGAAGGCAATTATGCAAGTTGATATATCCGGGTTAAGACCCGAAGGCAAATGTGTTTGCGGCTATATCCGGTTAAATACCGAAGAGACTTGGGTTTGAATGTGAGCGCTTGGTGCTGTAATAAATTCTATTAATACGCTCGACTAAACCGAACGATAAGGTATGTTTGCATGTGCTTCAGAAAAGTCGATTAGTTTTAAATAGTCTTCGTGAAATCGACTAATGAATTTTCGGCTTTTAGAAAGGTTGATACCTTGTGTATATATGTTGATGAAGTGTGAAGTAAGTATGATTATGAGAATGTGTGTTAATAAAGTGACTTAGTTAGCTATGTGAATGTAATACTTTAGTCAAAGCCGATTTCATTACTTGAAACTTACTAAGCTTAAAATGCTTACCCGGTTGCTTTGGCTCTCTGTTTTATAGATTTTGTTCGTTAGCTATCGGATTCGGGATCAGCGAAGTCGAAGTCATCCACACTATCAAAGCTCTTTTGGTACTCTTTTAGTTGAACTCTGGATATGGCATGTATAGGACTACCCCCTGTTGTTTAAGTACTTTTTGTGATGTATGTGTGTAAAGCCATGCGAAAATGGCTCGTAGAAGTGGAGTATGGCATTAGACCATTTGTGTTTATGTATGTATATATGGTTTCACGATGTGACTATGGTTTGGAATGGAAGTGTTGGGCAAATGATCAGCCATTGGAATGGCTAAATATGATCATATGTGGATCTATGTATGACAAAAACCCTAGTTGGTCCATGGTGACCACGAAATAGGTAAGGTTTACATTGAAAACAGCTGCTGACAGCAGCAGTGGTGTGACTTTGAAAAATCACAAAACTTTGTAGGAATGGAATTAAATAGTGAATAAATTATGTATTTGAACCTTGTTGAATCTATTTTCATATGAAAGTAATGAAACAATCATATGAACAGTAAATTAAGAGATACTAAAGTTCTCGTGAAACAGGGCCAGAACGGTTTCTGGATCTCCTGTTTCAAATTTGAAAAATCACCATACATTGTCCAGAGATAATTAGGAGTCATTTCCTATATGTATGGATTCCTCTCTGAGTCTAGTTTCTATAGAAACAAACGGCATCAGTATTGAAGCTCTGTACGGGGAGATATCCAGGTCGTAATGCGCAAAGGTCAGTGTAGTCGACTCCAGTAACATGGGAGATTTGACTAATAAACTGTACAAATTGGCCCGACCAAAAATTCTAGAAAAAAATTATGTAGAAGGGCACATGAGTCTAGTTTCGGGGAAAATTCACGGAACTGGATTTCGAGTTCCAGAGCTCAAGATATTATTTTAAAGTGACTAGTACGCAGATTGGCAGCTTGTCTGGAAAAAAATTTAATAAGCGGGTTGAAGTCAGATAACACCTCGGGTTCGACCCCGGCGACGGTCTCGGGTTCGGGGTGTTACACTGCACGATTATCTTTATCTGGTGACTCAATTATCTGATCTGGTGTCTCTCCCACAATTATCTGATCTGGTGGCTCTGCCACATATATCTGTTCTGGTGGCTCTGCCACGATTATCTATATCTGGTGACTCTGTCACATTATCTGTTCCGGAAGCCATGCTGCATATTTCTGTGGCGTGTAACGGTTGGGTGGGTCGAGTAGTCTCCCCACATGGTGAAAGGTTGGTATAGGGGTGTATATGGTTGGATATGGGTTGGGTTTTGCATAAACATGTAATATCTGTTCTGATCTGTTATGGGCCTATGGGCTTTATTCTGAATTCTATTCTGGGCTACGGCCAACTTATTCTGTTTTCTGTGGTTTGAACCGATATAGGCTATGGTTGGGTTAATTTACACACTAAGTTTCCCCAAACTCACCCCTTTATTTTCATCCACGCAGGTACTCCCTAACCATAGTGAGCCTAGAGCTGTGAGGGATTCGAAATGGCCACACATTTTGCAAATTCGATTTTTCTTCTGGTGAACTGGACATCCTGTTATTTACGCTTAAGGTTTTGGGTTTTTAAATGTAATAAGGCCGCTTAATTTTTCTTTATGGTTTTAATATGTTTTGTTAAGATAGGTATTACTTATTTTAACTGTTGCAATTGGATAGCTCTAGGGCGCGTTTTCAAGAACAGTAATTGATTTCAAAATAACACGATAGCAAGCAAAGCTTCCGCAATGAAAACATTTTCCAAAATTAATCACTTTTCCTAAAAAGGACTTAATCAAATTGGTTTCTTGAAAATATACATGACGTTGAGGTGTGGCAATGACGGTGTGCATGTCTAGGATTGGATCCGAAGGGAGCTTGGTACTTAAGCAGTCCGATGGACACACCTCCTCTTTTTTTTCGGTTTCCTACCTGGTGCACAGCTTCCATTCACTTTAACTTATAATGAAATTATTTTTTTTAAACACTGAGTAAGTCTTTCTAGATCAACAATATAAAATGTTTTGAACGCTTCGATGTGGCACGTCGGGTCCAGCCATAACGTCTAGGTCGGGTTTGGGGTGTTACATTTAGTGGTATCAGAGTCAAGTTGCAACAACTCGGCTGTGGAATGGGTTTACAAAAACAAAGATTTTCGAAAACTAAAATTTTATAAAGATTGAAAAAACTCGGTTTTCAAAATTTAGATCTTTAGAAGGTGGCATTCCGAATCTCTAGCCCAAGCCTGTAAGTATTACTCTGAACTTTTCTGAATATTTTCCTGAATTATCTGTCTGTACTAAAACCCTACTAGGATACTCTAGATAGGATGATACGAAAACCATAGGAAAATTTGATAAGAGATTGAAACTGTAGATAGACTTCGATTCTGGGAAAACAAACTCTGAATTATTGTTGATTCATAAAACATCTGTAATAAACACTGGAATATTGTATTAATGCATAAAAATTCGTAATCAAATAATACAATATGAGTACAAGAGCCGCTCGTGGAAGAGGCCATGAACGGGGGCCGAGAAAGTGCTCGAGCGAGATCTTCGTCTTCGAGACATATGCTGGCGGTAGAATGCACCAGTACCACTGGCAACAGAGGTAA